>NC_141017.1:13234472-13285468 GCF_052327205.1 Somniosus microcephalus | reverse complement strand
AAGCCTCTTGTGCGGTACCTTGTCAAAAGCTTTTTGGAAGTCTAGGTAGACAATGCTTCCCTCATCCACCATCGTAACTTCTTCAACAAATATAATCAAATTTGTGAGACATGAAACCACGTTTGGTGTCCCTAATATGTCGTCCTCTAACCAAGTAATCATATATTGCATCTGTAATGATTCCCTCAAGCACCTTCCCTATTACAGACATCAAACTATAGTTACCCGGGTCTGTCTTATCTCTTTTTTTAAAGATTGGGACTACAGTAGCCTCCTCCCAATCTAAAGGAACAGTCCCAAAGTCCAGCGAGCTATTAACGGTACGGGCAAGGGGCTCGCACAGCACCTGTCCTATCTCCCTGCGGACCCTTGGGTAGATATCATCTGGACCGGCTGCCCTATTTTAAGGTTCCTAATTCTATCTGAGACAACATGTTAATATTTTTAGTTTTATTAACAGCATTTGATTCTGACAATCGAGTGAGGACCAATGCAAAGTACTCATTTAGTAATTTTGCCACACCCTGTGAGTCCTTTGTAAACTGTCCTTGAACACCCCTCAATGGCCCAGTACAGACTTTGACAGCTCTCCGACTCTTCACATACCTGGAAAAGCTTTTCCCGTCACTTCCACAATTGCCTCCGGTCCTCTCTTCAATTCGTCTTTTAGCAGGAGGTCTTTGTAAAGAAAGGACAGGACTTTCATTTCTATAGCGCCTTTCACATCCTCTGGACGTTCCCAACGCGCTTTTCAGTCAACGAAGTACTTTTCACTGCTGTTCTATGAGCAAACGCAGCAGCCAATTTGTGCACAGCAAGATCCCACAAACAATAATGACTCGATAATCTGTTTTAGTGATGCTGGTTGTGGGATAAACATTGGCCCGGACTATGGGGAGAACTCCCCCGCTCTCCTTCGAATAGTGCCATGGGATCTACCCGAGGGGGCAGACGGGTTCAACATCTCCTCCGAAGGATGGCACCTCTGGCAGTGTAGCACTCCCTCAGCACTGAGCTGGAGTGTCGGCCCAGATTGTGTGCTCGAGTCTCTGGAATGGGACTGGAACCCCTGACCTTTTGACTCCGAGGCGAGAGCGCTGCCCACTGAGCCACAGCTGACATACACCTCGAGTATTGTGTGCAGTTTTGGTCGCCTTATCTGAGGAAGGACGTTCTTGCCATGGAGGGAGTGCAGCGAAGATTCACCAGGCTGATACCTGGGATGGCAGGAATGACGTATGAGGAGAGATTGGGTCGATTGGGCTTATACTCGCTAGAGTTTAGAAGAATGAGAGGGAATCTCATTGAAACTTATCAAATTCTTACAGGACCAGACAGACTAGATGCAGGAAGGCTGTTCCCGATGGCGGGGGAGTCCAGAACCAGGGGCCACAGTCTAAGGATAATGGGTAAGCCATTTAGGACTGAGATGAGGAGGAATTTCTTCACCCAGAGAGTGGTGAACCTGTAGAATTCTCTACCACAGAAGGCAGCAGAGGCCAATTCATTACAGTAAATATGTTCAAGAAGGAGTTGGATATATTTCTTAAGGCTAAAGGGATCAAGGGAGAAAGCAGGGACCGGGTACTGAATTTGGATGATCAGCCATGATTGCATTAAATGGTGGAGCAGGCTCGAGGGGCCGAATGGCCTACTCCTGCTCCTATCTTCTATGTTTCTATGTAAAACAAAAAATGCTCGAGCACAAAGTTGACTTCTTATGGCATGCCATGGTGGCAATTGACCCGGTGAGCACTAGGGTAAGGCTCCTGGTGAAAGGGCCAAGATCCAAAAGAGCCCGGGTTTGATCCCTGACCTGTGCTGTCAGCTGATCCTGACCATTGGGGTGGTAGGAGTGCTTTTTAGAGAGGAAATAACCAGCCAGTGTTCGAGTCCTGGTCTCTCCAAAGCCTCCTACTGGAGAGAGGAGGGGGGGGTCAGACTCGCGTCTGTTGTCTTCCATTATCAGTAATGCCCGTAACGGGTTTCAACCCCATACCGACCTATGATCTGGTCATTATCTCATCATATTGTTTGTGGGATCTTTCTGTGCACAAATTGGCTGCTGCGTTTGCTTATAGAACAACAGTGACTACACTTCAAAAGTACTTCATTGGATGTAAAGCGCTTTGGGACGGATGTGAAAGAAAGAAAGACTTGCATTTCTATAGCGCCTTTCACGACCACCGGACGTCTCAAAGCCCTTTACAGTCAACGAAGTACTGTTTGAAGTGTAGTCACTGTTGTAATGTGAGACACGCGGCAGCCAATTTGCGCACAGCAAGCTCCCACAAACAGCAATGTGATAATGACCAGATAATCTGTTTTTGTTATTTGAGTGATATATATTGGCCAGGACACCGGAGAGAACTCCCCTGCTGTTCTTCGAAATAGTGCCGTGGGATCTTTTACACGGTCATCGGTTTAACGTCTCATCCGAAAGACGGCACCTCCGACAGTGCAGCACTCCCTCAGCACTGCACTGGGAGTGTCAACCTAGCTTTATGTGCTCAAGTCCCGGGATTGGGACTTGAACCCACAACCTTCTGACTCCGAGGCAAGTGTGCTACTCACTGAACCACAGCTGACACTAGAGAAAGATGCTATATAAATGCAAGTTCTTTCTTTGTTTACAATGTACCCAATGGATGGACCTTTCCCCTCAGGGTCGGAGGGCACTGACTCTCATTGCATTACGGTTCCACAGGTGTCTGCTTCCTTCGCCATTCATGGGTGAGGCCAGACGGTGAGTGTTGGACATTTGGCCATGGAGGGAATCACAGCGGAGAGAAATTCTCCCCTTGTCCTGCATTTTCCAGCTGGATCAGGAGCAGGAACCTTGGTTGTTTTCTTGTACATTGCCCCCTCCCTATCCCCTCTCCAACGCAGGGATAATTTGCTAAGAACCCCCCCTGTGCCCGAGCTGGGACCAGGTACCCCCCGTGCAGATCAGCATTGAACCCTATACCAGCTCGTGCCTGATGGGGAGTGGGGTGATTGCAGTGCAATCTACCCTCGCTTCTCCGCTCCTATCCCACCTGCAGCTCCCAGCCACTGTCGCTTTGTTTGACAGCCTCCGTGTAGAGTGGTCCTGGAGAATTCTCTTGGCTTTGCTCTGATGAACGACTGAGGGGGGGGATGGTTGTGGGTCTGATCTGTGGCTCACCGCGAGGCTCAGTCACCGCTGGTCATGGAGCGACCACCAGCCCAACTCAACCCTGGGAGCCAAAGCCAAATGATGTGCTCCCAACTGCAACCTGCAGCCATGTGTCCTCCTCCCATCAAAGCTGGCATCAACATCGGATACACATGTGCCCCTCTGTAATTCTCGAACCGAACACCTCATGCAAGCGATCATTCTTTGTATCTGTGCCTCGATGGTGAGCTGGTATATTCCACCGTGGGGAGCATCACAACCGAGCTTAATCCCGGCCTCGCCTGACGTCCACCCACTCGCTCGCTCTTTCTAGTGGGGTCACTGGGCGGGGACCGGGAGTGGGAACTGTGGCCAGATCCAATCCCTGGCCTATCCTGCATTGGCATGCGGTTGGTGGTGGGAAGAGCTACCATTGACCTTGGTGTCCCTGGACTTGGGTTAGGTTGGGTTGGATGGGGAGGGGGGTGGGAAGCGAGGCAACCAGTCTCCTGTCCTGACTGCTCTCCGGTGACCCCTGAGTAATGCAGGCTCACGGGCGTTGAGTTAGGACGGGGTTCGGCTGGGCTCGACCCCTCGTTGAGTTTGCCTCCCTGGTTTTCCCAGTACCTCCCTTCCCCACTTCAGGAAAGTGGCCTCAACCGTGGCTCAGTGGGTAGCACCTTCGCCTCGGACTCAGAAGGTCATGGGTTCAAGGCCCACTCCACAGACTTGAGCACATAATCTAGGCTGACACTCCAGGGCAGTGCTGACGGAGTGCTGCACTGTCGGAGGTGCCGCCTTTCGGATGAGACGTTAAACCGAGGCCCCGTCTGCTCTCTCGGGTAGATGTAAAAGATCCCGCGGCATTTTTTGAAGAAGTGCAGGGGGAGTTCTCCCCGGTGTCCTGGACAATATTTATCCCTCAACCAACATCACCAAAAACAGAGGTCGGGAAAGGCAAGTTTTTCTTTGTTTCTGGGAGCCTTGTGTCCTGGAATTTACCCTGGACGTGTTGGGCTCTCTTGGCCGGGAATCTGGTCCAGGATGCCCGACACCTGGAATCTGAAGTCGACGGCAGTTTTTGCGGAATAGGAGCTAATTAGTGCTACGATGTTGGCACTGTTCCCGGCACTAATACAGGTGAGGCTGGCATTGCTGCACTGCCTGGTTTCTCATGCCCGCTTCATCCAGCAAATACTGTGCCTGCTGGGGTTTAATGTTGCAGGTGATGGGCGGGGTCTCATTGTCGCGCACTCTGTCGCTCGCTCGCTCCCCTCCTCCCCCCCCCGGGCGCTCGCTCCCCCCCTGGCGCTCGCTCCCCTCCCCCCTCCCCCCCCCCCGGCCACTTGCTCCCCTCCTCCCCCTCTCTCCCCCGCCCCCCCACCCCGCGCTCGCACCCCTCCTCCCCCTCCCCCGCTCCCCTCCTTCCCCCCCCCGGCGCACGCTCGCCCTCTGTGAAAGGAGACAACAAGCCTAAACATGAGATGGGGCAGCCTGCAAAGAGCAATTAATATTGAGCACAATTAAAATGGACGTAATAGTTTATTGCGGTAACTCGACACCGAGCTGTTAGCTGCTGAGGGCTATCTGTTCCTGTTTTGCTCCACGTACCTCGCTGGTTATTTTTTTCTCTCCCCTCGTTGATTCATGTACAGTTGTCTACCGTCAAGTCACTTGTACGATAATTACAGATGAGAGGCCATTCGTTCCAACTTAATTCACCATCTGAAACAACCCTCCCCTCCCCTGCGCGATAAACTTGGCACCTTTTAATGACCTCTGGATGTCCCAAAGCGCTTTACAACCAATGAAGTAATTTTGAAGTGTAAAGTAGGAAGCCCGGCAGCCAATTTACGCACAGCAAGATCAAACGGCGATGAGGTAAATGACCAAATCATCTGTTTCTTAATTTTTAAAAATTCGTTTATGGGATGTTGGCGTCGCTGGCAAGGCCAGCATTTATTGCCCATCCCTAGTTGCCCTTGAGAAGGTGGTGGTGAGCCGCCTTCTTGAACCGCTGCAGTCCGTGTGGTGAAGGTGCTCCCACAGTGCTGTTAGGGAGGGAGTTCCAGGATTTTGACCCAGCGACGATGAAGGATCGGTGATATACTTCCAAGTCAGGATGATGTGTGACTTGGAGGGGAACTTGGAGATGGTGGTGTTCCCATGCGTCTGCTGCCCTTGTCCTAGGTGGAATATTGAGGGATAAATATTGGCCAGGACACCGGGGAGAACTCCCTGCTGTTCTTCGGAATAGTGCTGTGGGATCTCTTACGTCCACCTGAGCGGGCAGACGGGGCCTCGGTTTAACGCCACCTCTGACAGTGCAGCCCTCCCTCAGTGCTGCACTGGAGGATCAGCCTGGGTTATGGGCTTGAGTCTCGGGAGTTTGAACCTGTGTCCCCTTGTTCTATTTCCAATGTTTAAAGTAACATTCCGGATTAACCCTTTCCATGCCATTTACTGCCTTGCATACCTCTATAAGATCGCCTCGCACGGAGAGCGGTAGCGGCCTTGCCTCCGAGTCAGAAGGCCGTGGGTTCAAGTCCCACTCCAGAGACTTGAGGCCAAAATCCAGGCTGACGCTCCAGTGCAGCACTGAGGGAGTGCTGCACTGTTGGAGGGGTTGTCTTTTGGATGAGACGTTAAACCGAGGCCTCAGTCAATCAGTGAGTTACCGCCCGAGCTGAAATTCTGACAGTACTTCCTCTTTCCCCTCACAGTTCCACCTTGTGATCGGCCAAAGGCTCACGGTCTCCTCGTGAACAGAGAAAAGAAGAACTCATTGAGTACATTTTGTCACTTGACATGTACCTTTGGGCTGTTTCAATGGCGCACCAGTTCCTTTGTCACCGACTTGTGGTTAATATATTTATAGACTGCTTCACATTTCTTCCCTGACCTGTCCTAATATCTGCTTGTGTGACTCGGTGCCAAACTTTGTCTGATGAGACTCCTGTGAAGCATTTTGTGACGTTTTGTTTGCTTTCCTTGTTTTCAAATCCCTCCACGGCCTCGCCCCTCCCTAACTTTGTAACCTCCTCCAGACCTACAACCCTCCGAGATCTCTGCGCTCCTCCAATTCTGGCCTCCTGTGCAACCCCGATTTTCATCGCTCCACCATTGGCGGCCGTGCCTTCAGCTGCTGAGGCCCTAAGCTCTGGAGTTCCGTCACTAAACCTCTCCGCCTATCTCTCCTCCTCTAAGACGCTCCTTAAAACCTCCCTCTTTGACCGAGCTTTTGGTCACCCGCTGTGATATCTCCTTATGTGGCTTGGTGTTAAATTTTGTTTGATAACGCTCCTGAGAAGCGCCTTGGGACGGTTTACTACGTTAAAGGTGCTATATAAATGCAAGTTGTTCATAAGGACATAAGAGCAGGAGACGGCCCCTCGAGCCCGCTCCACCATTCAATAGAATCATGGCTGATCATCGACCTCAACTCCACTTTCCCGCCCAATCTCCATATCCCTCGATTCCCCTAGAGTCCAAAAATCTATCGATCTCAGCCTTGAATATACTCAAAGACTCAGCATTCACAGCCCTTTGGGGCAGAGAATTCCGAAGATTCACCACCCTCTGAGTGAAGAAATTCCTCCTCATCTCAGTCTTAAATGGCCTCCCCCTTATCCTGAGACTATGGCCCCTAGTTCTGGACACTCCAGCCAGGGGAAACAACCTCTCAGCATCTACCCTGTCAATCCCCCTTCAGAATCTTGTATGTTTCAATAAGATCACCTCTCATTCTTCTAAACTCCAGAGAGTATCGGCCCATTCTACACAATCTCCCCTCATAGGACAGCCCTCTCATCCCAGGAATCAATCCAGTGAACCTTCGTTGCACTGCCTCCAAGGCAAGTATATCCTTCCTTAGATAAGGAGACCAAAACTGTGCCCAGTACTCCCGGTGTGGTCTCACCAAGGCCCTGTACAATTGTAGCAAGTTGTTGTTGGTGAGATCCTAATCTTATTTTTATTTTCAGTCTCCTGACCAGCTCTGTAAGCTCCTTTTATCTTATTTTTATATACTTTTCGGTCCAGCACGCTGCCTGTAACTTTATACCTTGGGAACAATCACCGTATTTTTTTGTCCGTCCTTCCCTGTTTAGACTCTGCTCAGTCAATCTCGCTCTCGCCTCTGAGTCAGAACAAAAGAAAGGCTTGCATTTCTATCGCGCCTTTCATGGCCTGAGGACGTCCAAAGCGCTTCAGAGCCAATGAAGTCGTTTTTGAAGTGTAGCCACTGTTGTAATTTAGGAAACGCGGCATAAAATTTGCGCACAGCAGGATCCCACAAACAGCAATGCGATAATGACCAGATGATCTGTTTGTGATGTTGGTTGGGGGGGGGGGGGGGGGGGATTAGTCTCGTGGCTCCTCGTGCTCTGCCTCTATGGCGTGAATGTCACCCTCGTGTCTCGGTGACCAGTACTGGACACAGTGCTCAGTGTGCGGTCTGACCAGTACTGGACACAGTGCTCAGTGTGCAGTCTGACCAGTACTGGACACAGTGCTCAGTGTGCAGTCTGACCAGTACTGGACACAGTGCTCAGAGTGCGGTCTGACCAGTACCGGACACAGTGCTCAGAGTGCAGTCTGACCAGTACCGGACACAGTGCTCAGTGTGCGGTCTGACCAGTACTGAACACAGTGCCCAGAGTGCGGTCTGACCAGTACTGGACACAGTGCTCAGTGTGCGGTCTGGCCATTACTGAACACAGTGCTCAGTGTGCGGTCTGACCAGTACTGGACACGGTGCTCAGTGTGCGGTCTGACCAGTACTGGACATGGTGCTCTGAGTGCGGTCTGACCAGTATTGGACACAGTGCTCAGAGTGTTTGACCAGAGCCCTGTGCAGTGTGATCATTGGATCCTCTGACTTGTATTCTGTTGGTTTGATGATGTAGTTTAACATCCTGTTGACTTCGACCCTTCAATAGGAAAGTGCCAATGGCAAGACTGCCGATCCCTGCAGCACGTGACTGACCCGCTTTTTAAATTCCATCCCCTCTCCTTTCATTCTCTTAAAATTATACCCCTAACTTTGTCTTGATCGACCTTCAGCTGCCTGTTGGTTCCTCGACCCAGTTTTTCTTGCCCCCTTTCACTTTCATTCTCCGTGTCTCTCTCCAAAAAAAAATTAAAATATGTAGAAGGAATACTCGATCTTCATATTTGCGTTTGGCGGCTCGGCCTCTGCTTGCAGACTCCAGCTTGCGGCTTCGCTCGTCGGGCCTGGATCTAACTGGTTGCTTAACTGCTGTCAAAATGTGACTGCAGGGAACGTGTGGCCTTTCTGCACCTCTGTATCCCACGAACACCCCTGAGCTGGGTGACCAATGGAGGGGAGGGTAGGGTGGTTGAAGGCAGAAATTAAGAGGAGATTTGATGGACGTCTTCAAAAATCATGAAGGGTTTTGATGGAGTAAGTACCGAGAAACTGTTTCCAGTGGCAAAAGGGTCGGTAACCAGAGGACACAGATTTAAGGTGCTAGGCAAAAGAACATGAAACTTTTTGTTTTACGCAGTGAGTTTTTCTGATCTGGAAACACTGCCCAAAAGAGTGGTGGAAACAGATTCAATAGTAACTTTCAAAGGGAATTGGATATAAATACTTAAAAGAGAAAAAAAAATTGCAGGACTCTGGGGAAAGAGCAGGGGAGTGGGACTAATTGGATACCACTTTCATAGAGCCGGCACAGGCACGATGGGCCGAATGGCCTCCTTCTGTGCTGTATCATTCTGTGATTCGTAACATCACCCGTCTCCGCCCCAGCCTCAGCTCATCTGCTGCTGAAACCCTCATCCATGCCTTTGTTACCTCTAGACTTGACTATTCCAACACACTCCTGGCTGGCCTCCCACATTCTACCCTATGTAAACTTGAGATCTGAAACTCGGCTGCCCGTGTCCTAACTCGCACCAAGTCCCGTTCACTCATCACCCCTGTGCTCGCTGAACTACATTGGCTCCTGGTTAAGCAACGCCTCGATTTTAAAATTCTCATCCTTGTTTTCAAATCTCTCCGTGTCCTCGCCCCTCCCTATCTCTGTAACCGCCTCCAGCCCCACAACCCCCCGAGATATCTGCACTCCTCTAAATCTCTACTCTTGAGGATCCCTGATTATAATCGCTCAACCATCAGTGGCCGTGCCTTCAGCTGCTGAGGCCCTAAGCTCTGGAATTCCCTGCCTAAACCTCTCCGCCTCGCTACCTCTCTTTCCTCCTTTAAGACGCTCCTTAAAACCGACCTCTTTGACTAAGCTTTTGGTCACCTGCCCTAATTTCTCCTTCTGTGGCTCGGTGTCAAATTTTTGTCTTATAATACTCCTGTGAAGCACCTTGGGACGTTTTACTAGGCTAAAGGCTCTATATAAATACAAGCTGTTGTTGATTCTATGAATACGTTCAATCAGAATTGGAAACTCTAGAAAATTGGTTTACTATTGTGTAGGTTCACCTGTTCAATTGCACCCCAAATATTTTTTTTAAAAGCCTAAAAACGTCAAAAATATAACAAACTTAAAAAAAAAAAACTGGAAGAGAATAGGGTTAGTGGCCATGTATGGGTAACAGGTCACATCAGCAAGCAAAACACTCAGCCCAGAAACCCCAGGGTAACTATTCAAAAAGTTCCACACGCTCAAAAATCAAGCCCCAGGCTTCGCAGTCGGAGGAGGCCTCTGAAGGAAAATGCCTACCCATTTCAAACACATGCACGTTCAGCAATGTGGATTGTGTAATTTTATTGCACAGCCTTATTTTTCACTACTCCGTCATCCACTTGGGGAGAAGTCGCGATGATGGGTGAGCTTCGCACAAACATTGTGAATTATTTTCTTTGTATTCCCCCCCCCTTTTTTTTGTTCTCTTTCCCCATTGGTTGCTTTTTCTGACTACTGCTTCTGGATTGGTTGCTCTCCTGCATAGTGGTTTGTGATTGGTAGGTTTTGTAACTGGCTTTCCTCACTTTTTGACCATTACCCGTTCAGTCCGTAAGGGGGACCCCGAGCTTCCGGTCGCCTGTCACTTTAATTCACCGCCCCATTCCCACTTGGACCTCACCATCCTCGGCCTCTTGCATTGTTCCACGGAAGCTCAGCGTAAGCTCGAGGAACAGCACCTCATCTTCCGATTAGGCACTTTACAGCCTTCTGGACTCAATATCGAGTTCAACAATTTCAGATCATAACCTCGGCCCCTATTACATTTTTGCTTCTATTTTATCCACATCTTTGTTTTGGCCCTCCCCCCCCCCCCCCCCCCTTTTTTTCTCTCTCCCACATGGCAGCTGTCTCCCATTCTGCCAGCGCATTTCACACCTGATCTAGAGCCGTCTTTTGTCTCCACTAGTCCGATCACCATCTCGTCTGGTTTTGAATACCTCTTAATGTCTCTTCACTTCTTTTGTTTTCTCCCAGCCCTGCCTTGGATCTATTTCATTTCCTTTCCAGTTTTGAAAAAGGGTTTCGACCCGAAACATTGACTCTATTTTCTCTCCACGGATGTTGCCTGGCCTGCTGAGTTTTTCCAGCATTTTCTGTTGTTATTTAAGACCTTGACTTGGCCTGTTGTGGCTTGTTGCTGTTCTGTATGGAATTTGAGGCACTCGAGTACAGATGTGAATCTCGAGATGTGACGGACACAGGTATGCAATGTCCAAGGCCCGTTTATATTTATTTTTTATAGGGCTCCGAGTGATCCAAAAATCACGAGACTGGTGATGGCCGCAAATAACTTTACATTCAGCAGTTAGACCTCTGCTTTCAAATCTCATCTTGCATATGGGTAAGAAATGTAGCCTAGCCAGTGACCCCAAATCACAAGAACAAATATTTAAAAAGAATTGCATTGTTTTTTTTTTAAAAGATAATTGACAAAACAACCGGAGAGGGGGGGGAAGAGAATTTTTTTTTTTTACACAGCGAGTTGTTGTGATCTGGAATGCACAGCCTGAAAGGGCGGTGGAAGCAGATTCAATAGTGACTTTCAAAAGGGAATTGGATAAATACTCAAAAAGGAAAAATTTGCAGGGGCTACGGGGAAAGAGCAGGGGAGTGGGACTAATTGGAGAGCTCTTTCAAAGAGCCGAAACAGGCACGATGAGCCGAAACAGGCACGATGGGCCGAATGGCCTTCTCCGCTGTAAGATTCTATGCAATACCTAGAGCACTCAGGATGTTAATGTTGGGGTGTTCAATGGAAAATAAACAAGAGGATTCAGGTTTTGTTCTCTCCATGACCATGCCCCTTTAGTGTGTTTACTGTGGCTGTTAAACTGAAAGTAGCAGCTGGTTGCTGCCAGTCTGTCCAGGCCTGTAACTAAGCAACGATGAGGGCTTACTCCTTAATGAGGTGTCGGGGAAAAGGCCTGATTGCGTGATGTAGTTGATGGCCTTTGTCGGAGAATCTGAATCCGTGTGTTCACTGGGAGTGCCCTCCATCAAGGACGGGGATTGTTCCTTACACAGATTGACGGGAGCGTGTGTTCGCCCAGATTCTGGAGCAGTCCGGATCGCTTAGAAGTGGGGGGGAGTGAGACGTTGACCGGTTTCTCCTCTTCTCGAGATCGAGCTGTGCCCCCTCAGGTTGTCCGTATTTACTTTCTTCTCATCTCTTAAATGGTTTGTTTATTGAGGGTTGTGGTGGGTGGTCAGTGGATCAGGCTGGTGTGTGAAGTATGATACTGAGCTGTGATGGATGAGTCATTGATATTACTGTAACTGTAGGACAGTCAGTGATATTACTGTAACTATTGAAAGAAAGATTTGCATTTATATAGCGCCTTTCACGACCTCAGGGCGTCCCAAAGCTCGTCACAGCCAATGAAGTATTTTTGAAGTGTAGTCACTGTTGCAATGCAGGAAACGCGGTAGCCAATTTGCGCACAGCAAGCTCCCACAAACAACGACGTGACAATGACCAGAAAATCTGTTTTAGTGATTTTGATTGACGGATAAATATTGGCCAGGGCACCGGGGAGAACTCCCCTGCTCTTCTTCGAAATAGTGCTGCGGGATCTTTACGTCCGGCACCTCTGACAGTGCAGCACTCCCTCAGTGTTGTGCTGGGCGTGTCAGTCTATATTCTGCTCCGGTCTCCGCAGTGGGATAACTGGAAAGTACTCCTGCAGTCCATCTGACTGTGCCCAGTGATGACTCAGCTGGTGTTACCGCCAGTGATAGTGTTTGTGATATCTCTTGTCACACAACATATATCCACACAAGTGGTGTACAGCTGTCCTTAGCACGGACCAGGAAGGGGCTGTTTACAGATGGGCATTGTCCTCTCCGGATTTCTTGCATCCTGTGTGTGTTTTAAACCATGGACCAAATTCTGTATTGACGTCTTTCCTTTCCCCCGCCCCAGTTCTGGCGGGATGGTCACCTTTCCTTGTCATTGGTTTTGCTCCGGAGTTGTGGGACAGATGTAGAAGCTTAGCCAGTCACCCAATGGTGCTGTGGCAATGTATGGTACCGTATCGTGCTCACATAGTCTGCTTGTTTATCTGTGTGTTTACAGTCGCACGGTTCAGTACAGGCGAGAAAGACCATTCAACCCATCTAGCTAATCCTTTCATGGAAACTGACAGTTCAGGAAAAGTGACTGTGAAGCTGTTGGATTGTTGTAAAAACTCAACTGGAATGTCCTTTAAGGAAGGAAATCTGCCGTCCTTACCCGGTCTGGCCTATATGTGACTCCAGACCCACAGCAACATGGTTGACTGAATTGGTCTAGCGAGCCACTCGGTTGGATCAAACGGCTCTGAAAGAATATCACACGGACTGCAGCGGTTCAAGAAGGTGGCCCACCACCACCACCTTCTCAAAGGCACCTGGGGATGGACAATAAATGCTGGCCTTGCCAGCGACGCCCACGTCCCGAGCATGAATTTTTAAGAACCTGACCAGGAACAGCACCGAGTGCGACTCTGATCGAGGGCACAATACTGCACGAGATTGTTGTCGGAACAGTGAAGGGGAAATGGGCAGGGTGAGTTGCTGAGGATTGTGGCTGGGATTTGTTTGGGCCAAGGATGCTACTTATAACTTAATGAAGACTTTGCAGTCTACTGGGCTCCATTGATACACCCCGCCTCTCTAACCTGTGTATTTATAGCACCGAGTTGCTATTCAGTGTGGCTTTGTACATTTGCGGCTTTGTGTTCCTCCTGCCTTTCTCTTTCTAATGTAGTGCTGAGCGGTTTTGCTAACTGGAGCGAGTTACCAAAACCCCCATGGCTGACGCCAGGCTGCCTCCTCCAAGCTGCTCCTCCCTATCCCGTGACTTGGAGCGTGGACAGTCTACCCTTCACTGAGAGGAAAAACTGGAAATCCATGTCTCTCTTGTCATTTACCCTCCCCTTCCTCTGCAGGAGAGAAACTCTCGTTTCTCACTCCTGTTCAGCCATGGCTGAGTGGGTAGCACTCTCGTCTCTGGGTCAGAAAGGTGTGTGTTCAGAGTCCCCACTCGGGAGACTTGAGCGCACCAATCTCGGCTGACGCCCCCAGTGCCAGTACCGAGGGAGTGCTGCACTGTCGGAGGTGCCGTCTTTCGGATGAGACCTTAAACTGAGGCCCCGTCTGCTCTCTCAGGTGGACGTTAAGATCCCACGGCACCATTCGAAGAAGAGCAGCGGCGTTCTCCCCGGTGTCCTGGCCAATATTTATCCCTCAAACAATATCACTAAAACAGATTATCTGGTCATTTGTCTCATTGCTGTTTGTGGGACCTTGCTGTGCCCAAATTTCTTTCTCTTTTTCTTTCTCACCTTTAACGTCTTTGTGGGATGTCCCAAAGCGCTTCACAACCATTTGAAGTGTAGTCACAGTTGTGAAGTATCTGCGCTCATTAGTCAGTTATTGAAGGGGGTGCGGGGAAGGATATTCAGTTAGTGAAGGGGGTGCGGAGAAGGATATTTAGTTAGTGAAGGGGGTGCGGGGAAGGATATTCAGTTAGTGAAGGGGGTGCGGAGAAGGATGTTCAGTTAGTGAAGGGGGCGCGGAGAAGGATGTTCAGTTAGTGAAGGGGGCGCGGAGAAGGATATTCAGTTAGTGAAGGGGGTGCGGAGAAGGATATTCAGTTAGTGAAGGGGGCGCGGAGAAGGATGTTCAGTTAGTGAAGGGGGCGCGGAGAAGGATGTTCAGTTAGTGAAGGGGGCGCGGAGAAGGATGTTCAGTTAGTGAAGGGGGCGCGGAGAAGGATATTCAGTTAGTGAAGGGGGCGCGGAGAAGGATGTTCAGTTAGTGAAGGGGGCGCGGAGAAGGATATTCAGTTAGTGAAGGGGGCGCGGAGAAGGATATTCAGTTAGTGAAGGGGGCGCGGAGAAGGATATTCAGTTAGTGAAGGGGGTGCGGAGAAGGATATTCAGTTAGTGAAGGGGGTGCGGAGAAGGATATTCAGTTAGTGAAGGGGGCGCGGAGAAGGATATTCAGTTAGTGAAGGGGGCGCGGAGAAGGATATTCAGTTAGTGAAGGGGGCGCGGAGAAGGATATTCAGTTAGTGAAGGGGGTGCGGAGAAGGATATTCAGTTAATGAAGGGGGTGCGGAGAAGGATATTCAGTTAGTGAAGGGGGTGCGGAGAAGGATATTCAGTTAGTGAAGGGGGTGCGGAGAAGGATATTCAGTTAGTGAAGGGGGCGCGGAGAAGGATGTTCAGTTAGTGAAGGGGGCGCGGAGAAGGATATTCAGTTAGTGAAGGGGGCGCGGAGAAGGATATTCAGTTAGTGAAGGGGGTGCGGAGAAGGATATTCAGTTAGTGAAGGGGGTGCGGAGAAGGATATTCAGTTAGTGAAGGGGGCGCGGAGAAGGATATTCAGTTAGTGAAGGGGGCGCGGAGAAACCACACAGTTGATGCCAGAACATAAGGGACTGGCTTATGAGGAAAGATTGACTATCCTGGGCCTGTTCTCTCCTGAAAAGAGAAGTCTGATAGAGGATATGATGGAAGTGTTTAAAATTGAAGTTTGGAATAAATTGGATGCAAGTAAGGCTTCCTGCCGTGTACAGAATTTAAGCACAAGGGGTCGTATTTATAAATGATTAAATTACAAATCAACCTCTCTGAGGTTCAGTGCGATGATTTGCCTCATTTCTGCTGGTCTGGTTCAACTGTCACATCCTGAACATCCCTCCCCCTCCCCCTCAAACCCCCCTCCCTCCTACCCCTCCCCTCATCTCTCTCTTTCCCCCACCCCCCCCCCCCCCCCCCCAACCATGCGATGAGAATAGTCGGCTCTCTGTGTTTAAACAAAACTATTCAAATTATCAACAGAAATTCAACCAGCTTAAAGGGCCGCTCACCTCGCAAGCTATTCAGCAAACCGGCTGGCGTTTCAGGGTCACCCAGTGACGCCAAACCAGCAACCCCTCCAGTGCCTGACATTAGAACGATGAAAAAATCAAATAGTTTCTCCATTTTGGCCTTCCCTGATATTTCTCATGAAGGAGGTAGGGTGGGAAGAAAGGCCCTGGTAATGGGGGGACAGATGGAGAGAGAACGAGGGTGGGGGAGAGAGAGAGAGAGAGAGAGGCCCCGGGTAACGAGGGTGGGGGAGAGGCCCCGGGTAACGAGGGTGGGGATGGGGGAGAGGCCCCGGGTAACGAGGGCGGGGGAGAGGCCCCGGGTAACGAGGGGGGGGGCGGGGGGGGAGGTGAAGAGAGGCCCCGGGTAACGAGGGGGGGGGCGTGGTGAAGAGAGGCCCCGGGTAATGAGGGGGGTGGGTGGTGAAGAGAGGCCCTGGGGAACGAGGGGGGGGGGTGGTGAAGAGAGGCCCCGGGTAATGAGGGGGGGTGGTGAAGAGAGGCCCCGGGTAACGAGGGGGGTGGTGGGAGGCCCTGGTAACGAGGGGGGGCTGGGGGAAAGAGGCCCCGGTAGTGAGGGTGGGGGAGAGAGGCCCTGGTAACTAGGGTGGGGGAGAGGCCCCGGTAACGAGGGAGGGAGGCCCTGGTAACGAGGGGGGGGTGGGGGAGAGAGGCCCCGGTAGTGAGGGTGGGGGAGAGAGGCCCCGGTAACGAGGGAGGGGGAGAGAGGCCCCCGTAACTAGGGAGGGGGAGAGAGGCCCCCGTAACTAGGGAGGGGGAGAGAGGCCCCCGTAACTAGGGAGGGGGCGAGAGGCCCCGGTAACTAGGTTGGGGGAGGGAGGCCCCGGTAACTAGGGTGGGGGAGAGGCACCGGTAACGAGGGGGGGGAGGGAGGCCCCGGTAATGAGGGGGGCATGGGGGAGAGAGGCCCCGGTAACGAGGGAGGGGGAGAGAGGCCCCGGTAACTAGGGTGGGGGTGGGAGGCCCCGGTAACTAGGGTGAGGGTGGGAGGCCCCGGTAACGAGGGTGGGGGGGGAGAGAGGCCCCGGTAACTAGGGTGGGAGGAGAGAGGCCCTGGTAACAAGGGGGTTGGGGGGGGGAGAGAGGCCCCGGTAACGAGGGTGGGGGGGGGGAGGCCCGGTAACGAGGTTGGGGGAGAGACGCCAGGGTAATGAAGGGGGGTGGGGGTGGGGGAGAGAGGCCCCGGTAACGAGGGTGGGGGGGGAGAGAGGCCCCGGGTAACGAGGGAGGGGGAGAGAGGCCCCGGGTAACGAGGGAGGGGGAGAGAGGCCCCGGGTAATGAGGGTGGGGGCGATGGGCCCCGGGTAACGAGGGTGGGGGAGAGAGCCCCGGGTAACGAGGGTGGGGAAGAGAGGCCCCGGTAACGAGGGAGGGGGAGAGAGGCCCCGGTAACGAGGGAGGGGGAGAGAGGCCCCTGGTAACGAGGGAGGGGGAGAGAGGCCTCGGGTAACGAGGGAGGGGGAGAGAGGCCTCGGGTAACGAGGGTGGGGGAGAGAGGCCCCGGGTAACGAGGGTTGGGGAGAGAGGCCCCGGGTAACGAGGGTGGGGGAGAGAGGCCTCGGGTAACGAGGGTGGGGGAGAGAGGCCTCTGGTAACGAGGGAGGGGGAGAGAGGCCCCGGTAACTAGGGAGGGTGTTGCGCGGTGGGAGAGCTGTCGGGGGCTCCTGTAAACACTTGACCTTTTTATTATATAACGACACCTGAGTGAGTTACGTCTGCTCCTGTAGTGCTGGTCAGTGAGCTACTTTCCTGGGGGTGAATGAGGCGGGAAAGCAGCGGTGATCAGAACAGACATGCACCGTAGATTTCTCCTGACATTCAAGCACGCTGTGGCTGGAAGCACCAAATAAATAAACCAGGTCACTCCCGGTTACTGCACACCCTACCTCTCTCTGAGGAGGGGAAGAGCTGATGAAATCTGCCAGAACTCGAAGAATGGAGCCAAAGTATATATAAAAAAAAATAAGGAAGGATGTGGTTAGGGACACAAACAACCGGCAGCTAGGAGTCTGAGGGCTGGGAGACTGAAATTAGGGAACGTTTGACCCAAACTATAGAGCGGTGAGCTTAATGTCAGTGGCGGGGAAAGTCTTCGGAATAATTTTTGAGATCGAGCTGGGGGATTGGTTGGTGTGTGGGGGGGGTTAGTGTGAACACTTGGAAAAGCCAGAACGTTACTGGGGAGTATTTAGCAAGTGGAGGTCAGTCTGGGCTAACTGGCTTGGCAGACTGAGAAATCAGTCCGCTATCTACCTGGAGTTTCAGAAAGCTTTTCACCCCGTGTTCACTGACCTACACTGGCTCCTGGTCTGGCAATGCCTCAGTTTTAAAATTCTCTACCTCACCTTCAAATCACTCCATGGCCTTGCCTCGCCCCTTCCCCATCTTTGTAACCACCTCCAGCCCTCCGAGATCTCTGCGCTCCTCCAATTCTGACCTCTTGCGCATCCCCGATTTTCATCGCCCCACCGTTGGTGGACCGTGTCTTCAGCTGCCTAGGTCCTAAGCTCTGGAATTCCCTCCCTAAACCTCTCCATCGCACCCCCTTTAAAACCTACCTCTGACCAAGATATTGGCCTTGGATATTGTTGAGTCTGTGTGTCCCAGTTATGTTTAGGATCAATCACTGGACACAGACAACAAGAATAACTTTTAACAGGTCTTTACTATTCGGAGGTCAGGGCTGAACTGCCCAGCAAATCCCTACACAACACTTATATACCGGTGTGGTCACCACCGGTATTACAGTATACAGCAGCCAAGAGAAAGTAGTACATCTCTTAAGGTAGTTCTCTTAAGGTGGAACATGTTACACACACCACAATCCTCCCTTTTTAGCTTAACAGTTAGAACATAAGAACATATATATATATATATATACACAACTTCATGCAAAACAGTTCAAAGATTCAGTCTCTGAGGAGGCCTCCTGATTCGAGTTGGATAACGCCTTTCAGGGGTCTCTGGTTCTCGTTGCTGGGTTGACTCATCTAGTTGGTCTCTTATGGATTGGACATCATCATCAGGTACATTCACTTCTGAGGTAGATGCTTCAGGTTCACTAACTTCTTCCACGGTTGTCTCTGCCGTAACCATGGGTTCGACCCTTGTACTCGATTCTACCAGTTGGTCAGCATGACGCCGTATTACATTTTCACCAATATCTACCATGTACATCAGGGGTCCTTGTCTGGCCCGAATTGTTCCAGATTGCCATTTCTCGTTTTTATAGTCCCGGGCTAACACTGGTTGTCCTATTTCGAAACTCCGAGTGGTCTTGTTATTTATATGCTGGAACTGTTTGTTTTCAACTTCCCTCCGCACATTTGGTTTTAACAAGTCCAACCTGGACCGCAACCTCCTGTTATAGAACATCATGGCAGGACTTTGGTTTGTCACTGCATGAGTGGCGTTTCGATATGCCAGTAGGAATTTGTCCACCTTGTGTTGTAGTGGAATCTGATCTTTGCTCATGGCCTTTACTGCTTTTTTGAACGTTTGTATAAATCTCTCGGCCAACCCGTTTGTAGCCGGATGATATGGGGCAGAGGTATAATGTTTCGCCCCATTCTTCTTCATGAATTTCTGGAATTCTTCTGACACGAACTGCGGTCCGTTATCTGAACATATTTGTTCTGGCAATCCATTTCTTGCAAATATCGTTCTTAGCACCGCGATCGTCTTTTCCGAGGTAGTGGTAGTCATCTTAATCACTTCTGGCCATTTAGAATGTGCGTCCACCGCAATTAAAAACATGGAGTCCATGAATGGACCAGCAAAGTCAATATGTACACGTTGCCATGGGGTTGAAGGCCATTCCCATGGATGCAGCGGTGCAATCGGAGGTGCATTTTGCACTTTTTGGCACCCTGAGCAGCTTTTCGTCAGATCCTCTATCTGTTGGTCGATACCCGGCCACCACACATAAGCCCTAGCAAGGCTTTTCATCTTGACTCCCCCCAGATGACCTTCATGCAGTTCCTTTAGAACTCACTCTCTTAACTTAGGAGGAATAATCACCCTTGTTCCATACATCAATGTTCCTTGACAGACGGACAGCTGTTCTCGTCTTGCTGAGAATGCCGGTAACAGTGGATCACCATGTGCTGGCCATCCCTTCACTGTCACTTCGTAGACCCGGGACAGTGTCGGGTCGTTCCTGGTTTCTCTTTCAATACTTGCATTGGTGACTGGTAAACATTCGATGATGGTCGAGTGAAATAACTCAACAGGGTCAACCGTCGGTGCCTCCTCCTCTGTAGGTAGTGGCAGGCGCGACAGCCCATCAGCATTACCATGCTGCTTTGTACCTTTGAATTCAATCTGATATTGATGTGCCCCTAGGAAAAGGGACCATCTCTGGAGTCTCTGTGCTGTCATCACCGAAACACCCTTCTTAGGGTTAAAAATGGATACCAACGGCTGGTGGTCTGTCAGAAGCGTGAACTTTTGGCCCTGCAGGTAATGATTAAACTTCTTTACTCCCCACACAAGGCCGAGAGCCTCCCTATCTATCTGAGCATAGTTGCGCTCAGCGGAGGTCAATGATCTGGATGCGAACGCGACTGGCCTCTCCAGGCCATTTGGCAACTTGTGTGAGAGTACTGCCCCAATACCATATGGAGAAGCATCACAAGCCAAACGAATAGGCAGCGTTGGGTTGAAGTGAGCCAACACTTCCTCTGAGGTGATCGATGCCTTGCTTTTGCGAAAGGCCCTCTTACAGTCCTCGCTCCACTTCCATGGTACTCCCTTCTGTAAAAGAGCGTTCAGCGGGTGCAGCACCGTGGATAAATTTGGCAGAAACTTATGGTAATAGTTAATCAACCCTAGGAACGACCTCAACTGGGATACATTATCCGGAGCGGGAGCCTTCACAACAGCTTCGATCTTGTCAGAAGACTTATGAAGCCCCTCCTGGTCAATGACATGACCACAGTACGAGATCCGCTTCTGAAAGAACTCACATTTCTGGCGATTAACACGAAGTCCATATTCTTTCAATCTGGTGAGCACCAGTTCCAAATTTGCAAGGTGTTCCTCGTCATCATCTCCTGTAATCAGAATATCGTCCAGGTAACATTGTGTGCCTGGAATTCCCTGTAATACCTGCTCCATGGCCCTCTGCCAAATTGCTGGAGCCGATGCCACTCCAAAAACCAGTCTATTATACCGGTACAGGCCTCTATGCGTGTTGATCGTGAGATACTGGCGTGACTCTTCCTCAACTTCCATCTGTAAGTATGCCTGCGCCAGGTCTATCTTGGTGAAGTGTTTCCCGACAGACAACGAAGCGAAGATATCCTCAATCCGCGGAAGCGGATACTGCACCGTGTGAAGCACCGGATTAACAGTGATCTTGAAATCTCCACAGATGCGAACCTTCCCCGGTTCCCCCGGCTTGTTGCTCGATGAACGCTTCATGACGGGAACAATGGGCGTGGCCCACTCACTCCAGTCTACCTTAGACAGTACTCCTGAACGTTCTAGCCCTTCCAGCTCAGCTTCTACAGCAGGTCGTATCGCATAAGGTACCGGTCTGGCTTTGAAAAATTTCGGGTTTGCATGTTCTTCAACCTTGATATTTGCCGTAATTCCTCTGTGTTCCCAGTCCCTGTTGGAACACCTCTTTAGCATCGTCCAACATTCTGGACAATCGTTTAGGTTTGACATCTTTTTTACCGGAATCTACCGTTAGTGCTTTTAAGGAATGCCAGTTAATATTTATTTTCCTAATCCACTCCCGTCCCAGTAGTGGTGGACCTCCCTCAGGTAGCACATATAAGTCCATTCCTCGGCTTTCTTTGCCCTTGTGGACCACCTTTACCTCTTTCTTCCCGATGGGGTATACTCTTTGCCCCGTGTATGTTTTCAATACAATCTCCGTATCCCGTAGGGGAATATGTGGGAATAACCTTTTGTAATCTTGCTTATTCATGACCGTCAATGCCGATCCAGTGTCCAATTCCATCTTCACTTGGACTCCTGCTATCTGAAGTGTGACCCAAATTGTTTGGAGGTCTGCTTCCTTACCAACATTGTGTACTCTTAGACTACCCAGTTCATTACTGCTGGAGTCTGAATCTGACTTCTGTTCGTTCGAACTGTTCTCTGTCACCTTGTGTACCTTTCTGTACTTTTCCTGCGGTGACTTTTTGTTGCTGGTCTTCTTTCCTGACCGGCATACTTTAGCTATGTGACCAAGCCTGCCACATTTTCTGCATTCCTGATTTTTGAACCAGCACTGGTTCTGATCGTGCGTTGTCTTTCCACAACGATAACATTTTACTGTACCCAAGACCATTTGATTGGTGCTGAGTTCCGGTGACTGTAGCTGCATTTCCGCCGTGCCTCTCGCTGCGGCTTCTTGCGATGCTGCAATAGTGACCGCTTTATCAAGCGTAAGATCATTCTCCTCAAGCAGTCGCTTTTGTGTTCCTTCTTTTAACAATCCACACACAAATTTATCTCTCAGCGCACCTGCTAGTCCTGTTCCAAACTGACAGTACTTTGATAGCTTACGCAGTTCAATTAAAAATTCAGCGTTGCTTTCGTCTTTCAGCTGCGTTCTTCTGTAAAATTTAAATCGTTCCGCTATCATCAGCGGCGTGGGGTTTAAATGATTTTTCAGGACAGTAACAATATTCGCGAAAGTCTGATCCGCCGGTTTATTTGGTGATAGAAGGTGCTTCAATAGCCCGTATGTCTTCGCACCCATTGAGCTTAATAAGGTTAGTGCTTTCTCATCATCTGGTACCTTATTTGCTTTACAATAAACTTCCATGCGTTCTACATACGTGGTCCAATCTTCGATATCGCTATCAAAGGTATTAATGCTCCCATGTTTAGGCATCCTTGCAAGTTTTTTAATTCTTTTTTTTTCAAAATAGCGGCTTCCCGCGCTTGTCTTCTTCCCCCGCCTACTAAAATGGCGGCTTCCCGCGCTTGGCGGTCTTTCCCGCGCTCGTCTTCTTCCCCCGCCGACTACAATGGCGGATTCCCGCGTTTGCCTTCTTCCCCCCCCGCTGGCTGCAATGGCGATTGCCGTGCTGCTGCCGTTCTTGCCTCCCCAGCGGTTATCAATTCCCCGACGCTGCTTTGCCTTGCAGCCCGGTCCTTTACACCGGCTGCGTTTGATTTCTCCGCGGCTCTCGTGCCTTAAGCTGCCCCAGTCGCTGCGCCTCTCGGCCTGGATTGCAGCCCGGCCCTTTTTACCGGCCGTGGTCGAGTTCTCCGCCCTTATTCCTCCGTTTTCCCTCCCCTACTCCACAGCCAACGCGGCCGACTTTCTGCTCGTGTCGCTGATCGGCTTACCCACCACCGTGGTAGAAGGGATGATCACTGCCTGTCGCTGATGGAGGGCTTCGTGGTCAGAATTTTTCTTTTTAACCCGGGTTCTCGATGCCTCCCGTGCGATGGTGCTCAGCAGGATGATGAGGGCGGATGCCTCTTCTCGACGCCCGTTCTGAGGACGAAGCTGCCTTGGATGTAAAACTGCCGCAGGGTAAGATCGGACTCATCGCCACTGTTGAGTCTGTGTGTCCCAGTTATGTTTAGGATCAATCACTGGACACAGACAACAAGAATAACTTTTAACAGGTCTTTACTATTTGGAGGTCAGGGCTGAACTGCCCAGCAAATCCCTACACAACACTTATATACCGGTGTGGTCACCACCGGTATTACAGTATACAGCAGCCAAGAGAAAGTAGTACATCTCTTAAAGTAGTTCTCTTAAGGTGGAACAGGTTACATACACCACAGATATGGTACAGCGCAGATTCACCAGAATGATACCGGGGCTAAAAGGTTAAATTATAAGGACAGGTAACATAGAAACATAGAAGATAGGAGCAGGAGTCGGCCATTCGGCCCCTCGAGCCTGCTCCGCCATTCAATGCGATCATGGCTGATCATCCAAATTCAGTACCCGGTCCCTGCTTTCTCCCCATACCCCTTGATCCCTTTAGCCTTAAGAAATATATCCAACTCCTTCTTGAATATATTTAATGAATTGGCCTCTACTGCCTTCTGTGGTAGAGAATTCCACAGGTTCACCACTCTCTGGGTGAAGAAATTCCTCCTCCTCCTGTCCTAAATGGCTTACCCCTTATCCTTAGACTGTGACCCCTGGTTCTGGACTCCCCGACCATCGGGAACATCCTTCCTGCATCTAGCCTGTCCAGTCCTGTCAGAATTTTATAAGTTTCAATGAGCTCCCCTCTCATTCTTCTAAACTCCAGCGAGGTAGCATAAACTTAGCTTGTACTCCCTTAAATATAGAGGGTTGAGTGATCTAACTGGGGTGTTTACATAGAACTACACTGAATATACAGAACAGAAACAGGCCATTCGGCCCAACTCGTCTCTGCTGGTGTTTATACTCCTCACGAATCTTACCCCCCCCCCCCCCATTCCATCTACCTGATCTCAGCCTTTCAGCATTTATTTCTATTCCCTTTTCTCTCATGCACTTGTCTGCTTTCCTTTTGAAAGCAGCGAAGCGATTTGCCTCGACCACTTCAAGTCCCACTATAGAGACTTGAGCAAAAAACCTACAGTACAGTACAGCGCTGAGCGAGTGCTGCACTGTCGGAGGAGCCGTCTTTCGGATGTGACGTTAAACCGAGGCCCCGTCTGCCCCCTCGGGTGGATTTAAAAGATCCCATGGCACTATTTCGAAGAAGAGCAGGGGGAGTTCTCCCCGGTGTCCTGGGCAATATTTATCCCTCAACCAACATCATTAAAAACAAATTATCTGGTCATTAACACATTGCTGTTTGTGGGAGCTTGCTGTGCGCAATTGGCTGCCGCGTTTCCTACATTACAACAGTGACTCCACTTCAAAAAAAAAAAAAAGTACTTCATTGGCTGTAAAGCACTTTGGGATGTCCTGAGGTCATGAAAGGTGCTATAGAAATGCAAGTCTTTCTTTTCCTGTGGTACAGGTAGACTATCCTTTATCCAAAAACCTTGGGACCAGCCGTGTTTCGGTTTTCGGAAAATTTCAGATTTTAGAAGGTATTTTATAAGACTGGGAAATTTGTCGGCGGGGGGTCGGGGTGGGCGTCGGTGGGGGGGGGGGAAAGAATATCGGACAGGCCGCTGCAGCTATCGGACGGGCCGCTGTGTTGTTGGGTTCACTCTCCCGGTACCTCCTTCACACTGCCCGGCTCGGCCTGCAATCTCCTACCCAGGAGGGAACTCTGTGACCCTCTGCCCTGCTCAGCGTAAGTCGTGCGCCACTCTGGTCATGTCGTGCGCACGACTTACGCTGAACGAAAAAACTTTCGGTTTTTAGAGGTTTTCGGTTTTCGGAAGTTCGGATAAAGGATAGTCTACCTGTAGTGAGTTCCACGTTCTCACCACTCTTGAGTAAAGAAATTTCTCCTTATTTCCCTATTGGATTTATTCATCTTGTATTTATGGCCCCTAGTTTTGGATTTTCCTACTAGTGGATACATTCCACATCTACTCTGTCCAACCCATTCATAATTTTAAAGACCTCTTAGTCTTCTCTTTTCTAAAGAAAGGTAATAATCAACTTTATTGTCATTGTTAGTGCACAAGTGCAGTACAACGAAATGTAGGCCCCAACCTGTTCAAACTTCCCTGATAGCTGTAATCTCTTGGTTCCGATTTCATCCTTGTAAATCCTTTTTGCACTTTCTTCAGTGCTTCTATGTCCATTTTATAGTACGGAGACCAGAACTGTGCACAGTGAGACCTTACCAGGGTCCTGTACAAGTTTAACATAACTTCACTACTTTTGAATTCTAGACCCCTAGAAATAAATCCCAGTGCTTTGCTGGCCTGCGATGCTGCTTTTAATGATTTGTTCACCTCTATCCCTAGAGCCCTTTGCTCTTCTACTCCATTCAGTCTCTTATTTTCTAAACTGTAGGTGGAGTTTCTATTTTTCCTCCCAAAGTGCATCACCCTCGCATTTATCTATGTTAAAGTTCATTTGCCGCGCAACTGCCCAGACTGCAAGTTTTCTATCTGCAAGTATAAAATGATTACAGTAGGATTCAATAGGGTAGTGGTGGGGAATCCAGAACAAGGGGGCATAACCTTAAAATTACAGCCAGACCATTTAGGAGTGAATCGGGAAGCACTTCTTCACACACAGGGTAGTGAATACCTGGAAAACTCCATCAAAAGGCTGTGGATTCAGGGGCCAATTGGCGCTTTCAAGACTGAGATTGGCAATTTTTTGTTGGGTAAGGGTATCGCGGGATATGGAGCAAAGGCGGGCAAATGGAGTCGAGGTGATGATCAGCCATGATCTACTTGAATGGCGGAACAGGCTCGAGGGGCTGAATGGCCTCCTCCTGTTCCTCTTGTTTTTTTTTAGTCCCGTTAAGGAGCTCGCCGATCTCCAAGCTCCCAAAGGCCCACACCCCCCGAGTCTTTTCACAGATACTGTTTGACCAGTGCTTTAGTCACCGTTCTATCTGTAACGGATCAACCCTGGCGGCTTTGCTTCATGTTAACTGGGCTGTGGGACAGCACTTTGCAAATTGTCCGCCAGGCTGCACCTGCGATGCATTCCATGGCCAACCAGCCCTAGCAGCTCGAGGGCATTCGAGTCGCCGCTGTTCCGTTTTATGTTTGAAAATCCCTCCTCTCCAAACCAACAGCACTTGTTCTCGGGAAAAGGCGTCATTTTGAAAGCTGAAATTTATTTAGAAGGCCCGTGGATGTGACTTGTGGAATTCCTGCCTTTTTTAATTGGTTTTCATTTGGTCGTAGCTGAAAAGCAATTGGTCGGAATTAAAGGAGAAGTCTATTCCACTGAATGGATGATGCAGTTTTCAGGTTGTGCCTTTTTTTTTACTCTGCCCTTGGAACCAGATCCCTTGTGTGGGCCTCAACTCAGCCGTGGCTCAGTGGGCAGCACTCTCGCCTCTGAGTCAGAAGGTCGTGGGTTCAAGACCCACTCCAGAGACTTGAACACAAAATCTAGGCCGACACCTCCAGCGCAGTGCCGAGGGTGTGCCGCGCTGTCGGAGGTACCGTCTTTCGGATGAGACGTTAAACCGAGGCCCCCCTCGGGTAGACGCTGAAGATGCCGCGGCACTATTGGAAGAAGAGCGGGGGAGTTCTCCCCGGTGTCCTGGCCAATATTTAACCCTCTACCAACACCTAAAACAGGTTATCCGATCATTATCTTGTTTGTGGGATCGTGCTGTGCGCAAAATGTCTGCCACCTTTCCTAGATTACAACAGTGACAACGCTTTGGGGGGGAAGGTCTTCATTGGCTGGAAAGTGCTTTGGGCCGGCCTGAGGTCATGGAAAGGTGCTATACAAATGCAAGTCTTTGTCTGTGGGGTGAATGCCAAAAGCCCGGTAATCATACAAGTTATAGGATAAGAAGCAACCGAGTATTGAGTGGAGCACTCATTCACCCCTGCTCCCGAGCACGGACACAGAGGTTGGAAAATCTGGCAGTTTCCTGGAAACGTGTCTGGTCGGTGATTGAAGGAATGCTGACTGCTACCGATGGTTATCTGCCTCCCTTCAGGGATTTAATACGTTTGGAATGAGCGCGTGACTTTGCAGGATGCATGTGATTCATCAGCAGGAAGGAGTAGGAGGTCAATCTCCTTCAATCTCTTCTTGGGAACCTGTTTTTTTTTTAAAAAAAAAAACTATTTTTAGTTTGTTTCAGTGCAGGATCTCTGCGGAAGCTTCAGATCAGGAAAAAGTCCTCAAATTCATCGCTCCCTTACTCTTGACTTGTTGTTAGAACCTTGGACAAGTGCTCAAAGGGAGCTGCTGAATGTAGGGTTCTGTTAAATCTGAATGAATCCGTTCCTTACACCAATCATGAGCCACAAAAATCAGTTCAACAATACACTGCCTACTTCCACCTCCGTAACATCGCCCGTCTCGGTCCTTGCCTCAGCTCATCTGCTGCTGAAACCCTCATCCATGCCTTTGTTACCTCTAGACTTGACTATTCCAACACATTCCTGGCCGGCCTCCCATTTTCCACCCTCCATAAACTTAAGCCCATCCAATACTCGGCTGCCCGAATCCTAATTGCATCAAGTCCCGTTCGACCATCACCCCTGTGCTCGCTGACCTACATTGGCTCCCAGTCCGGCAACGCCTTGATTTTAAAATTCTCATCCTCATTTTCAAATCCCTCCATGGCCTCGCCCCTCCCTACCTCTGTAACCTCCTCCAGCTCTGCAACACTCCGAGATTTCTGCGCTCTTCCAAACTCTGGCCAACTGTGCATCACTTGCTTACTTCGCCCCACCAAGAAAGGGTGTAAGGACAATCCTAGTAACTATAGGCCGGTCAGTTTAACATCAGTGGTGGGTAAAGTTTTAGAAACAATAATCAAGGAAAAAATTAACAGGTACTTGGACAGGTTTAAACTAATTGAGAGCCAACACGGATTTGTAAAAGGCAGGAAATGCAATGGATGTTGTCTACATGGACTTTAGGAAGGCGTTTGACAAAGTATCACATAGAAGGCTGATTAGCAAAATTAAGGCTCATGTAATAGGTGGGTCAGTGGCAGCTTGGATAAGGAATTAGCTTAAGGACAGAAAACAGTGAGTTTTGGTAAATGGCTGTTTTTCAGACTGGAGGATGGTAGACAGTGGTGTTCCCCAAGGGTCAGTGCTGGGGCCACTGCTTTTTTTTAGAAATATATCTATATATCTATCTCCTGGATATTGGACTACAACGTAGAATTTCTAATTTTGCCAATGACCCCAAATTTGGGGGTGTGGCAAACAGTGAGGATGATACCAATCAACTGCAACAGGACATAGAAAGGCTCGCAGAATGGGCAGACAAGTGGCAGATGGAATTTAATACAGAGAAGTGTCAGGTGATGCATTTTGGCAGAAGCAACAGGGAGAGGCAATATACACTTAATGGCACAGTTTTAAAGAGTGTGCAGGGACAGAGGGACCTGGGAGTTAATGTGCATAGGTCCCTGAAGGTGGTGGGACATATTGAGAGGGTGGTTAGCAAAGCATATGGGATCTTGGGCTTCATAAATAGAGGTATTGAGTACAAAAGTAGAGAAGGTATGCTGAATCTTTATAAAGCGCTGGTTAGGCCACAACTGGAGTATTGCATCCAGTTCTGGTCACCACACTTTAGGAAGGATGTGAAGGTCCTTCAGAGGGTGCAGAGGAGATTTACCAGAATGGTTCTGGGGATTGGGGATCTTAGCTACAAGGACAGATTGGGGAAGCTGGATTTGTTTTCATTAGAGCAAAGGAGGTTGAGGGGTGATTTGATAGAGGTGTACAAGATTATGACGGGTTTGGATAGGCTAGACAGGGAAAGGCTGCTCCCACTAGTTGATGGTACAAGGACTAGGGGGACACAGATTTAAGGTTTTGGGCAAGAAATACAGGGGGGATGTGAGGATCTGGATCTCGCTACTGACGGAAGCGGTGGAAGTGGAGGCACTCAATGTTTTCAAGGGGAGACTGGATAGTCAGTTGAGGGAAATAAACTTGCAGGGCTACAGGGATAGAGCGAGGGAAAGGGACTGACTCGATTGCTCTGCAGAGAGCCGGCACGGACTCGACGGGCCGAATGGCCTCCTTCTGTGCCGTTATGACTCTGATTCCATGACTCTGACTATCTGCCCACTCAGCTGCCTTGGCCCTGAGTTCAGCAATCTCCTCCTTTAAGACGCTGCTTAAAATCTACCTCTTCCACCAAGCTTTTGGTCACCTGTCCTAATTTCTCGTTATGTGGCTCGGTGTCAAATTTTTGTCTGCTAACGTTCCTGTGAAGCATCTTGGGATGTTTTACTACGTTAAAGGCGCTATTTAAATACAAGTTGTTGAGTTAGCCCGTGACGTGTTTCATGAATAGCAGGTATACTGCCAAATGTTTACTGCGTGTACAATGTGATTACATTTCTATAAATATACAGTGTCAGTAAACTGTCCCAAAGCAGTTACGTGGCTGTTTAGCACCACACTGGAGGCATTAGCATTCAGACAGTCCCAGAGACTGCATGCTGAGGTATGGTGATGGGGCTTTGGAGTGTGTGTCACCAGTTGAATGACCAGCAACACGCTCGTATTTCGGGTGAGAATAGGTAGCTTTTTAAAAAAAATTCATTCCTGGGACGTGGGCCTGCCCATCCCTAATTGCCCTTGAGAAGGTGGTGGTGAGCCGCCTTCTTGAACCGCTGCAGTCCGTGTAGTGAAGGTACTCCCACAGTGCTGTTAGGGAGGGAGTTCCAGGATTTTGACCCAGCGACGATGAAGGAACCTCCGATGTATTTCCAAGTCAGGATGGTGTGTGACTTGAAGGGGAACTTGGAGATGGTGGTGTTCCCATGTGTTGGATCTTCACAGCTGTAGGCCACTCAACAGGGGGGTGGGGGGGAGGTGTGTATCTGTAGATTTGGCACTAAACATCCAATCAGTGAGAAGGAATGATTAGAAAATCAAATGCACTTCGTGATTAGGCAAATACAAGTCAGCAATTTTAATTCCAAGGTTGTTGCCTTGAGCACTGTCTATTTTGGTCACTGGGATAATTCCTAGGACATTGGAACCGGTTCTGGGGGAGGTGGGACCAGTACAAACTGGACGGTTTGCACCTGGGCAGGGCCGGGACCGATGTCCTAGGAGGAGTGTTTGCTAGTGCTCTGGGGGAGGGTTTAAACTAAAATGGCAGGGGGTTGGGAACCTGAGCAGGGAGACAGAAGAAAGGGAAACAAGGATAGAAGCAAAAGACAGGAAGGAGAAAAACAAAGGTGGCAGTCAGAGAAATCAAGGGTTTAAATCAAACATGGCCACAGTCAATAATAATTCTAAAAGGTGTAAGAGTGTTAAAAAAAAAACAAGCCTGAAGGCCTTGTGTCTTAATGCGAGGAGCATTCGTAATAAGGTGGATGAATTAGCTGCGCAAATAGAGGTAAATGGATATGATATGATTGGGATTACGGAAACATGGCTCCAGGGTGACCAAGGCTGGGAACTCAACATCCAGGGGTATTCAATATTGAGGAAAGATAGGCGAAAAGGAGGTGGGGTAGCATTGCTAGTTAACGAGGGGATTAACACAATTGAAAGGAAGGATGATGTGGAATCTGTATGGGTAGAACTGAGAAATACCAAGGGGCAGAAAACGTTAGTGGGACCTCCAAACAGTAATGCGGAGGTTGGGGATGGCATTAAACGGGAAATTAGAGACGCGTGCAATAAGGGCACAGCAGTTATCATGGGTGACTTTAATCTACATATAGATTGGGCTAACCAAATTAGTAACAATACTGTGGAGGAGGAATTCCTGGAGTGTATACGGGATGGTTTCCTGGACCAATATGTCGAGGAACCAACTAGAGATCAGGCCATTCTTAGACTGGGTATTATGTAATGAGAAAGGATTAATTAGCAATCTTGTTGTGCGAGGCCCCTTGGGTTGGAGCGATCATAATATGATAGAATTCTTCATTAAGATGGAGAGTGAAGTAGTTGATTCAGAGACTAGGGTCCTGAATTTAAATAAAGGAAACAACAATGGTATGAGATGAGAGTTGGGTAGGATTGATTGGGGAATGTTACTCAAAGGGTTGACGGTGGATAGGCAATGGCAAACATTCAAAGATCGCATGGATGAACTACAGAATTTGTTCATCCCTGTTTGGTATAAAAATAAAACAAAAAGGTGACTCAACCGTGGCTAACAAGGGAAATTAGGGATAGCATAAGATCCAAGGAGAGGACATATACATTGGCCAGAAAAAGCAGTAAACCTGAGGATTGGGAGCAGTTTAGGATTCAGCAAAGGAGGACAAAGGGATTAATTAAGAGGGGGATAATAGAGTATGAGAGTAAGCTTTCAGGGAACATAAAAACTGACTGTAAAAGCTTTTATAGATATGTGAAGAGAAAAAGATTGGTGAAGTCGAGCGTAGGTCCCTTGCAGTCAGAATCAGGGGAATTTATAATGGGGAACAAAGAAATGACAGACCAATTAAATACATTGGTTCTGTCTTCACAAAGGAGGACACAAATAACCTCCCAGAGATGTCGGAGAACATGGGGTCTAATGAGAGGGAGGAACTGAAAGAAATCAGTATTTGTAGGGAAGTGGTGTTAGGGAAATTGATGGGATTGAAGGCCGATAAATCCCTAGGTCCTGATAATCTACATCCTAGGGTACTTAAGGAAGTGGCCCTAGAAATAGTAGATGCATTGCTGGTCATCTTCCAAAATTCTATAGACTCTGGAACAGTTCCCATGGATTGGAGGGTAGCTAATGTTACCCCACTATTCAAAAAAGGTGGTAGAGAGAAAACGGGGAATTATAGACCGGTAAGCCTGACATCGGTAGTGGGGAAAATGCTAGAGTCTATTATAAAAGATGTAATAGCAGAGCACTTGGAAAACTGACAGGATCGGACAAAGTCAACATGGATTTACAAAAGGTAAATCGTGCTTGACTAATCTACTGGAATTTTTTGAGGATGTAACTGGTAAAATAGATAAGGGAGAACCAGTGGATGTGGTGTATTTGGACTTTCAGAAGGCTTTCGATAAGGTCCCGCATAAGAGATTAGCGTATAAAGTTAAGGCACATGAGATTGGGGGCAAGGTACTGACTTGGATAAAGAACTGGCTGGCAGACAGGAAGCAAAGAGCTGGAATAAGGGATCGGTCATATATTATATTATATAGACAAGGGAACTAGATGTAATATCTCCAAGTTTGCAGACGACACAAAGCTGGGTGGGCGTGTGTGCTGTGAGGCGGTTGCCGAGGAACTCCAGTATGATTTGGACAGGTTGGGTGATTGGGCAGAAGCATGGCAGATGCAGTATAATGTGGATAAATGCGAGGTTATCCACTTTGGTGGCAAAAACAGGAAGGCAGATTATTATCTGAACGGCAATAGATTGGGAGATGGGGAAGTGCAACGAGACCTGGGTGTCCTTGTGCACCAGTCGCTGAAGGTAAGCATGCCAGGTGCAGCAGGTGGTTAAGGAGGCAAATGGTATGTTGGCCTTCGTAGCGAGAGGGTTCGAGTACAGGAACAAGGATGTCTTGCTGCAGTTGTACAGGGCCTTGGTGAGACCGCACCTTGAGTATTGTGTGCAGTTAACAGGAAGTGACATATGACAGGAAGTGAGGTATGTACACAGTTCATAGTTCACAGTTCACAGGAAGTGATGACATAACTTCCCGGAAGTTATTATTATTATCACAGTGTCAATTGGGCTTATACTCGCTGGAGTTTAGAAGAATGAGAGGGGATCTCATAGAAACTATAAAATTCTAGTCAGGTCAGACAGACTAGATGCAGGAAGGATGTTCCCGATGGCAGGGGAGTCCAGAACCAGGGGTCACAGTCTAAGGATAAGGGGTAAGCCATTTAGGACTGAGATGAGGAGGAATTTCTTCACCCAGAGAGTGGTGAACCTGTGGAATTCTCTACCACAGAAGGCAGTGGAGGCCAATTCATTAAATATATTCAAGAAGGAGTTGGATATATTTCTTAAGGCTAAAGAGATCAAGGGATATGGGGAGAAGACAGGGACAGGGTACTGAATTTGGATGATCAGCCATGATCTCATTGAATGGCGGAGCAGGCTCGAGGGGCCGAATCTCCTGCTCCTATATTCTATGGGGTAGATTTTCCTGAAGGAGGCGGGACTACAACTTTCGGGTTTTAGTCCCGCCTACATCGACGTCCGGCCAATCCGCGCGATTTTCTTTTGATTGACCTTGTTGAGCCCGCCCAGCGGGCTTAGCAGGTCAATTAAGGGCCACCCGACAACAGGTGACGTCACAGACTGAAATTTCATCTGTCAAGAGTTCTTGACAGATGAAATATCAGTGTTTCACAGCTGTTTGAAGCTGTCAAACACTGACAGTCTGACTTCTAACCTGAGTCCTTCTACGCAGACTCAGTTAGAACTCTCACCGGCACTGAAAGCTGAAGGCTGTCACTTTTGACAGATCGCAGCCATTCAGCTTTCAGTGCCGGCTGAGTGATGGACTCCCGACACCTAGAGGAAGAAAGGCTGTTAAGGTAAGTACAGGTAATTTAAACTTCTTTACACACTTTAGACACACCAAACACGCTTACCTTTGCACTCATTCACCCATCACTCACCTGAACACCGACATCTCGACCCCTCCAAGTCCTTCAACCCGACGGCCCGCCTGCTCTAACCTGGCGTGGTTTGGAGCCGTCGGGAATCCCACACGACACCCCTCAAAATAGGGATTAGGCTAAAAACTGCCTGTTAACAGGCAGTTAATTGGCACTAATCCCTTCCCGCCTGGTTTCGGTGGGTCCCAGTGCGGGGCGGGTACCCGCCTCCTGTGAAACTTGCGTGGAGGCGGGTTTTGGGTGGGATGGTGTCGGGACCCCCGAATTTGGGATTTCCCCCCCCCCCCCCCCCACCACACCTGAAAACCCGCCTGACGGCTCCAGGAAAATCTACCCCTATGTTTCTATGTAACATAGGACCAGGAGGAGGCCATTCAGCCCATCGAGCCTGTTCCACCACTCAGTTAGATCATTGCTGATCTGTATCTCCACTCCATTTACCCGGCTTTAATCCGTATACCTTGATGCCTTTACCCAACAAAAATCTACCGATTTCAACTTTGCAAGTTTCAGTTGACCTCCAGCATCCTCGGCCATTTGGGGGGGGGGGGGGGGAGTGTTCCAGATTTCCAGTACCCTTTGTGTGGAAAGGTGCTTCACTGAACGAACTGGGGTGCAGAGGTGAAGTTTGGGTCTTGCAGGCTGTCTGGACAGGAGCCATGGGGCTGACCCCTAGCGTTGGAGGGGGCTGAGTTTTGGGGTGGGGGGGCAGGTTGGAGGAGGGAGGCGAGATGACCGAGGAGGGATCTGGCGGAGATAAATGCGGTGACAGATGGTGTAAAAGGGGGTGGGTGGGTCTGGAACACTCAGAGAGAGAGAGAGAGAGAGAGAGAGAGAGAGAGAGAGAGAGAGAGATGCACTGCTATAGGTTTGACGGGGTTGGATAAATTTAAAACAGAAATCATTACATAAATTTAAAACAGAAATAGACAGTTTCCTAGAAGTAAAGGGAATTAAGGGTTACGGGGAGCGGGCAGGAATTTGGACATGAGTCTAGGTTCGGATCGGTCATGGCCCTGTGGGTAGCGGAGCGGGCCCAGGGGCCGTGTAGCCTGATCCTGCTCCTATTTCGTGTGTCTAATTCTGTTAGATTCAGGAGATGGTTCAGTGATAGTGGATTGGCGGTTAGGATCAGATCAGCCATGATCTTATTGAATGGCGGAGCAGGCTCGAGGGGCCGATTGGCCTACTCCTGCTCCTATTTCTTATGTTCTTATGGATTGTGACTGATCGGTCAAGAGATTCTTCATGCGCAGAATGGAATGGACGTCTGGTAGGGTGGTGGAGTTAAAATCGCTGGAATCAATTAAACACACGGAGCTGTGATGAGGTGACCAGGGTTGGGTGGGTGGCTGAGCTGGAGATGGACCTCCCTATTGTCCCTCATCCCTTGGTATCTAGAACTATGTCCAATCAACCCTGGGCTGGGTCCTAGAGCGTATTCTGAGTGTAACGTCTGGGCCAAGGACAGCTGATGGCTGGTCTAGCGCTGGTGGGGGGAGCAGTCTGTGTGAGGTGATGGAATTAAAGAGTCGTCATCACAACATTGAAGAGCTCTGGAATCCTGGTGTTTCCTCCCCCCCCCCCCCCCCCCCCCACCCCCGCGTAAATCGCTGTAGCACTGGCGTAACAGAAATTATCAGCACGGGAGTGGTTTCGGGAGTAATTCCTTCAAATGGTTAGAAACCATGGCAACGCTGTTCTCAGTTCAGCAGCGTCTGAATCTGGATGGCTGCCCTCTGACCCGCTACTTCTCCAATGTGTAGAATTAACTGCTCTCGGTTATCCGCTCCCCTCCCCCAGTAACTCTTGAGTACTCGTCCTGCGGAGGCTGATCGATCACTGGCCCTGCTCTATTGTCGGAGCCCTGACTCCTGCCCGCGGGGCCTGGGAAACGGGGCAACGCAACAACAGCTGAAGGTAGCGCAGAGGGGATAGAGCGAAGAGCTAGGCGGGGGAGTGGAGAGCAGGTTGTGTGTGTGTGTACGCGCGCACATGTTTCTTAGCAGTTGTGCCCGTGAGTCCCATCCAGTGACCTCAGTCGTCATTCGTGGCCCCAGAACAGAGGGGGCTCTTCCCGTTCTCTTCCCCCCCCCTCTTCCCGTTCTCTCTCCCCCCCCACCCCCCCCATGCCTCCACTTTATTTCCAGCTGGTTGGCCGAGGTTGGATGTGGGGATGGGTAGTATTCCACTGGGATGTTCCCTGCTGAGCAGCTTGTAAAGTGATTCCCTCCAGGGTTGAGAGTTGAGTTTCTCTCTGTCGCCTGTTGCGAGGTCTAACTGAGCGTTTGCCTGAACAGAGTTTGCAGCAGGTTTGTGAGTAAATCTTAACATCTGATCGCATTCCTGACTCGAGGTTTAGAACAATGTTGTTTAAACTTGTTCAGCTGTCAGGACATCGTGTCAGAGCCTCAGTCCACTGACAGTCTGAAGAGATTAAATGAACCAGTTACACTGGCACACTCTTTTTATCTTTCTATCCTCTCTCTCTCACCACCCTTTTCTCACTCGCGCTCGCTCCCCCTGTTCGCGCGCTCGCTCCCCCTGTTCGCGCGCTCGCTCCCCCTGTTCGCGCGCTCGCTCACTTTTCTCGTTCTCCGTCTCTGTGCCTCTCTCTGTCATAGGAACAGGAGTGGGCCATTCTGCCCCTCGAGCCTGATTCAATGAGATCATGTCTGATCTGTGATCTAACTCCATATACCCACCTTTGCCCCATATCCTTTAATACCTTTGGTTAACAGAAATCTATCAATCTCAGATTTAACATTAACAATTGATCCAGCATCAATTGCCGTTTGCGGAAGCGAGTTCTCTATCTGTGTGTGTGTGTGTCTCTCTCCCTCACTCTGAGCTGTGAAGTGTGGGCAAGCCCTGCGTGCGAGCCTGAAAGAGGAACAATGAACCTGGGGTGAGCAGTCAAACTGAATCCGTTTCACTGCATGTCTCACCCAAGCTGCATGGGTGGCCAAGCGAGGTGGGGGGGTGGGGGCAACTGCCAGCAGGGCCCGCAGACCTCCGAAGGTCAGACCCCCCTCCCCTCCCCACCACCTGATTTGTGGGGCGGGGGGGGGGCGGGTGTGGAACGGGGAAGCAGAGTTGGGCAGGGGTCCTCCTGAGTGTGGGTTAACGGGCTGGCCTGGCCGGTGCCTGGGGTTTTATTTTTGGTGTCCACTTGTTGGACCTTGGAGCGGGCACTCCCGGGGGCAGCTGTGAGCTCACCAGCCAGAGCTCCAAACTAACAAAGGCCCCCAGTGTTTAGGAGTTGGCCGGGCTGCTCCCAGGGGGACCCTCTAACCCCAGCTCCGAACAAGGCTGGTTTTAATCGGAGCTCCTTATTTATGTGGCCAGAAGTTTGCGCCTCTCCCTCAGTCTGAGCTGTGTTCAGACTTCCCTTGTTGTGACTGTCCCAAAGGCCCTTGGCCCAGTTTCGGCTTCTCTTGGTTTTATTTGCGCGGCTCACAAGAGCTCGCTCTGTGTCTCGGAGAGGCTGACCAGAAGCGGGCAGTCAATAACGTGATGTTTACTCCTGGGCGCGCTGCGTTTAGACTGCGTCTGAGTCCGATACAGCACCCTGTGTCTGTGACTGTGTGTCCGGGTCACTGTCCAGACGGCTGAGGGGGTAATGGGCCCACCTCCGAGCCATGCGGCCGAAGTCGTCCAAGGTTCGTTGTCGGGGCGATGACTGACTTGGGGATAGGTTTACCAACCTTCCAGGATTGGCCTGGAGTCTCCAGGCGGTGAAGATTAATCGGGACACTGCTGTGAGCAATCCCGGAGAAAAATCACAGGGCATTAAACAAATTGTGTTTCTCGTTTTTTTGAACACTTTTTTGTTTTAGTTATAAAAGTGTTGCAGATGGGAAAAGGCTGTTTGACTGACGATCATGAATCATCCAATCGGATAACGAGGAGGCTCTTTGCTTTCCAATTGGCCGTGGGTTGCCGTGGCGTCGCAAGGATGCACGTGGCGGGCGACCAATGGTGGCCGCAGGGTGGCTGGGGTGTCGTGATGAAGCACATCCAATCAGAGTTGGCAACCTTCGGACGGGAGGGAGATGAAGATCTGAGTTGGGTCTCATGATGCTCATCCACTCAGTGTGTAGATGTTGGGTGAGGACAAAGGAAGGAAGAACTTGCATTTATATAGCGCCTTTCACAACCTCAGGCCGCACCAAAGTGCTTCGCAACCAGTTGAGGACTTTTGCGGTGTCACCACGGCAACTTGCTTCACCGGAGAGCGTAAAGCACGCCGATAGAAGTCACAGCCCTCCTCGCCTGTCCACGGCGCGGCTAGAACGCCGCACGTGTTAGCGTGGAGTCGTAGGCCGGACTTTCCCTCCCGGTATCTGATTGCCCCGTGCGACGACAGAGGGGTTTGTGTATAACTGGAGAACGTGGCCCCCCCCCCCTCGTCAGCCTGCGAAGTCGAGGCAGTGAACGGAGGGATTTTTATTGTCTGGGGTTTGGGAGGGAAGGGGGGGTCTTGCAACAATTTGTAGTTTATACAGCAACCTTTTAGTGTAGAAAAATGTAACGGGATGCGTTTCAGCACGTGACTAACCTAATTAAAATGAAACCGGAGGTCCAGCTATAGAAGGAGCTTGAGGACAAGTGACCGGACATTTGGTTGAAGAAGTGGGTTGGAAGGAGGGAGGTGGAAATGAGTGGTTTGGGGAGGGAATTCCAGAGCTTGGGGCCTAGACGGCTGAAGGCACGGCTGCCAATGGACGGGCGCAGTAAGTCGGGGATGAATGAGGCCAGAGTCAGAGATGGGTTAGGGTTGTCGGAGGTTTGAGGTAGCAGGGAGGGGAGGTGGGTGTGAGGCCACGAAGGGATTTAAAAAAGAGGAGCAACTTTTTAGATTTACAGGCATGTGAGGCCCCTCCTGCTGGAACTGCTCAGTATTATTTGGATCCTGGCTAGGCAGTGATGCTGTAGACAAAGATGCTCTACGAATGGCTCCTCTTCTCCAAGGACAATAAACCCTTCCTGCGGTGCGGTGCCCAGAACGGAAAGCAGTGCTCCAGATGGGGTCTGACCGAGGCTATATACAACTGAAGCATCACTTCCTCACTTTTGTAATCCCCCCCTTGAGATAAAGGCCAACGTGCCAGTGCTTCAGTCGTGGTTGTCATTCTTTGCGACCAGCCCTGTCCAACCAAGTGTAGTCTTTCAGGTACAAGGACCCGTCGACGTATCGCTGGCAATTCTGACCAATGGTTATGAAGGAGCAGGCAGGGTGGGTGGGAGTGGGTTGGGTGAGGACAAAGGATGTCACGGCCGCACGTGTGTCAAAACTGAAAGTCACGCTGGAGTCCCACCGCGAGTGAAGCCGAGGGCTGTGGTCCGATCAGGGCACTCTCTCTGTCCTCTGTCCTGTCTGGGCTTCAGTTATGTTGGGGAGGGGGGCGGACGGTGAAGATGGTGCCCGCTGCTGATTCCGTTGGGTTGTGCGTGCAGTGGCCGCGACAACCCCCCCCCCCCTCGAGTTCCGCGGCTTCCTCCTGTGCGTGTCCCATCCTGAGCCCAGAACACTCCTCCCAGGGGCTGCCTGTAACCGGTGAGGGTTCAAGGGTCGCTGCAGGTGAAACGAGAGGCTTGATGTGAGCGTGATTGCACTGACTGGCTGTGATGTTTGGACGTTTTATATCTTTCCTCCAATAACTAACTGCACAAAGCAACTCGTTCAATGTGGAGCATTATGGGATGTTTGAGAGAGGTGATGTGTATAAACCATTCGTGTCTCTTAAAAACAGAGACTACACGTCAGAAGTGACTAAAGTGCTTTGGGACGATCTGAGCTTGTGAAAAGTGCTGCATAAATGGGAATCTTTTAAAGTTTCTTTCTTGTGTTATATAAGTCTTTCCTCTGTCACTTTCCCCTCACTCCCTTGTCTCTCTTCCCCTCCTCACTCTCCTTTCTTTTCTCTCTACCTTTTCTTTCCCCCTCTTTGCTTTCACTTTCTCCTCTCTCGCTTTTTTTTCCTCTCTCTCTCATGCTTTCACTCTCTCATTTGCTCTTCTCTGTCTCGCTCTCGTGTCTGGTATTTTTTTTGTTGGGTAAAGTATGAAAAATCAAACCATCTCCACATTGGAGAGGGCCGGGAGTTTAAAGGGAGCAGGTGATTCGTGGCGAATTAATATCGTTCCTGATGTGGCGCTGAGACGATCCTCTGGGTGTTTGGAAATCCTCTTTGGTAAGGACCTCTCCTGCCCTCTAGACATCGAGGGGGAGGGAGAGGGAGAGGGGATGCAGGACACCGGGGTGGGGTTTGGGATGCGGGACACCATGGGGGGAAATGTGAGGACTCGGTGACGTGGCAACGCAGCCCTCCATTTTGGGTGGCATTTCCTGACCACCTCTGGAACTCGGGACATGTTCTGCTCCCCTTGTGTTGTGGTGCAAGACCTGAGGGAGCGGTGGGGGCGTTGGGGGGCGGACACAAGTCCTGGGGTGGGGGGGGGGTGGCAGGGTGTGGGGTGCAAGCCCCGAGGGGGGTTGGTGGTGCGGTGTGTCTGTTTGAATACGTTGGGAGTTCATGTCCAGAATTCTTTCATTCCTGTCAAACACCTGGGCCCTTTTACGCCACAGAAGGGTGTGGCCCAGAGGGGGCAATTACGGGAGAACGTTGGTGGTGACGGAGTGTTCCTCTTGCTTGGATTGTTTTCGGTTCAATGTTAGGGTGGGGGTGGGAGGTGGATGCAGTCTAAAATGGAATATTGTTGAATACTCGAGACGTGATTTCGCACATCAAAATGTGACTGAGGCCTACTGAAATAGTTGAGCAATTATTTGGTTTCCGTAGAAACCAGGAAGGCCCCCGGTTTGATCCTTGGCCTGTCTGGCGTTAGCTGGTCGCGGATGGGAAGACTGTGACCTAAGGGTGTCCTCTGCATTCCTGGAAAATCGGCTGAGGTTCCTGCTCCTGAGCGGCTGCCCTGCCATGCTCCCATGCCCCCCCGGGAGAGTGCGTATGTGTGGATGTTGGGTGAGACTGCCCCTTGTTCCAGACTAGCTTATCCACACTTGCTGTCACGTGGGTTAGGCTGGGTGGTGACTCCCAAGGAATGTATCTCAGTAAGGGTGCCTGAAAGAAAGAACTCTTATTTCTGTAATAACAACAGAAAATGCTGGAAAAACTCAGCAGGCCAGGCAACATCCGTGGAGAGAAATTAGAGTCGACGTTTCGGGTCAAACCCTTTTTCAAAACTGGAAAGGAAATGAAATAGATCGAAGGCAGGGCTGCGATAGAACAAAAGAAGTAAAGAGACATTAAGAGGTATTCAAAACCAGACGAGATGGTAATATGACAGTGGAGACAAAAGACGGCTCAGGTTAGGTGTGAAGTGTACTGGCAGGATGAGAGACAGCTGCCATGTGGGAGAGAGAAAAAAAAGGAAAGGGGGGTGGTGGGGGAGGGAAAACCCAAAACAAAGGGGTGGGGGAAAAAAATATAAGTAAAAATGTAATAGGGGCCGAGGTTATGATCTGAAATTGTTGAACTCGATATTGAGTCCGGAAGGCTGCAAAGTGCCTAATCGGAAGATTTCTACAGCACCTTTCATGACTTCAGAATATCCCAAAGCACTTCACAGCCAATTAAATACTTTGCACTGTAGGGAAACGTGTCAGCCAATTTGTGCACAACAAGCTCCCACAAACAGTAATGAGACCAGATCATTTTTTAATATATTGGTTGAGGGATGTAGAATGAGAGGAGGGGAGGAAATTGATGGCTGGGGCAGTCGGAAGAAAGAGAAACAAGATGGTTTAGAAATGATCCATCATAAACCAGTCTAAGTGTGGACAATGCAATGGTGGCTCGGTTGGATTTGATGTTGTTTTTATCGGCAGGTGCAAGCTGAGATCGGCCGAGAGAGAGAGGGACACACTATGGGGGACTGCTACTACAACAACACTGTCTCATTCTTCTACAACAGCACTGGCAAAGAACTGAGCAAGATCTGGCGGACTAAGGACAAGCTGGTGGTCTCCCTGGGCCTCTTGGTGTGCCTGATAGTCATCCTGGCCAACATCCTGGTCATCACGGCCATCGCCATCAACCGCCGCTTCCACTACCCCATCTACTACCTGCTGGCCAACCTAGCCGCCGCGGACCTCTTCTCTGGCATCGCCTACATGTACCTCATGTTCCACACCGGTCCACGCACCGCGCAGCTCACCGTGCAGACCTGGTTCATACGGCAGGGCCTCATCGACACCAGCCTGACCGCCTCAGTCGCCAACCTCCTGGCTATCGCGGTGGAGCGCCACCAGACGGTCTTCCAGATGCAGCTGCACAGCAAGATGAGCAACCAGCGCGTGATCATCCTCATCGTCTGCATCTGGGCCACGGCCATCTTGATGGGCCTCATCCCCAACATGGGCTGGAACTGTGTGTGCGACCTGGCCAGCTGCTCGCGGATGGCCCCGCTCTACAGCCAGAGCTACCTGATCTTCTGGGCTGTCTCCAACCTGGTTATCTTCTGCGTCATGCTGGTCGTCTACATGCACATCTTCTGCTACGTCAAACACAAGACACAGAGGATGTCCCAGCACACCACCTTCCAACACCGACACAAGGAGACCATGATGAGCCTCATGAAGACTGTGGTCATCATTCTGAGTGAGTCTCTTCCTACTTCCATTGTTATATAGAATTGCGTTGAATTTACAGCACAAACAGGCCATTCGGCCCAATTAGTCAATGCTGGCGTTTATGCTCCTCCCACGAGCCTCCTCCCACACTTGACAAAGGGTTTGACCCGAAACGTTGACTCTATTTTTCTCTCCACGGATGTTGCCTAGCCTGCTGAGTTTTTCTAGCATTTTCTGTTGTTATTTCTGATTTCCAGCATCTGCAGTATTTTGCTATCGTACTAGTGTTTGGTTCACTGCCGCACCTCTTCTAGGAATGCCTACCTTGAAGAAGTTCTGCTCTTCTCTTCGACGGGATCTCCGTTTGGCTCTTCAACCTTGTTCATCTTCATTACTTTCAGTTTCACCATCTCGTCTCGTTTTGAATACCTCTTAATGTCTCTTCACTTCTCTCTCGTTCTCTCCCAGCCTGGCCTTCAGTCTTGACAAAGGGTTTTGACCCGAAACGTTGACTCTATTTTCTCTCCACGGATGTTGCCTGGCCTGCTGAGTTTTTCCAGCATTTTCTGTTGTTATTTCTCCTCCCACACTACTTCATCTCGCCCTCCCACACTACTTCATCTCGCCCTATCAGCATATCCCTCATGTTTATCTAGCCTCCCCTTAAAGGCATCTATGCTATTTGCCTCAACTATTCCTTGTGGTAGCGAGTCTCACTCTCTGGGTAAAAAGGCTTCTCCTGAATTCCCTATTGGATTTATTAGTGTTTATCTTGTATTTATAGCCCTTAGTTGTGGACTCTCCAGGAAGTGGGAACATCTTCTCTACGCCCACTCTATTAATCCCATACATAATCTTAAAGACCCCTCTATTAGGTCACCCCTCAACCTTTTTTTCCAGACTAGAGCCCCAGCCTGTTCCTGATCTATTTATAACCTCTCAGTTCTGGTATCATCCTTGTAAACATTTTTTGCACCTTCTCCAATGCCTCTATGTCCTTTTTTGTGATATGGAGACCAGAACTGCACAATATTCCAAGTGCGGTCAAACCAAGGTTCGATACAAGTTTTAACATAACCTCTCTGCTTTTCAATTCTATTCCTCTAGAAATGCACCCCAGTGCTTTGTTTGCATTTTTATGGCCTTGTTAACTTGTGTTGCTACTTTTAATGATTTGTGAATGTGTACCCCTAGATCCCTTTGCTCCTCTACCCCATTTAGATTCCTATTTTCCAAGGAATATGTGGCCTCCTCATTCCTCCTACCAAAAATGTGCCACCACACAATCGTCTATATTGAAATTCATTTGCCATTTACACGCCCATACTGCAGGTTTATTAACATCGTCTTGTATTTTGTCGTAGTCTTCTTCAGTATGAACCATACTTTGCTATGCCCTGAGTTTATATTTTTTTAATTGAGAAAAAAGTTTAGCTTGCAAAATGTGTTTAAAAGGACTAACTTGCATTTACATAGCGCCTTTCACCTCCAAGATGTCCCAAACTCCTTACAGCTGATTGAGTTAGTTTTGGAAGTACAGCCACTGTTAGGGGAGCATTCATGGCAGACATTTTGTACGCATTGAGGTCCCACACAACAGACACATGACCAATTGATCCGTTTCACAAAAAGAAAATACTGCAGATGCTGGAAATCTGAAATAAAAACAGAAAATGCTGGAGACACTCAGCAGGTCAGAGCAGCATCTGTGAAGAGAGAAACAGAGTTAACGTTTCAGGTCAATGATCGTTCGTCAGAACTGGAAAAAAGCAGGAAATGGAACAGATTTTTAAGCAAGTGAAGAGGCTGGGAAATGGGGGAGGGGATGAGAGAACAAAAGGGAAGGTCTGTGATGGGATGGAAGGCGGAAGAGGTTAAGAGACATTAAGAGATATTCAAGGCGAGAGGAGGTGGTAATGGGACAGGTTAAGAAACAAAGGATGGCTCTGGATGAAGTGTAAATTGCGCTGGCAGAATGAAAGACAGCTGCCATGTGGGGGAGAAGAGAAAAAGACAAAGTGGATAAAAAAAAATATATATATATTTATTGTGTGTGCGCGTGTGTGATAGGGGCTGAGGTTATGATCTGAAATTGTTGAACTCTTGTTGACTTTTACAGTCCTCGCGGTTTAGCGCCTCACCGGAAGGACAGTGCGGCGCTCCCTCAGCACTACTGGGCGTGTCTGCCTGGATTTTTGTGCTCGAGTCTCTGGAGTGGGTCTTGAACCCACAACCTTCTGACTCTGAGGCGAGAGAGCGAGCTGCTCCCCACTGAGCCTGCAGTGGATTTGGCTTTATCTGCAATTCAAGCTGTCTCCTCCTTTTGGAAATTCTAGAGAGTTGGAAGCAGAGGCAGACACTAAACTGGTGCTGTAGTGTATGTACCTTTTAAGAGAGAACTACTTTTACAGCTCCTGTATACTGTAGTACCGGCAGTGACCACACCTGTATATAAGCCTTGAGCATGCCTCTGTACCCCCAGTCTTGAGACTACCCTACTCCAGTAAATACCTGTTGATTGTTAAGTTACAGCATCCGTGTGGTTATTGAAAAACATCATACTCTCAGAATCACGGATCTAACAGGCGCAGTGCAGGGTGGGGGGAGGAGGGGCGAGAAAGCAATGGTGGGAGAGAGTCGTGACCGCCAACCTCGATCTCGAGTGCCTCCCTACTGACCATTATCTCTGGCGATGCAGACTGCAGTTCACGAGCCAGTGAGAGGGATTCATGCCTTCGGCTCCAGTACGTTATAACGACGCCAATAAATTGATTATTTATTTAGCATCAAGTTCCCTCAAACGCGAGTCTCGCTTCAGGTGTCTTCGACGGGCAAATGGCCGAGCAGCACCGCAGCAATAGCCACATTTTCCAGTTTGCTCGTCACCACGCCGTCGGCTCGGGGTCATTTGACGCAGTCAGGAGGCTTCTTCGGCCCAGACTGCCTCAGATGTGGGTAATTTCATAACCTAAGAAATAAGAGCAGGAGTCGGCCATACGGCCCCTCGAGCCCGCTCCGCCATTCAATAAGACCATGGCTGATCATCGACCTCAACTCCACTTTCCCGCCCGATCCCCATATCCCTTGATTCCCCTAGAGTCCAAAAATCTATCTCTCCCATTCCCTTCGCTGCTATGTTCCATCATATCCCACAATTTCCTTATTAAATTCACTCAATTCCCTAATCATAAATCTTAACTTCCCGTTTATTCCATTACTGAGTGACTTCTGTGGTGTTCGAAACACCACAGGCTAATATATATACAGTTATTCAGAAACCAGCCTGCTTAATCTGTTATCCGTTTTTATAATCGAACTAGACTAGGCCAGAGACCATGTTTGTTCGGTATTTTTGTGTGTGTTTTCTCAAAATCGGTGGCACCTGGGTGAGTGTGGTCAAACGTTTCTGTATGCTTCGATGGGAAGTGGCATTTTCCAAACCCGTCACCAGCTTCCATCGCGTTCTCAGATGAACAGAAGAAATACCGGGCAGAAAGAAAGTTGAGCTTGGAGATCGCTGACGGGCTCGTTGGGTAAAGTCAGTGTTTAACTCCACTGCACAGGACGAACCCACGATGCATGTCCCAAGGCGCTTCACAGGAGTGTGTTAAAACAGCAATTTGACACTGAGCCACATAAGGAGAAATTAGGGCAGGCGACCAAAAGCTTGGTCAGAGAGGTAGGTTTTAAGGAGCGTCTTAAAGGAGGAAACAAAGATAGAGAGGCGGAGAGGTTTAGGGAGGGAAGTCCAGAGCTTAGGGCCTCGGCAGCTGAAGGCGCGGCCGCCAATGGTGAAAGGGAAATTTCTAGTAATGCAAGGATGTGAAGCTGCAGACTGCTACACGCGATACGATCTTTAAATCCTCGCCAGGGGAGTGAGCAAAAGCAAGTTGCTGCGTTGCCATGCCGAGGTTACTGAGGTTGGAACTTGAGCTTGTAAAAGCTCCCAACGGAGCCTGTGTCTGTGTGTATGCCACACTCTGGCTATATGTGAAATGTGATCTGCCAGGTTTACTTTTAGCCTTTGTTCCACCCTCTAATCTCGCAACCACCAAAATGTTTTCCAAGGTTTTAAGAAATCTCCGTCATAAGCTGACCTTTGAGCTGTGGTGGGGTGTGTGTGTGTGTGGTTTATGCTTGACTGGTTATTTTTCCCTCTTGGATTCATTTGCACGATAGGCCTGCTGTCTGCTTCCAGGCCTGAGGCCTGCTGTCTGCTTCCAGGCCTGAGGCCTGCTGTCTGCTTCCAGGCCTGAGGCCTGCTGTCTGCTTCCAGGCCTGAGGCCTACGCAGCCAAATGTTTTTTTTAATATTGGGGCTGTTTTGATTCAGATGCAGGGAGATCATTGAATTCACTTCCGGCATGTGTACTGCTAAATCTGGTTCTCGTTATTGGAGATTCACCAAAAAAAATTAGACCCAAAAGTCTGCTGCTGAGTTCAGCAGTTTACCCACCGAGGGCCAGCTCAAGGAGACTGGCCGTCTGGAACCTGAGCTTAGCAATGTTGTCTTTCCAACTTTAAACTGGTCATCCCTACACAACACGAACGAACAGTGGGGAATGTGATGGCCATAATCTATGGGAATTCCTGAGTTTACAAGGAAATTGCCCGTGTAATGAACGGTGATGAGGCAAACTGCTATTCCCCGCTAGACCAGGGTTGGCCGCTTGGCCCTAAAGTAGATGACGCATCTCTTAGTCGACTCGTAAGTCACTGGGCCGTTTGTTTTGGATCAGTTGAAGAACTGAGCGCTGGATTGATGGCGCCTGCTGGCCATATCCTTGTCCGTTCTTCCCGAGCTTCCTGCCATGGTGTGCAGGTAAATCCGGGTCCCCATGCTTCACGGCAAAGCTGTCTGAAGTGGTGCCGGTTTATCCTGCCGCCCCACCTCTCTGAAATTCCGGAAGATGCTGTTCCCCGGCGTGGCCTCAGAGCCAGATTATCCAGCGGAGTTTCGACATGAAATCAACAGGAGAGCGAAGGGTGGAGTCACTCAGTTCTTGTAATCATTTGCCACCTTCCTTTTATGTATATTACACCATCTTGTATAATTGCCAGAGATCAATGGATATTGAGCGTTGAGTTTGGGGTGATGTTTCTGAAAGAACATTTCTAGAGCTCCTTTCATGACCTCAGGACGTCCCAAAGCGTTTCACGGTCAATGAAGTACTTTTTGAAGTGTAGTCATTGTTGTAATGTAGGAAACGTGGCAGCCAATTTGTGCACAGCAAGCTCCCACAAACAGCAATGTGATAAATGACCAGATAATCTGGTTTTAGTGCTATAACCAGAAAATGCAGGAAATACTCAGCAGGTCAGGGAACATCTGTGGAGAGAGAAACAGTTAACGTTTCAGGTCGATGATCTTTTGTCAGAACTGGTTTTAGTGATGTTGGTTGAGGGATAAATATTGGCCAGGACACCGGGGAGAACTCCCCTTGCTGCTCTTCAAATAGTGCCATGGGATCTTTCACATCCACCTGGGAGGGCAGACGGGGCCTCAGTTTAACGTCTCATCCGAAAGATGGGCAGCTCCGACACTGCAGCACTCCCTCAGCACTGCACTGGGAGCGTCAGCCTAGATTTTGTGCTCAAGTCTCTGGGGTGGGACTGTGAACCCACGACCTTCAGACTCCCGAGATGAGAGTGCTACCCACTGCGCCACGGCTGAGAGACGGTTTATTCTTGGTTTATCCAAGGTCTCTGGGGATGGGGCAGCCCCCAGCCTTTCCTTGATGTGTCATCGTTCAGTTCGATCTTTTAATAGACAAGTAGATATTTCTTGAAATGAAATCGGACGGTGTGGGGGTGGGTGGTGAAATAGACAATGCACGGTACAAGGGGGTTTTCCAGGGTGAGTCAGGTCTGTTGGTGGCTGGTTTAGTTTAGTATTACCAATTTAACCAGAACTGTGTGTGCGCCGGTGACTTTGAATCATTTCCTGCTGACTGGAATTGCTGTACATTCACCTCTTTCTGTGCAGGACCTGATTCTTTTCCCACCCCCCCCCCCCCCCCACCAAGGTGGACGCCAGGCTGTCGATTTAATTGCGGGTTTCGGGAGAGCTGGGACAAGGGACCGCATGCCGTTGCTTTCGAACTGTGGTCGCTGCCACGGCGACGCCCATCTGTCCATAGGAACGGAACAGGAGGAGGCCATTCAGCCCCTCGAGCCTGTTCTGCCATTCAGTGAGATCATGGCCGATCGGTGACCTAACTCCATCTACCTGCCTTCGGCCCATATCCCTTAATACCTTTGGTTAACAGAAAGCTATCAATCTCAGATTTAAAATTAACAATTGATCTAGCATCAATTGCCATTTGCAGGAGAGAGTTCCAAACTGCTACCATCCTTTGTGTGTAGAAGTGTTTCCTAATTTCATTCCTGAAAGGTCTGGCTCTAATTTTTAGACTATGCCCCTAGTCCTAGACTCCCCTACCAGCGGAAATAGTTTCTCTCTATCTACCCTATCTGTTCCCCTTAATATCTGGAAACTTCAATCAGATCACCCCTTAACCTTCTAAATTCTAGGGAATACAACCCTAGTTTGTGTAATCTCTCCTCATAACCTAACCCTTGGAGTCCGGGTATCATTCTGGTAAACCTACGCTGCACTCCCTCCAAGGCCAATATATCCTTCCTAAGGTGTGGTGCCCAGAACTGCTCCCAGTGCTCCAGGTGTGGTCTAACCAGGGCTTGAATATCTCTTAATGTCCCTTCACCTCTCCCCGACCTTCCCTTTTGTTCTTTCATCCCCTCCCCCATTTCCCAGCCCCCAAACCCGCTTTTTAATCTGTTTCATTTCCTGCTTTTTTTCTCAGTTCTGACGAAGGGTTTCGACCCGAAACGTTGACTCTATTTTCTCTCCACGGATGTTCCCTGGCCTGCTGAGTGTTTCCAGCGTTTTCTGTTGTTATTTCGGATTTCCAGCATCTGCAGTATTTTGCTATTGTTTGTATAGCTAAGTTCGTTTCATCAGCAAAGCCTCTCAGCGAAGGGGGGTGGGGGGGGTCATGCTGGGTGTGGGGTGTAGCGTAGGGGGCGGGGTCAGAGTGAGGGCTGGGGAAGGGGGCATGTGGTGGGCGGGGGGGTTGCGGGGAAGGGTTGGCCCAGTGCAGAGGGAGTTGGGCCAGGGTGGCGATTTGGGGGGGGACACACCCCAGTGCCAGAAAGATCCCAGCTTCGATTCCCAATCTGCTGACTTTAGTCAGTTTGAGTGATGACTTCAGTGCCCCCTCCATGCATCCCCCGCCAGGGATTCACTCCTGATTTAGTTATTGGCCCTCCTGAAAAATGAGGCTGGCTCGGGCTCACGTGATGCCTCCATGGCTGAATAGCTGCCATTCGGGCATCGGTTCAAACCGGAGGAATGGCTCCAGCGAGGGACCAACCCTCCCAGTGAAGAGTCCAACACCTCGCGTGATCACTGAGTGGATGGAATAAATTAACTGCTGACCTTTCCAGGAATTCCTTCAGAGAGTCACAGACTCTTCAACTGATGTAACTCATTAACAGGCATTCGCACTTCAATTGACCTGATCCTCCTCCCTGCCCCGTCTCATCCCATTCTTCCTCCTCCTGGATCAGTGAGGCAAAAATCTCTCTGCCTAACTCAGTCTGTCTGTGTGTCTCTCGCTCGCCCCCCTCGCGCTCGCCCCCTCTCGCTCGCCCCCTCTCGCTCGCCCCCTCTCGCTCGCCCCCTCTCGCTCGCCCCCTCTCGCTCGCCCCCTCTCGCTCTCCCTCTCCCCCCCCGCTCTCCCTCTCCCCCCCCGCTCTCCCTCTCCCCCCCCGCTCTCCCTCTCCCCCCCCCCGCTCTCCCTCTCCCCCCCCCCGCTCTCCCTCTCCCCCCCCCGCTCTCCCTCTCCCCCCCCCGCTCTCCCTCTCCCCCCCCCGCTCTCCCTCTCCCCCCCCCCGCTCTCCCTCTCCCCCCCCCCGCTCTCCCTCTCCCCCCCCCGCTCTCCCTCTCCCCCCCCCCGCTCTCCCTCTCCCCCCCCCGCTCTCCCTCTCCCCCCCCCCCGCTCTCCCTCTCCCCCCCCCCCGCTCTCCCTCTCCCCCCCCCCCGCTCTCCCTCTCCCCCCCCGCTCTCCCTCTCCCCCCCCCGCTCTCCCTCTCCCCCCCCCCGCTCTCCCTCTCCCCCCCCCGCTCTCCCTCTCCCCCCCCCCCCGCTCTCCCCTCTCTCCCCCCCCCCCCGCTCTCCCTCTCCCCCCCCCCCCCCCCCCCCGCTCTCTCTCTTTCCCCCCCCCCCCCCCCCCCCCCACTCTCCCTCCATGAATTCTGGACACCTATTAATTTGTGATGAATTTTGACCTATATTTAAAATGACGTCAGACTGATTTAAATAATAGAACAACAAAGCGATTGGACGGGAGTCAGATCCCAGTACATGATCCAACCGCGCACTTGCTATTCGATTAACTAAATAATGGGAGGGATCTGCACTGGATTTAGATTGTAGTTTAGAAAGGCTCCTCCACCATGGGAAGCATCATAGATGAGCCTCACCGTGTCCTCCCTGGACGTGTACACACATGCATCGAGTAGTAATTGAGAGCGAGAACGCCTGCTTTCCCTAGTCCAGGGATGCTAAGGACTGTTGTAGCCCCCCTTACAGAGTCCGCTGTGGCTCAGAGGGTGGCACTCTCTTTCGCCTCCCAGTCGGAAGGTTGTGGGTTCAAGCCCCACTCCGGAGACTTGATCCCATAATCCAGGCTGCCACTCCAGGGCAGTGCTGAGGGAGTGCTGCACTGTCGGAGGTGCCGTCTTTCATTAAAGAGAGACCCCCCCTCTGCTCTCTCAGGTGGACGTCTCTCTCTT
>NC_141017.1:13201529-13233972 GCF_052327205.1 Somniosus microcephalus | reverse complement strand
CCCTCCCCCCACTCACTCTGCTCCCCCTCCCCCCACTCACTCTGCTCCCCCTCCCCCCACTCACTCTGCTCCCCTCCCCCCCACTCACTCTGCTCTCCCCCTCCCCCCCTCACTCACTCTGCTCCCCTCCCCCTCACTCACTCTGCTCCCCTCCCTCACTCTGCTTCCCCTCCCCCTCCTCACTCTGCTCCCCTCCCCTATACCCCTCACCCAGTACCTGTTTGCCACTGTACCCCCTCTCATGTACCCACTCACCCTGTACCCACACCCCCAGTACCTGCACCTTCTGTATCCGCTTGCCCTGTGCTCACTCCCCCTCTACCCGTGCCTCTTGTACCCACTGACCCCACCCCGACTGCAATACCCACCACAGTGGGAGCTGGCCGATGCAACCACAGACACCCAACGAGGCTTTGCCCAGATGTAGTCAGGAGCTTTAAATCTCACACGGGGTAAATTCGGGGCTCCTTGCTCAGCGGGTGTGCGTGGGGCTGGGGAGGGTGGGGAAGGAGATAAACGGCGCGCAACACTGCAGCACAGATTGTCCGGCCACGTCCACATCGAGTGAAGACCCTCACCAGCTCGGAGCACGGGACGGTTGAATTTACATCAGTTCCCCTATTTGCATGGAGCGCTTTTGGTTTCACAGAGAAAACAGAGGAAGAAATTAAAGTGAGCGGCAAGTTGTGGTGGGACGGTTCGGAGGGTTGACGGAAAGCTCGCAAGATAAGTTTTCATGATTTATTTTGAACCAAATACCCCAGAGGAGATTTCCTCTAATATTGGGGTTTTAAAGTAAGATGTAATCACACAAATTGGGGGGGGGGGGGGCGATATTAGATGGAAGGTAGTTAATATGGTAATTAAAGGTGTCCCTCCCCCCCCCCCCCCCACACAAAGACAGTGAACAATACCAATTTCTTAACCAGTCTGGGTAGTTGAGAAACATCCCATTGAAAGAAAGTCTTGCATTTATATAGCGCCTTTCACCACCTCAGGCCATCCCAAATGCTTTAAAGCCACTCAAGTACTTTTGAAGTGTTGTCACTGTTGTAATGTAGGAAAATGCAGTTTACACACAGCAAGATCCCACAAACAGCAATGTGATAACGACCAAGTAATCTGTTTTAGTGATGGTGGTTGAGGGATAAATATTGGCCAGGAGTAAGGTTTCTGGTCCCCAGAGTTCAGCCGGAGGATACCTGGCAGGACTTGATGTTCAGGCTGTGACCCGTGGGAGATGAGACAGGGACTCACGTAACCAGTCGGTTTTTCATAAAGGCAAAGGTTCGAGGATTTTCACTGAGCCAAGAAGTTAGAATTGCCGTAGGACACTCCGCCCTCACCTTGTTTAAATCAGGCAAGGTGAGCCAGTGATGTGGGGAAGCGTGGAGTATTCCTTGTTATGTATTATTACGCAAAGGTTAAGTTGTAGTGATTGAATTAAGTGAATTCAATCTCAGCGGTTGTTCTGAATGCTTGCGTTGCTGTATAAAGTAGCTTAACGACCCATCTGGTCTCATCTCACCAAGTGCGTGCTAGGTCCGCCCTCAGAGATTGCCAAGAGTACAGGTGCGAAAGACAAACATCTAGCTCAAGGCACCAAGGGGGTATTAATGTTACAGCCTGAACTCCTCCATCACAGGGCTGTCCAATACGTTAGCCACATGTGACTAATTGGAAGCCAGATGTGGCCAATTGCATGTCTGATCAGTAAATAAAATGAATAAAAGACACCATCATTCGCCCATCTCCCCTGTGCTCGCTGACCAACATTGGCTCCCGGTTAAGCAGCACCTCGAGTTCAAAATTCTCACCCTTGTTTTCAAATCCCGCCATGGCCTCGCCCCTCCTGATTTCTGTAATCTCCTCCAGCCCCACAACCCCACCAAGGTATCTGCGCTCTTCAAATTCTGCCCTCTTGAGCATCCCTCATTATAAATCGCTCAACCATCGGTGGCCGTGCCTTCTGTTGCCGAGGCCCTAAGCTCTGGAATTCCCTGGCTCAACCTCTCCCGCCTCTCCACCTCTCTCTCCTCCTTTAAGATGCTCATTAAAACCTCTCTCTTTGACCAAGCTTCTGGTCCCCTGCCCTACTTTATCCTTCTGTGGATCGGTGTCAAATTTTGTGTCTTAAAATACTCCTGTTAATCTCAATCCTCATATTCACACGAAATGTACACATAAACGTCAACCTTTTGGTGAAAAGTGCGACTGTTTCTTGATCGTTGTGGCTGCTTTACTTCCTCGGTCACTGAATGGCGGCAGATGATATAAATATAGACGTGCGAGGTGCATTTAACCTGTATTGTGTGTGTGGCGTTTTCTACTAAAATTAACACGTGGCTAAAATGGTTTTAACATAACCACGCCAGTGGCTGGCAGCAGTTTCGACTGAACAAAGCGCTATTACACACAGGCAAAGCGAGTCAACACCCATTAAAAAAAAAAGACACTCGGACAACATCTAGGAGTGACCCCACTGACCCCCGAGGTGGTTGCTATGGGAGATCTGACTTCGGGTTTTACGGTTAGGGGGGAAGGCTTTAAGGAGGGAGGGCCCAGAGAGCAAAAGACTGGGAGTCCGTGTTTAATGAAAGAATTTTAGCTCAAAGCATCATTTTTCCTTTAATAAAAACAGTCAATAAGTAAAAATCCAACTTTACAGAAGCTACAGTACAAAATATAGAATGCAACACTATTCAACGAGAGGCCAACGCAGCCCTGTGCAGCCACTAACTGTTGCACCATCTTAGGCAGCAGCATCTCAACCCATGGCGGCTGGTCTTGTGAATCGATTCCCAAGCCACTTCAATACAAGGTTTAGTTGCAGGTGGGGTTGGGGGTTAGGGGAGGGAAGTTCGATTCTACTTAAAGGGGCACTGACCGACCGACCTCGCCCGCTCTGATCAACACTCAGCATGTGGGTCTTCGAGGCAGCAGTGGGGGTGGGGGACAAGTTGAAGAGGGAAGTTAAACTTGGCGTCGGAGGGTCCTTACACCTTACAGACCTCGGTTGGTCGTGCAGGGAGAGAGAGAGGGAGGATACCCATAGCCACCAGCATGTGCCCCCAATCCTGGCACAGCTGACACTCCACTTTAAGGCACAGGCCGATTCCAAGAGCGGAACCCTCTCCGCCATTTCTCACTCACCTATCGACTCGGGCTGCTCTAAATTAGGCAAGTGGATAACTTGTAGACACACTTACAAGACGCAGAGATGGAAGATTCATTGCCGGGGTGTACCTACTTTAGGCAGACAGTGTCGGGGGGGGGGTGAGATGTTTCCCTGCGGGGTATGAAAGCCAACCCCAGGCTGCTCCCGTGGCCACCAAGGCCCTGCAGGCCTCAATCCAGGAACACATAGCCCCATGGCAACCCGGGAGGGAGGGAGGGTGAAGCCCAGCAGACCTGCCAAGCCACATACATGGAGCCAGGAGAGCTCCACCTGCAACCCTGTCAGAGAGAGGCTGTAATTAGCCACTTAAGGCCAGCGGGTGCAACAACTTAAATACAATAGTCTCTATTCATGTGCGAACAAATGCCAGCTTAGTTAAGAAATGTACAGGATTACAGGCTTTAGTGCATAACAGAGAGAGAGAGAGAGGCAGAGAGAGAGAGAGAGGCAGAGAGAGAGGCAGAGAGAGAGAGAGACAGAGAGAGAGAGAGAGGCAGAGAGAGAGAGGCAGAGAGAGAGAGAGAGGCAGAGAGAGAGAGAGAGGCAGACAGAGAGAGAGAGGCAGACAGAGAGAGAGAGGCAGACAGAGAGAGAGAGGCAGACAGAGAGAGAGAGGAGAAAGAGAGGCAGAGAGAGAGAGAGAGAGGCAGAGGCAGAGAGAGAGAGAGAGAGGCAGAGAGAGAGAGGCAGAGAGAGAGAGGCAGACAGAGAGAGAGAGGCAGACAGAGAGAGAGAGAGAGAGAGGCAGAGAGAGAGGGAGAGAGAGAGAGAGAGAGGGCAGAGAGAGAGAGAGAGAGAGGCAGAGAGAGAGAATCCATTACAAGGCTGTGGGATATTCACAGCTCTGCTGACAGTCCACAATCCCATTCAGGCCGCCCATTCGCACCTGAAGCCACCGACCTTGCTGGATATTAGCACCTCACACATGGGCGAGCATCAGAGGCTATTCGACTCCAGAGGCATTGCGGCGAATCCCAATCTGGTCCTCAGCAGATGGAAGACACGCTAATCCTTCCCACCCACACCCACCCACCCACCCCCTAGTCCCGGGGGAGGGGGGGGCGGTGAACCACCGCGGCCTCGAGATCAGCAGACTTGGGGGGGGGGGGGGGGGGGGGGGAATCAAACCTCCACGCCCATCTCTTGGGCCTCCGCCTCGAGGCTGGACCTGGGACTCCTGCTGTGCGCGGCCTTCCCAGCATCCAATGAGTTGCGGATCACGTGGGTGGCGACGCTCAGCAGGAAGTGGCGACATCACCGCCGCGGCGAGATCCTTTCCAGGACATTCACCTCAGGCCTCGGTCCGCCGACGTAAAAAAAAGAGGACGAGCCGCCCCGCACAGCCGAGGGGGGGGCCCGCCCACTCTCCAGGAGCCTCCGGGAATGAAGAACAATCTCCAGGGCACGGCCGCGAGCAAACCACGCCCCCCCGCGGAGAGAGAACTCTCGAGCGTTAAATTATTGGGCGTTTTCTTCATTTTCTTTGAACCGTTTTGTTGGTAGTTATAAAAATATTGGAGATGTGGGAGGGGGTGGAAAGGCTGCTTGACTGGGTGAGGCCACGTGATGAAATGCTCCAGGAATATGTCCAACCCGAGACACACACACAGCCAGCTCGGCAATCAAACCGCGGCGCTACACCCCTCTCGGCAAACGTACGGTGCCTCCGCTGCTCGACCGCGATCGCCGCTCGACTGCAAAACCTCCTGCCGGGCCCGTGGCCAATCCGCGAGGTCACATGATTGCAACCACGTCACCTGACCAAGAAGCGATCCGTTCTTCCCGCCCCCGCCCCCAACTCCAAGATATTGAAACAGCCAATGGCGTTGGTGCAATGGTCCCAATTCCCCTCCCGCCCAACTTGAACAGTCTTGTACGGAGCTTGTTGAGAGAGAAGAGAGAATATTCAGATGTGCCCTCGGGAAAGGTCCGAATCCAAGGGCCATTACTGGCAGCACCACCAAGTCCGAGCAGGTTGACTGCCTTGTTCGCATTGACTGCAAGAGGCCCTTGGAGAGTGCGCAGCACTACCTTAAACAAGAGAGGCTCCCTCAGAGAACCGTACGTCCCACCCCGGGAGAAGAACATCCCCCCGGTGACAATCCGCAGGAACACTCAAGGACATCGCACACCTCGCTCCCATCCTTTATCATACGGAACATTTCAGTGGTGCGTTCTCTCCGACACAAAAAACCACACCTGGAACTAACTGTCCGAATCGTGCAGCCACCGACGCGGTGGAAGGCAGAGTCCAATTGATCGTGGCCAGCAGTGGCTGTTCCCTTCTGTGAAGGCCTCAGAACAAGGTCCCCACACCCTGTCCCAGTGGCTGCGGGTCCACCAGCCAGTCGCAAATCACCCCGCCACTGTACCAAAAAAAAAAGCCCCGTCGCAAACGGTGGTCCAAGCTGAAGTAGTTCCATCTCCGGAAAACCATTTCCTCGTGCGGCGATCGGATCTTGAAAGCGAGGCTGCGATGGATGGACGGATCTGTGGGAGGGGGACAGTTGGCCAACTCAAGGTGGGGGAGTTCGGGTATCGCTAGCGGAAGACAGAGGGTCCGCATTGCAGTTAAACGGGACAGAGGCAGCGTGAGAGCCGGACGTTCTCCCAAACTCTTGGAATACTGACAGGAATGTCGGCCAGCCCCGGAGCGGGCAGGGAAAACGGGTGCACAATGTCTCTGAGCAACGGCCATCCCCCCCACCCCTCAGGTCTGGACTTCAACCTCGCCCGGAACTGTGCAATGTCGGCAGTCCAACGCACGCTGCTTTACGTTTCAGCTACACCCCACTTTCTCTATTGGACGGATTACAGCTTGTTTCTTTTCGGAGAGGAGTGTCGGCGTATCAGACTTGAAAGGAGAGCTCAACTAGTTGAGGAACACTTCAGCGGGGGGAGGGTAAAGAAAACAGGAGAGCCACTCGCGAACTGAAGTAGAACTCCTAGTCCGACATCCCACTGCTCATTTCAGACGCAAGCTGAGCTCTCAAGTTCCACATCTGATTGACCACCGCCTCCCCCCCCCCCACCCCCCAAAAAGCACCAACGATTGAAGGTTCCTCGTCTCCCTGAAGCCCGTATCCTTCAGATTTTTCACCCCAAAAAATTGTCGAAAAAAGTAAAAATCTCGAATGGTTTCACCTCATGAAGTCTTGAAGGATCAACAAGTCATTTTCTTCATTTCTGGATCTTATATAACCAGATGCAGAGATCTTCAAGGCTCCTGGTGGGTGAGAAGGACCTCTTGCCCTTCACTGGAGAGGCTCCGCCAGGCAGCAACATCCCGCCCTACACGGTGGAGTTATCCTGAGATTCCGAGGTCCTCTGGTTTGCCGACAGCATTTTCTGCATCAGGGTGTGGATTTGACCGAGCTGGCGTAGGCCGTGTTCCTCCGACACGGGAAGCACAGGATCTGTTTGAAGGTCTTGAGCATCTCGTTGTCCCGGTAGGAGTAGATCAAGGGATTGACCAAGGAGTTCAGCTCAGCCAAGAGCAGGAAGTACTTCTCCACCTTCAGAACGTGACAGCTCTTGCAGTCCACACCGTCCAACAGCAGCACCACCAGGCCCGGAGTCCAGCAGATAACAAATGCACCTGGAATGGCGAGACAGGAAATCGGTTACAAGCGGAGCATGGATGGAAGGGCTCCACCTCTCCCACAGAGGCCCCCAACCTCACACCACCTCTCCCACAGAGACCCCCAAACCCACTCCCCCCACCTCACTCTACACCACACACTGACCTCCAACCTCACTCCCCCCACACTGACCCCAACCTCTCACCAACTCTCCCAAAGACCCCAAAACTCACTCCCCCCCCATACTGACCCCCAACGTCACACCCCCCCACACTGACCCCAACCTCACTCCCCCCCCACACTGACCCCCAACCTCACTACCCCCCCACACTGACCCCCAACCTCACTCACCCCCCACACTGACCCTCAACCTCACTCCCCCCCACCTCACTCCCCCCCCACACTGACCCCCCCAACCTCACTCCCCCCCACACTGACCCCCAACCTCACCCCCCACACTGACCCCCAACCTCACCCCCCCACACTGACCCCCAACCTCACGCCCCCCCCACACTGACCCCAACCTCACGCCCCCCCCACACTGACCCCAACCTCACTCCCCCCCACACTGACCCCAACCTCACTGCCCCCACACTGACCCCAACCTCACTCCCCCCCACACTGACCCCCCAACCTCACTCCCCCCCCACACTGACCCTCAACCTCACTCCCCCCCCACACTGACCCCCCCAACCTCACTGCCCCCACACTGACCCCAACCTCACTCCCCCCCACACTGACCCCCCAACCTCACTCCCCCCCCACACTGACCCTCAACCTCACTCCCCCCCCACACTGACCCCCCCAACCTCACTCCCCCCACACTGACCCCCCAACCTCACTCCCCCCACACTGACCCCCCCAACCTCACTCCCCAACCTCACTCCCCCCCACACTGACCCCCCAACCTCACTCAATTCAATTCAATTCGCTTTATTGGCATGACAAGGTACATCTTATGTTGCCAAAGCATCGAAAAACATTTATGGTTGAACACAAACGCAGATCTATCCATACAGTGTATAAACAGAGATATCCCCGAGTGTATAAATATACATTCATATAATTTGTATATACTCTTTTCTTAGATTTAGTGGTTGTCCCTCTGTTTATGGCAAGCTGTAACATAGTGTGCCGCTAAGGTTACACAATTTCTCTGTTTCCCTAGTAGGTATGGGAGTTTTTGGTCGTCATTCAAATTTCTGAATTCCGGGCATATTTTTGTGAATTTTGTGTAGAAATTCTCCCTTATGTCCTGATATTTTCCACAAGCTGTGAGGAAGTGCATCTCTGTCTCCACCACTCCCTAACTGCAGTGAGAGCATATCCTGTCCTCTCTTGGCAGCCGGGTCTGTCTGTGTCTGCCTTTTTCGATGGCCAGGCTATGTTCACTAAGTCTGTACCTTGTCAAGGTTTTTCTCAGTTTACTATCCTTTACCATGGTCAGGTATTCAGCCATGTTGTATTGTCTGTTTAGGGTCAAGTAGCAATTGAGTTTGTTTTGGGTTTTTGTTGTTTCTGCCCAATATGACAGATATTTTTTCCTTTTGCTTAGTGACAATTGTGTTGGGTCGAATTCTCTGTGCTACGATGTCACTGTCCTGGGGCTGGTTATTGTTAGTAGTTACTTCACTGAGTCCCCAGGACTAGTTGACTGAGGGTATTCTTCTTTATGGTCATCTCTTGGCATTTCAGGGCTTCGTAATGATAGCAGTGGGGGTTGCCTCATTTTTAGGTGTTTCCAAAATTTGGTGGCTCTTTTTTGGATAGTAATTATTAATGGACATTGGCCTAGTTCTGCCCTGCATGCATTGTTTACGGTTTTCCTTCGAGTCCGGAGGGTACTTTTACAGAATTCTGCATGCAGGATCTCAATTGGGTGTTTGTCCCATTTTGCAAACTGACCCCCCCAACCTCACTACCCCCCCCCCCCACACTGACCCCCCCAACCTCACTCCCCCCCACACTGACCCCCAACTTCACTCCCCCCACACTGACCCCAACCTCACGCCCCCCACACTGACCCCCAACCTCACGCCCCCCACACTGACCCCCAACCTCACGCCCCCCCACACTGACCCCCAGCCTCACGCCCCCCCACAGACCCCCCAGCCTCACGCCCCCCACACTGACCCCAACCTCACTCCCCCCACACTGACCCCAACCTCACTCCCCCCACACTGACCCCAACCTCACTCCCCCCCACACTGACCCCCAACCTCACCCCCCCGACCCCCAACCTCACCCCCCCGACCCCCAACCTCACTCCCCCCACACTGACCCCAACCTCACTCCCCCCCACACTGACCCCCAGCCTCACTCCCCCCACACTGACCCCAACCTCACTCCCCCCACACTGACCCCAACCTCACTCCCCCCACACTGACCCCCCAAACTCACTCCCCCCACACTGACCCCCCCAAACTGACCCCAACCTCACTCCCCCCACACTGACCCCAAACTCACTCCCCCCACACTGACCCCAACCTCATTCCCCCCCCACACTGACCCCAACCTCACTCCCCCCCACACTGACCCCCCAAATTCACTCCCCCCACACTGACCCCTACCCCACTACCCCCCACCACAGACCCCAACCTCACTCCCCCCACACTGACCCCCCCAAACTCACTCCCCCCCCACACTGACCCCAACCCCACTCCCCCCCCCACACTGACCCCAACCCCACTCCCCCCCCCACACTGACCCCAACCCCACTCCCCCCCCCCACTGACCCCAACCCCACTCCCCCCCCCCCCACACTGACCCCCAACCTCACTTCCCCCCTCACTGGCTCCACACAGACAGTGCCCCAAAACATTCCAACCCTCACACACAATCCACCACCACACACCACCGCTGCCCCCACACAGACCCCCACCCGCCCCACAATACTACATTTCCTCCCTCAAAAGACCGAGGCTGCAGGGGGACAATTGGAGCTCAAGACTGAGATCGACAGGTTTTTGCTGGGTAAGGGTATCAAGGGATATGGAGGAAAGGCGGGTAAAGGGAGTCGAGGGGGCAGTTCAGCCACGATCTAATAGACTGGTGGAACAGGCTCGAGGGGCTGAATGGCCTCCTCCTGTTCCCATTATACAGGCCTATGTAAGACACCGCCTACAGATAAGATTCATTGGCAGTCTGTTCTTCGCAATTTGAAAATATTGGATATTGCGAATGTTTTCAGTGCAAAGAACAGCCTTCAGATTATCAGGCAGATTGCAACATAGAAGCAGGGAGGGAGTTGCAGGCTGGAATCTAATCTAGGAGACAGTAAAACGCGCGCAGCTGTACAGTGATGTGACCTTCAGGAGAGCAAATCGCAGCATTAACAATAAATACTGGGTGGACACAAGACCTTGGATTTGTAAGTATGTTTGTGATCGGGGGTTGAGAGCCGTGCTCACAGCTGCAGTGTGTGGGCGGGTTGGAAACCTGGTTAGAATGCTCTGCAAGAAACAAAGCAACAAAATCTGGTTTCACTCAGCTACATTTCTGTCGGGCACATCCGGCCAACTCGAGTCGTTTCCCGAGATCCGGGCTCAACCTTGGCACCGAACGTCAAACATTTACCTTTAGAAACAAACCGTTATGTTCCTGCCTGGCTCTTCTCGGGTTTACTCCAGATACATTATCGGCCTTAGTGTCACACGGTGGTGGAGAGACTCGGTGCCCGTGGCTACCATTTCCCGGATGTTTAGGACAGAAACAGGGAGGCCGCCATTTAGCCCCTCTAGGCCTGTTCAATTAGATCCTGGCTGCTCTGTACCTCAACTCCATCTACAGGAAACTTTTTTTCATCCGGCACGGACGGGACTGACGTGGTGCTGGTTCATCAAAAATTCCGGATAACTGAACGCTATGGTAAAAGATAGGGAGAGCTGACAGCTCCATATAAAGCAACAAACCCTGTTGCTTAGCAACAAGTGTAGAACAATGGCCACAAGTTCCAAGCGTCTCTGTAGCTTAGCAACAGCTGCAGCCACACCCTTGCACAGCAACAGACGGAGGAAGGCAAATAGAACATGAAGTGAAACCTACTCCTGAATTTTGCCGGTTAACCGAGATTTCCGGTTATTTAGGTGCCGGTAAATCGAAAGTTTCCTGTACCCGCCATATCCCTTAATACCCTTACCCAACATAAATCCATCAAACTCCGTTTTGAAATTTTCAATTGACCCCCAGCTTTTTGGGGGAAAGAGAGTGTGCCAGATTTCCTCGACTGGTTAAGGTAATTAGGTCCCGGCCCTAAAAACTGCAGGAATTGATCGCTCGCCTCTGCAGGATCTCCCTGTAGCAGTGACAGCATCAACTACCAAACCAACTTACTGAACAATAAATGCGCGCCCATGCTCGCACGCCCGTAAGCGTGTAAGCGCGCGCACACACAATGCCAACTCCTCAAAGAGTCCAATCCATATTTTCGAATTAACATTCTATTCCCATCAACTACAAAAGCTACCCGATGAATTCTCCGATTTGAACATTCCTAGTTAATAAATCCTCCCAAAACCGGTTGCCGGGGCTTGTGGGTTTGAATAACCATCGGCCAAATTCAAATAGGTGCTACCAGTCAGACATGACTCCGCAAGTCACAATAGTGTGCTTGTGTTTGAATGGTGTGGCTTGGCTCCTCCCTCGATCCAAATTCCCAGAGACCACCAAGTCGTATTCCTTGCAACACTTTTGAGGCTGGGGCATAATTACTAAATGCAACTGGTTTTAGCTCCTTATGTGAGCCATTATCAAGCGAATAACAAGAATCAATCGGCTTCGGTTTTGATGCAACCTCCCATCAGAAGGGCCTGTCTGTACCTGTCGCATCTCAAAGGGATGTCAGCACTGCCCCAATCCCGTGCAGGAATCAATCCAAACATCTCCAGGGGATACGCACTTGTTCCAACACGTTTCACCTGCTTTTATATCGTTGGCAGTGGCTCAGTGGGCAGCACTCGCCTCTGAGCCAGAAGGTCAAGGGTTCAGGTCCCACTCCAGAGATCTGACAAAATAACCCAGGCCGAGACTCCAGTGCTGCACGGTCAGAGGTGCAGTCTTTCGGATGAGACAGTAAACCGAGGCTCAGGCTGCCCTCGCGGATGGACGCAAAATATCCCATGTCACTATTTCGAAGAGGAGCAGGGGGAGTTCTCCCAAGTACCCTGGGCCAATATTTATCCTTCAGCCAACGTGACTAAACACAGGAGATCTGGCCATTATGGCTGGCTTCCATCTCTCATCCTTGCGGAGTTGACAGATCGCAGTGGGGCTTGGAGTGGGGAGGGTGGGGCCACAATTGGCCTCAGTACCCCTGGGTTGGCGAGACGGGGTTCCCACTCCTGTTTAACTCTCGGGGGCTTTTACAAAAAGATGCAATGGGCAGTTGGCATGAGGGGAAGCCACAACCGCAGCAAGAGTCAGAGCCTGGAGAAGAGGAACGAAAAACACAAGGACGGGAGAGCAAGCATGGGGCATGTTGTGTATGTACCTTTAAGGGAATAACTGGTCTCAGACTGCAGTACCGGCAGTGACCACCCCTGTATAAAAGGCCCTATCAGGCTTCTGTAGTTTCAGTTTCCAGGTTGTCTCCATTCAGTAAAGACTTGTTATAATCAACTCCTGCAGTCCGTGTCTCAATTATACACGGACATAATACTGGCGACGAGTAAGAAACGAACTTACCTGCAACTCGGCAGCGCCTCAGATGACGTTATTGAAGGTCGAAGCCAGAAGAAAGAAAAAAAAAATAATCCAAAGAAACTCGAGAAACGGGCGTCGACCGTGGGCAACCGCCCTCCAAATCATCGAATTGAAAAGTGCAGGAGAGACTGTCGAGAGCCAGGCTTGGTTCTCCAGTCTGTGGTTTCCCAGCTCTAATCGGGCTGGTGGCAGGTAGTGCACTGATCCTTCCTGGGCTGCGGCGGGCTAGAGCTCGATCGGGTGGCTCTGCAACGGGGCTGGGCAGCCAGTCGGGAAGCAAAGAGAGAGAGAGAGAGAGAGAGGGTGGAGCACACAGGGCGCGGCCGGTGCTTCGCAGCCGGGCAGCGTTCGGACCGAAGAGGGAGGGAAGTGTCCCAGAGGGTCCACTCCACGACGGGAACGGTTCTTCAATTAACGGAGCAAATATTGAAGCGCGATAGAAAAATAAAAATACCGCGGAGAGCGGCGTTGGCAGCAGCGATCGGGGAGGCGCGAAGACCATAGGGCGTCGCCATTACAGGATAGTAAAATAAATATAATCGCCAGCAACAGCGTTGGCAGCAGCGGCAGGAAAGCGCGGGAGGCGCCATCTTAACTCGGTGGGGAAGAAGGAAAAGCGCGGGAGGCGCCATTTTGATCCATCGGGGACAAAGGCAAAGCGCGGGAGGCGCCATCTTAGATTTTCAAGATGCCAAAGACTGGCGACATCACTGCCTTCGATAATGCAATAGAAGACTGGACCACGTATGTGGAAAGAGTCGAGGTATATTGCGAGGCAAACAAAATAGCCGATGAGAAAAAGGCATCGGTATTGCTAAATTTAATGGGCGCAAGAACGTACGGCCTATTGCGGGACCTGATTACTCCAGCCAAACCGAAGGTGAAGAGTTTTAACGAAATTGTTGCTATCCTACAGGAACACCTAAATCCTACACCGCTGCTGATAGCAGAAAGATTTAAATTCCACAGGAGAAATCAGCATAAAGATGAGAGCAATGCTGATTACCTTACGGAACTACGCAAGCTATCAAAGCACTGCCAGTTCGGAGCAGGACTGGCAGATACCTTACGGGACAAATTTGTCTGTGGACTCCTGAGTGAAGGAACCCAGAAGAGGTTACTCTCAGAGAAAGAGCCGACGCTAGATAAGGCTTTCAGCGTTGGCAGTATCGTACGAAGCAGCAGCAAGGGGAGCTGCGGAAATACAACAAAAGCCACAAGAATACGGCACCCACGAAATGACACGGGGATTTGCAAAATGTTATCGCTGCGGCAGGACAAACCATGACCAGAAGGACTGCTGGTCCAGGGACAAAATATGCAGGCAATGTGGAAAGATGGGACACATTGCACGAGTTTGCAGGTCTGGGAAGAAGACCAACGACAACAAAAAGGCTACTAAGGAACCGTACAGGAAAGTACAAAAGATGACGGACAGTAGTTCCGAAGACCAGATAGTGAATCCGGGAATAAGAGACTAAGCTGTCTCAAACTTCACAACGTAATCGCAAAAGAGGATCACCGAACCATTTGGGTCACCCTCACGATAGCAGGGTCCCAAGTCAAAATGGAATTGGATAGAGGATCAGCTCTAACCGTCATGAATCGACGAGACTACGAGCGGCTATTCTCACACATACCCTTGAGAGAGACATCCATTGTCTTGAGGACGTATACGGGGCAAAAAGTATACCCCAGAGGAAAAATAAGGGTGCCTGTCGAATACAACGGCAAGAAAATACGGAAATTGTATCCCTACACTCTGCAAGATGGTGGACCACCGTTATTGGGACGTGAATGGATCAGAAAGATAAGTTTAGACTGGCACTCCATTCAGGCACTGACGGTGGCTGGTAAAAAGGATGACGACGTCACTCCTGGACGATGGTCAACAATCTTAGCTGACGCCAAAGAGGTATTTCAACAAGAACTGGGCACTCTTAAAGGCGTAACTGCCTCAATAAAAATAGAGGAGAATGCAATTCCCAAGTTTTTCAAAGCAAGACCGGTACCATATGCAATTCGCCCAGCCGTCGAGGCAGAGCTGGAGAATCTGGAGAAGGCAGGCGTGTTATCTTAGGTAGACTGGAGCGAGTGGGCGACACCCATCGTTCCTGTCATGAAGAAAACGTTAAACAATAAGTCTGAGGAGCCAAGGAAGGTTCGCATCTGTGGGGACTTCAAGGTGACGGTGAACCCAGTCCTTGACACAGTACAATATCCTCTTCCAAGGATAGAAAATATCTTCGCCTCACTATCTGGAGGGAAGCATTTTACAAAAATTGACCTAGCACAAGCATATTTGCAGATGGAGGTTGAAGAATCCTCTAGGAAGTATCTCACGATAAACACTCACAAAGGTCTTTACCAGTATAATCGACTGGTATTCGGAGTAGCATCAGCTCCGGCGATATGGCAAAGAGCGATGGAACAAGTCCTGCAAGGGATTCCGGGGACTCGGTGTTACTTGGACGACATCCTAGTGACAGGTGAAGATGACAGTGAACACCTTGCCAACCTAGAGCAGGTGCTCACTAGACTACGTGAACATGGGCTACGAGCCAATCGCCCTAAGTGCGAGTTTTTTAAGAAACAGATATCGTATTGTGGCCACATGATTGATGAAGAGGGGTTGCATAAGTCCCCTGACAAAATTGAAGCGGTAGTTAAGGCTCCAGCGCCTGAAAATGTGTCGCAACTGAGGTCATTCCTCGGATTGGTGAATTACTACCATAAGTTTTTGCCGAATTTGTCCACAATTCTGCATCCACTGAACGCCCTACTACGAATGGGAGTAGCATGGAAATGGAGCGATGAATGCAAGCGGGCCTTTCAGAAGAGTAAGGACCTAATCACTTCAAGAGAAGTATTGGCTCACTACAACCCATCACTACCAATAAGACTGGCGTGTGATGCGTCTCCCTACGGTGTTGGGGCGGTACTGTCACATAAATTCCTTGATAGTTCAGAGAGGCCGATAGCTTTTGCGTCACGCTCGTTAGCTTCAGCCGAGCGTAACTACGCCCAGATTGACAGAGAGGCCCTCAGCCTGGTGTGGGGGGTGAAGAAGTTCAATCACTACCTGCACGGTCAGAAATTTACTCTACTAACTGATCATCAACCTCTCGTCTCCACTTTCAACCCTCAGAAGGGCGTACCGATAATGACGGCACAACGGCTACAGAGGTGGTCCCTTTTCCTAGGGGCACACCAATATGACATCGAGTACAAAGGAACTAAACAGCATGGGAATGCTGATGGATTGTCGCGCCTACCGTTGCCGACGGTGGAAGAAGAACTGGCAGTGGATCCAGTGGAGTTATTCCACTCGACTATAGTCGAATGTCTCCCTGTGACGAATGCAAACATAGAAAAGGAAACACGAAATGACCCGACACTCTCCTGGGTCTATGATTTAACGGTGAAGGGATGGCCAGCACATGGCGAACCACTGCTGCCAGCATTCTCGCCGAGAAGAGAACAGCTGTCAGTGTGCAGAGGGACCTTGATGTGTGGATCCAGAGTAGTAATTCCACCCAAATTGAAGGATAGAGTGCTCAATGAGCTTCATGAGGGTCATCTGGGAGGGGTAAAAATGAAGAACTTAGCCAGAGCGTTTGTGTGGTGGCCGGGAATCAATAGAGAAATCGAAGAGATGACCAAGAGCTGTACAGGATGCCAGAAGGTCCAAAACGCCCCACCACAAGCCCCTCTACATCCATGGGAGTGGCCCTCATCTCCATGGCAAAGGGTGCACATTGATTTTGCTGGTCCCTTTATGGACTCGATGTTTTTAATTGCGGTGGATGCACAAAGTGGCCAGAGGTAATAAAAATGTCCTCAACCACCACAGAAAAAACGATCACAGTCTTACGAACCATATTCACCAGGAATGGGCTGCCTGAACAGATTTGCTCTGACAATGGACCACAGTTTGTGTCTGAAGAGTTCCGGAGGTTCTTAAAGAACAACGGTGTTAAGCATTACACATCCGCCCCATATCATCCAGCCACTAATGGATTGGCCGAGAGGTTCATTCAAACATTCAAGAAGGCTATCAAGGCAATGTGTAATGAAGATATACCCCTACAACACAAGGTGGATAACTTCTTGTTTGCCTACCGGAATGCGACACATGCGGTTACCAACCAAACTCCAGCCATGATGTTCTTCAATCGAAGACTACGATGCCGCTTGGATTTGGTTAAGCCAAACGGCAGAAGAGATGTGGAGAACAGGCAGTTTCAGAATATGAATGAAAGGCCGACCAGGAGTTTTAAGATTGGTCAACCAGTTTTGGCCCGGGACTACCGCACAGAGAAATGGCAGCCAGGAACGATCTGTACACAGCAAGGACCTCTAATGTATACCGTGGACGTTGGAGAGAGCATTGTAAGACGCCATGCTGACCAGATTCTAGTCACTGGAAAACGTCAACTCCACACCACGATCTGATACACCTGGCGATGAAACCGAAGTACCAATTGCATCTACCGCAGAATCGGTGATATTGGAAGCAGACGAACCAAACAATGACATTGATCCCGACTCAACCTCACCAGAAGAACCTGATATCCCAAAGAGGCGTTATCCAGACAGAATCAGGAAGCCTCCTCAAAGACTGAACTTATAATTGCTTAACTTCAACCAATGTATCTAGCAACCGTAATTGTAATTGTAATTAGTTATTATTTAGTTGTTAAATGAATGTTATGTACTGTTTATATACTGGTCTCAGACTGCAGTACCGGCAGTGACCACCCCTGTATAAAAGGCCCTAGCAGGCTTCTGTAGTTTCAGTTTCCAGGTTGTCTCCATTCAGTAAAGACTTGTTATAATCAACTCCTGCAGTCCGTGTCTCAATTATTCACGGACATAATAGGGCACACGGTTCAAAGCCGCTGTCCGAGGGGTGAGAGTGAGTGTCAGCCTGTACCACAGGCCCAGGCCCTGCCAGACTCGGTCCAAGGAGTGAGAGTGAGAGTCAGCCTGTACCATAGGCCCAGGCCCTGCCAGACTCAGTCCGAGGGGTGAGAGTGAGAGTCAGCCTGTGGCCCAGGCCCTGCCAGACTCGGTCCGAGGGGAGAGAGACAACCTGTACCACAGGCCCAGGCCCTGCCAGACTCGGTCCGAGGGGCGAGAGTGAGAGTCAGCCTGTACCACAGGCCCAGGCCCTGCCAGACTCGGTCCGAGGGGGGAGAGTGAGAGTCAGCCTGTACCACAGGCCCAGGCCCTGCCAGACTTGGTCCGAGGGGTGAGAGTGAGAGTCAGCCTGTACCACAGGCCCAGGCCCTGCCAGACTTGGTCCGAGGGGTGAGAGTGAGAGTCAGCCTGTACCACAGGCCCAGGCCCTGCCAGACTCGGTCCGAGGGGTGAGAGTGAGAGTCAGCCTGTGGCCCAGGCCCAGGCCCTGCCAGACTCGGTCCGAGGGGCGAGAGTGAGAGTCAGCCTGTACCACAGGCCCAGGCCCTGCCAGACTCGGTCCGAGCGGTGAGAGTGAGAGTCAGCTTGTACCACAGGCCCAGGCCCTGCCAGACTCGGTCCGAGGGGTGAGAGTGAGAGTCAGCCTGTGGCCCAGGCCCTGCCAGACTCGGTCCGAGGGGCGAGAGTGAGAGTCAGCCTGTACCACAGGCCCAGGCCCTGCCAGACTCGGTCCGAGCGGAGAGAGTGAGAGACAGCCTGTACCACAGGCCCAGGCGCATCCAAACTTGGTCGATCAGACATTAAAACAAAAAACAACTTGTATTTATATAGCGCCTTTAACGTAGTAAAATGTCCCAAGGCGCTTCACACACAAAACAAAATTTGACACTGAGCCACATAAGGAGATATTAGGGCAGATGAACAAAAGCTTGGTCAAAGGGGTTGGTTTTAAGGAGCGTCTTAAAGGAGGAAAGAGGTGGGGGGGGGGTGTTTAGGGAGGGAATTCTAGAGCTTAGGGCCAAGGCAGTTGAAAGCACGGCCGCCAATGGTTACATAGGATATACGGCACAGAAACAGGCCATTCGGTCCAACCGGTCCATGCCAGCGTTTATGGTCCACTCATCTAACCATCAGCATACTCATCTAGCCGCCCCTTAAATGCATCTACACTATTCACTTCAACCACTCCCTGTGGTAGCGAGTTCCACATTCTCACCACTCTCTGGGTAAAGAAGTTTCTTCTGAATTCCCTATTTGATTTCTTGGTGACTATCTTGCATTGATGGCCTCTAGTTTTGCTCTTCCCCACAAGTGGAAACACTCTGTGTCTACTCTATCAAAACCGTTCATGATTTTAACGACCTCTATTAGGTCACCCTAGACCCAGCCTGTTCATCCTTTCCTGATGGGTATAACTTCCCATTTCTGGTATCGTCCTTGTAAATCTTTTTTGCACCCTCTCCAGTGCCTCTATCTTTTTTTAATAATAGTGACCAGAACTGTACACAGTACTCCAAGTGTGGTCTAACCAAGGTTCGATACAAGTTTAGCATATCTTCACTACTTTTCAATTCTATTCCTCTAGAAATAAACCCTGGCGCCTGTTTGCTTTTTTATGGCCTTCTGGTGGAGCAATTAAAATCAGGGATGCAAAAGAGGCCAGACATCTCCTGAGGGTTGTGGGCTGGAGGAGATTACAGAGATAGGGAGGGGCGAGGCCATGGAGGGATTTGAAAACAAGGATGAGAATTTTAAAAGCAAGGCATTGCTTAACTGGGAGCCGATGTAGGTCAGCGAGCACAGGGGTGATGGGTGAACAGGACTTGGCACGTGTTAGGATATGGGCAGGATGATCTCAAGTTTATGTAGGGTAGAATGTGGGAGGCCAGCCAGGAGTGCGTTGGAATAGTCAAGTCTAGAGATAACAAAGGCATGGATGAGAGTTTCAGCAGTGGATGAGCTGAGGCAGGGGGCGGAGACGGGCGATGTTACGGAGGTGGAAGTAGGCGGTCTTTGTTATGCTGCGGATGTGTGGTCGGAAGCTCATTTCCGGGTCAAATATGACACCAAGGTTGCAAACAGTCTGGTTCAGCCTCAGACAGATGTTAGAGAGAGGGATGGAGTCAGTGACGAGGGAACGGAGTTTGTGGTGGGGACTGAAGACAAAAGGCTTCGGTCTTCCCAATATTTAGTTGGAGGAAATTTCTGCTCATCCAGAACTGGATGTAGTCTGACAATTTAGAGACCGTGGAGGGGTCGAGAGAGCTGGGTGTTGTCAGCGTACATGTGGAAACTGACGCTGTGTTTTCAGATGTCTGTATGTCAGCAAGTAAATGAGAAATAGGAGGGGCCACGGATAGACCCTTGGTGGGATAACAGAGGTAACGGTGCAGGAGCAGGAAAAGAAACCATCGCAGGTGATTCTCTGGCTAGGATTAGATAGATAAGAATGGAACCAGGCGCGTGCAGTCCCACCCAGCTGGACGATGGTGGAGAGGCGTTGGAGGAGGATGGAGTGGTCAACCGTGTCAAAGGCTGCAGACAAGTCAAGAAGGACGAGGAGGGATAGTTTACCTTTATCACAGTCACATAGGATGTCATTTGTGACTTTGCCAAGAGCCATGTTGGTACTGTGGCAGGGACGAAAACCTGGAGGGATTCAAACATGAAGTTCCAGGAAAGATGGGCACGGATTTGGGAGGCGACAACACGTTCAGGGATTTGAGGGGAAAGGGAGGTTGGAGATGGGGCGGTAGATTGCAAAGGCGGAGGGATTAAGGGTTGTTTTTTTGAGGAGAGGGATGCAGTACCTGCCCAGCCATATGTGGCAGTGAATGGCTAAACCAGTTGTCCGCCATATTTGTTAAAGTCTGCGTCCCTTGGATCCAAGGGAGCGGAGACGAGGGCCGTACCAGGGGAACGGCCAGGGTGAGAGAGGGTAATGGTTTTAATGGGGGCTAGGGCATCAAAGATAGAGGTGAGGGTGCTGAGCAGATCGGCAGCTGCAGAAATGTCATGGTGAATGGAGGGCCAAAGGCTGGACAGTTGGGATTTCATAAGTGCAGAAACAAAGATTTCAAGAGCATCAATAAACACTTCAGTCACATGAGCAAGAGGCAGCTGCAGGAGATTGCGCCCAGGGGCACGGGGAGCTTCAGTTACCAGAACACTGGCAATAAACTCACCGTACAGGCTCACACCCGAGACACTGACATCTTAATGAGTCCGCAAACAGGTCAATGGAGTTGTAAAAGTGTTTATATGTATTTTATATACACAAGGATATAACAAACACGCAATCACTCGAGGTCAAGGACAAGTAAAGGTCACAAATCGCATCAAATCCCCTCTCCCTAGTACCCCAAGACCATCCCTCCAGTACCCCAACCTTCCCATCGAAGCCCATCCCCCCAGTACCCCAACCCTCCCATTGAAGACCATCCCTCCAGTACCCCAACCTTCCCATTGAAGACCATCCCTCCAGTACCCCAACCTTCCCATCGAAGCCCATCCCCCCAGTATCCCAACCTTCCCATCGAAGCCCATCCCTCCTATACCCCAACCTTCCCATCAAAGACCATCTCTCCAGTACCCCAACCCTCCCATCGAAGCCCATCCCCCCAGTACCCCAACCCTCCCATTGAAGACCATCCCTCCAGTACCCCAACCTTCCCATTGAAGACCATCCCCCCAGTACCCCAACCCTCCCATTGAAGACCATCCCTCCAGTACCCCAACCTTCCCATCGAAGCCCATCCCCCCAGTACCCCAACCCTCCCATTGAAGCCCATCCCTCCTGTACCCCAACCCTCCCATTGAAGACCATCCCTCCAGTACCCCAACCTTCCCATTGAAGACCATCCCTCCAGTACCCCAACCTTCCCATCGAAGCCCATCCCCCCAGTATCCCAACCTTCCCATCGAAGCCCATCCCTCCTATACCCCAACCTTCCCATCAAAGACCATCTCTCCAGTACCCCAACCCTCCCATTGAAGCCCATCCCTCCTGTACCCCAACCCTCCCATTGAAGCCCATCCCTCCTGTACCCCAACCCTCCCATTGAAGCCCATCCTTCCCATTGAAGCCCATCCCTCCAGTACCCCAACCTTCCCATAGAAACCCATTCCCCCAGTACCCCAACACGCTCAGTTGTATTTACAATACCCCCATTCTGCACTGCCACACTCGATGTTATCCTACCTCTGAGCATCGCTGCTGCTCAGAATACCAGCTTTAAAACCCTTTCTCACTCGGTTAAACTGATCTCTCCTGCTCCTAATTACATAGGATTACATCTCTGTGGCTTGATTCCCTCGTTACCTCTTCCGCCCTGTGCAATATTGTACAGAGTTCACTGAGGTCTCCCTGGAAGCCCTGGTTTTGAGCCTGAAGTGAGCGATCTCCTCGTTCCTCACGGCTCATCCTTTCACACATGGGATCATCCCGATTCAGGAACCCACAGCTTACAGCTGCCATGTTTGTGCACTCCCGCTAGTTCCCCTCACAGCCCCCCCCCCCCCCCCCCCACATGGGGAAACGTCCCTCCCCAAGACTCCCTGCTGGGGCATGATGCAATCAGTGCCCTCCAGCCCGGGGCCATTATTCCCACAAGCCTCGGCAACGGGACCTGGAGGGCTATTCAACTACGGCAGGGTAATCCTGTCCTCACCCGACGTCCAGCCACTCGCGCTGTCCGGCCGGTGTGACTGGACAACCATCAGAAGGGGCAAATCTCTGGTTAGATTTCCTCTCCTTTAATTCAGTGCGGCAACCAAGGCCCCACTGCTCCCATAACCAATAGGGGCTCGAAGTGGGATCGTCCTGCTCCAGAGACTCAACAAGTGACTGGACAAATGGAGTCGTGTCACTGGGAAGCTCTCGTTCTGGATTAATTTGGTCGCCCAGCCTGCGATCGAATTCAAGCTCATTCAAAGCAACAACCAGGAGTGCACTACACAGCAACGCTTCAAACAGTCAGCAGGAGCAGCCCACGGTGACGCTGGCCCTTTAAGAGAGACTTCCGACGGCTGCTGCTCATTAAGGCCCGGGTGAGGCCTGCGCGGCCCCCCCGATTGGCACCGCCCTGCGCTGTGCTTCCAAGACAAAGGGCGGAGCCAGCCCCGTGGCCACGAGCCCACACACAGTTGGAGCACGAGTCACCGCACCAGCACACAAGCCAGCCAGATAGCCCAGGGCGAGGGGCCTTCACTGGCACTGTCGGCATCACTTAGTGCCCAGCAAGTGTGAAGGAGACACTCAGCCAGTGACAAACCAACCCGAGCAGACAACATCCTTCCTTGTGTCTTTTCACGGTGAGCCTTTCCCGAATCAAGGGGCAGGCGTTACTCACGAGCGGCGTGGCGAGATCACGGGCACCAACGGTGTAGGGGGCACCGACTAACCCGCGCCTGAATTCCAGGAAGCTCCCGCCGGGCAAAGATTGAAGCACGGCGTCCTGGGACCAATAATTGTCTCTCAACAAACATTAAAACCAGAAATAACAACAGAAAACGCTGGAAAAACTCAGCAGGCCAGGCAACATCCGTGGAGAGAGAAACAGAGTCGACGTTTCGGGTCGAAACCCTTCGTCAGGACTGAGAACAAAAGGCAGGAAATGAAAAGATTAAAAGGCAGTTTGGGGGCTGGGAAATGGGGGAGGGGATGAAAGAAGAGACATGAAGAGATATTCAAGGTGAGACGAGATAGTAATAGGACAGAGTGAAAGACAGCTGCAAACTGCCTTTTAATCGGTTTCATTTCCTGCCATTTGTTCTCAGTCCTGACGAAGGGTTTCGACCTGAAACGTCGACTCTGTTTCTCTCTCCACGGATGTTGCCTGGCCTGCTGAGTTTTTCCAGCGGTTTCTGTTGCTTTTTCGGATTTCTAACATCCGCAATATTTTGCTATCGCATCATTAAAAACAGATTAGATGCTCATTTTCACATTGCTGTTTGTGGGAGCTTGCTGTGTGCAAATTGGCGGCTGTATTTCCAACATTGCAACAGTGACCACACTTCAAAAGTACTTCATTGGCTGTAAAGCACTTTAGGGCATCCCAAAGGTTGTGAAAGGTGCTATATAAATGCAAGTCTTTTTCCTAAAATCAACCCCCACCCCCCCCAATCAAGGCAACCAAAATTAAAAAGCAGGGATGTCGTTCGCGAGTGCGCTAAGGGGTTGGAGAGGTGACAAGGCCATATACTGATAAACAGAGTCACTTCCCCTTACCTCTTCGTGGGGGAGGAGGCTGCGCCGGGGAGGGGGTTCGGAGCGGCCCTGAACATTCGGTGCTCTGGGCCTCTGTCGACCTCCCTTACCCAGCAGCAGAATCCGGCCCATCAGGATCTGGGGTTAAGCCGCGCAAACCCCGGGCCCCGGCAACCGGGGACCTCTTCCCTCCGCCTCCCGGGCTGAGCTACACGAGCGCTAACCGGGAGCGTGCGGTCACTTTCCTTCCCCCACCCCCAGCTGAACGCGGCTTGCTGCCAACTCCCGATGCTGGCGGTTCTGCTCGACCACAGGCCGCGCCACCCACCCAACTGGTGGTTCTCCGCTTGCCAGCCTCAGCCAGAGGCCACATGATGCCCACCAGTTGTTGGGACCCAGGAAATCGCCTCTGCACCCTCTCCAAGGCATTGACATCCTTCCTAAAGTGCGGTGCCCAGAATTGGACACAATATACCAGCTGAGGCCTAACCAGTGATTTATAAAGGTTTAGCCGAACTGCCTTGCTTTTGTACTCTTATGGCATGAAGACTTAAAACTGTACACTGGTTTATTTTTAAAGTGAATCAGTAGGAGAGAAAATCTCAGTTCAACCCCAATCTCCCCCACCCCTTCACCGTCAATTCCAGTTTTCTGCTGCCGTTGGACAGTAGGCCTCACTTTGGAAGCGCGCCCTCTCACAGAGAGCGTGCGTGTTCGTGGGCGTACCCAGGCGAGAGCGGGTTTGAGAAACGCAACTCCAGGTCAACGTGTTTAAAGGCCAATCAGCTACTCTTTAGAGTGGGGCGGGGGACGGGCATATTTACACTGCGATCACTGCCGGAGACGGATGCCCTGAGAGAGAGCACGGGAGGCAGCAAACGTACTCACAACAAAACATGCCAATACACACCCCCTCAGGACACTGAGCGCACCAACGCCCTCCCAGTCGCACTGTGCCAATAGCTGCTTGTCGAAGGGGTTTGGCTAGCAAGCAGCAGGGAGTGCAACACTGCAAGTCAAGGAAATCGCATTCTTCGACAACTTGCAAAAACACAAGTTGCAAAATCTGCACTGATACATAAACAGGCTAACATTTCTAACTCCAACTATTGCCCGCTCGAGATTTAGGATTTCTGGAAATTACAACAGGCCATTCGGCCCAGCCAGTCAGTGTTGGCGTTCATCTTCCACGCAAATACAATAATATAGCACCTTGCACGTCACAAAGCACTTTACAGCCAATGAGGTACTTGAAGTGTAGTGACTTTTTTTTTTTTTTTTTATTCGCTTATGGGATGTGGGCATCGCTAGCAAGGCCAGCATTTATTGCCCATCCCTAATTGCCCTTGAGAAGGTGGTGGTGAGCCACCTTCTTGAACCGCTGCAGTCCATGCGGTGAAGGTACTCCCACAGTGCTGTTAGGGAGGGAGTTCCAGGATTTTGACCCAGCAACGATGTACTTCCAAGTCAGGATGGTGTGCGACTTGGAGGGGAACTTGGAGGTGGTGGTGTTCCCATGCGCCTGCTGCCCTTGACCTTCTAGGTGGAAGAGGTTGCGGGTTTGGGAGGTGCTGCCGAAGAAGCCTTGGCGAGTTGCTGCAGTGCATCTTGTAGATGGTACTCACTGCAGCCACGGTGCGCCGGTGGTGGAGGGAGTGAATGTTTAAGGTGGCGGATAGGGTGCCAATCACACGGGCTGCTTTGTCCTGGATGGTGTTGAGCTTCTTGAGTGTTGTTGGAGCTGCACTCATCCAGGCAAGTGGCGAGTATTCCATCACACTCCTTACTTGTGCCTTGTGGTAAGGCTTTGGGGAATCAGGAGGTGAGACACTCGACGCAGAATACCAGCCTCTGGCCTGCTCTTGTTGCCACAGTATTTATGTGGCTGGTCCCATTAAGTTTCTGGTCAATGGGGACCCCCAGGATGTTGATGGTGAGGGATTCAGCGATGGTAATGCCATTGAATATCATGGGGAGGTGGTTAGAGTCTCGCTTGTTGGAGATAGTCATTGCCTGGCACTTGTGTGGTGCGAATCTTACCTGCCACTGTTGTAATGTAGGAAACGCGGCAGCCAATTTGCGCACAGCAAGCTCCCACAAACAACAATGAGATAAATGATCAGCTAATCGGTTTTAGTGATGTTGGTTGAGGGATAATTATTGGCCAGGAGACCCAGGAGAACTTCCCTGCTCTTCTTCGAGTAGTGCCGTGGAATCTTTTAAGTCAAACCTGAGAGGGCAGACGGGGCCTCTGTTTAACGTCTCATCTGAAACACTGCAGCGCTCCCTCAGTATTGAACCGGGAGTGTCAACCTAGATCGTGCTCCAGTGGGACTTGAACCCACAACCTGCTGACTCCGAGGCGAGAGTGCTGCCCACCTGAGCCACGGTTGACACGAGCAGTATCCTAATCCCATGTCCCTTTATCCCCCTTTCTTCCTTCAACCACCTCTCTAACCTGTTCCTAAAGGTTGACATGGTCTCTGTTTAGAACGCTAACTCCAGTTGTGAATTCCACTGCCTCTCAACCCACAACGTTAAAAACAAAGTTCCTTCTGCTCTGCCGTAAATCTCACATGTAAATTTATATCCCGGTCACCCTGCTCGCGACTAATGAACTACTGGAAACAGTATGTTTCTATCCATCCTGTCCCATCCCTTCATAAATGTTAACCTTCGCTGTCAAATCTCCGTGTGAGCTCCTCTGTTCCAACGGAAACAGCCCATCCGAGAGTGAGAGTGCTGGTGGGACTGAACCCTAGCAAGAGAATAATGGGGCGATACACCACGCTCCCCTTAGACTCGGATTTCCGCCAGCAACATCTTGCATTTATATAGCGCCTTTAACATAGTAAAACATCCCAAGGCGCTTCACAGGAGCGTTATCAGACAAAGGCGGCGTTGGACTGTAAAGAAAATAGCCATATTCCAAGGGATACACCATCCTATGAACAGAGTTCTGATATTATTAATACATGACATACCGGGTTTAAAAATCTAAAAGCCTCAACGACACAGGCTGCAAACAGAACACAGGCTTTTGAGATAAGATGAAGTGTTAACACAGAAGTTGTAAACACCACACAAGCTTTTGAAATGGCAATTGACAATGGCCCTATTGAAACAGCAGGCTGGAGGTTCCTCTATGTCTGAGCATTGGAACCAACACAATAGCTATGCCCAAGTAAAGAGTTAAAAACTAACACTTTGAACAGGAACACAGAATATTAAAAAACCATGTGCCTTTGTAAAAGTAACATCAAATAAGAAACAGGAAACACGATTATAGATGCAACAAATTGAAGTAGCTAAGAAATGCATGAAACGCCCTGGTTGAAGTGGTTTTGATTTACATATTGTAAAAAGTACCTACAGAAGATTTTGAAAATGTGACTTCAATAGATGACACCAAGCAATCACTGTGTTTGTGTTGAACTTGGAACACATAGGAGTCACGACGTCTGCTTCCAAACAGCGAAGTGATTTTAGAATGGAATGGAAGACCTTCGATGAGAATGGCATCAAATAAATACTACTGTCATATTGTTTTTTATGTTAAGTTTTGAAACACCTATACAGCAGACAGGATTCTGAGAGTCAACAGCTAAATTGACATTAAGAATAGAAAAGAATTCAACAGAAGATGACTAGAGATAATTAGCTTACATCAGCAGAAAACTTCAAAGAATAAACCACTAAAAAAAGGTATACAGGAAACTTTGTGATATCCGGCACCGACGGGACCGAGCGGTTGCCGTCCCATCAAAACTGCCAGACAAACCAGCAGTAATGTTAAAACATACGGAGAGCTCTGTATCTAGCAACAAACCCAGCTTCTGAACAGTCGGCCGTAGCTTGCAAGCATCTCTGTAGCTAAGCAACAGCTTTAGCTAGACCTTGCAGAGCCTGACTGGTGGGGAAAAAAAGCAACGAAAAGAAAAAAAAACTTATTGAACCGACTCCTGAATTTTGCCGGTGGATCGAGCATTGCGGACAGTTAACCTCCGGATAAACCAAAGTTTCCTGTAAAAAGAGCTTTTCAGAAGGAAAGTCAGAAGTCGCTGGAAAGGGCAAGCGATTCTCAACTTCAGAGGCACGCGCTGTAAGTTTTTAATTCTTTGAGTCTCGGGGATCAAAAAGGTACTCTTATTTGATTTTGGTGGATATTCTGGATTAAGAATAATAGAAAAGTAAAAATGTACGAAGTTAAGATTTGAGAATAAGGATCGCGGAGAATAAGAAATGTAAACTATTTGTATTTTGAACTGTTAAAGTCACGATTGACTCATCAGCTGTTAACTGTGTCGGCTCTTAAATAAATCTATATATTTTTAGAATTGTTTCAAATAGTATTTCTGTATCAAACTCGCGAACTCAATTTCTGTACACTCTTTTGTAAGGAGTTGCAGAATTCTGGGGGGGGTTTCCGGACACTCATAGTATCCGGAAGGTTACAGTCTAGTTAAATTTATTAAAAGTGCTATCTGGAGGATGGTAACATCTTCAAGTCGTTCCTTTCCTTGAGAGAGAGAGATAGTCTGAACCTTTAGTAGACCCAATTAAGCGTCTTATAGAATTCCGCTATCTCTAACTTTAGTTGAAGGTGAAGTCTGGGGAATACGTCTGATCCGGGGTAGCCCGAAAAGGGCTAGGACTAGTAATTATCCCTTCAGGACTTCACCATCGACGTCTGCCCTTGTTGACAGTAGGCTCCTGAGGTATGGAAAATGGTCCACGTTGTCCAAGGCCTTGTCGTGGATTTTGATAATCGGGGGGCAGCACTGTGTGGTGGGGGCAGGTTTGTAGAGGACCTTTGTCTTACGGATGTTTAGTGCAAGACCCATGCTCTCGTACACTTCAGTGAAGGTGTCGACGATGGTTTGGAGTTTGGCCTCAGTGTGTGCAGACGCAAGCGTCGTCTGCATACTGTAATTCATGACAGAGGATGGGACGACCTTGGATCTGGACTGGAGGCAATGGAGGTTGAACAATTTCTGTTTGTTCTGTAAATTAGCTCCACTCCAGCGGGGAGCTTACGGAGGGTCAGATGGAGCATTGCAGCCAGGAAGATCGAGAAGAACGTTGGTGCAATGACACAGCCTTCAGTCGCCTGAGGAAGAGAGTGTTTGAAGACCAGGACCTCAAACCCAGCACCAAGCTCATGGTCTACAGAGCAGTAGTGATACCCGCCTTCCTGTATGCTTCAGAGACATGGACCATGTACAGCAGGCACCTCAAAGCGCTGGAGAGGTACCACCAACGCTGCCTCCGCAAGATCCTGCAAATCCATTGGCAGAATAGGCGCACCAACATCAGTGTTCTCGCTCAGGCCAACATCCCCAGCATCGAAGCTTTGATCACGCTCGATCAGCTCTGATGGACGGGCCACATCATTCGCATGCCCGATACGAGACTCCCAAAAGAAGCGCTCTACTCGGAGCTCCGACACAGCAAGAAAGCCCGAGGTGGACAGAGGAAACGCTTCAAGGACACCCTCAAAGCCTCCTTGAAACATCTCCACCGACACCTGGGAATCCCTGGCCCAAAACCGCACAAAGTGGAGGAGAAGCATCCAGGAAGGCGTGGAACACCTTGAGTCTGTTCGCCAGGAGCAAGCGGAAGCCAAGCGCAAACAGTGGAAGGAAGCACCCCACCCACCCGCCCCTTCAACCACCGTCTGCCCCACCTGTGACAGAGACTGTAGGTCCCGCATTGGACTCATCAGTCACCTGAGAACTCATTTTTAATGTGGAAGCACGTCATCCTCGGGTTCCGAGGGACTGCCCAAGAAGGTCAGACAAAGATTGACACCAAGCCACAAAAGGAGATATCTGGACAAATGACAAAAGCTTAGTCAAAGAAGTAGGTTTTAAGGAGCATCTTAAAAAGGAGGAAAGAGAGGCGGAGAGATTTAGGGAGGGGATTCCGGAGCTTAGGGCCCAGGCAGCTGAAGGCACAGCGATTAAAATCAGGGATGGACAAGGGGCCAGAATTGGAGGGGCGCAGAGATCATTTAGATGCATTTAAGGGGAAATTAGGTAAGCGTGAGAGAAAAGGGAATAGTGGGTTGTGCTGATAGAGTTAGATGAGAAAAGGCGGGGGGGAGGCTCGAGTGGAGCATAAACACCGGCATGGACTGGTTGGGCCGAATGACCCGTTTCTGTACCGTATAGTCTGTGTCATTCTATCTGAGATAACAACAGAAAATGCTGGAAAAACTCAGCAGGTCAGGCAACATCCGTGGACAGAAATTTGAGTTGACGTTTCGGGTCGAACCCTTCTTCAAAACTGGAAAGAAAAGATAGATCGGAGGCAGGGCTGCGATCGGACAAAAGAATAAAAGAAACAAAAGAAGTAAAAAAGAGACAATAAAAGGTATTAGAAGCTAGACGAGATGGTAATAGGCTGAGATTAGGTGTAAAGTGTACTGGCAGGGCAAGAGATAGCTGCCAGGTGTGAGAGAGAAACAAAAGGTATCTCCCCCGCCCCTCCCCTTTCAGCATTCCGCAGGGACCGCTCCCTCCGAGACACCCTAGTCCACTCCTCTATCACCCCAAACAGCCCTTCCCCTTCGCCTGGCACCTTCCCGTGCAAGCGCAGGAGATGTAACACCTGCCCCTATACCGCCCCTCTTCCCACTGTCCAGGGCCCCAAACACCCCTTCCAGGTGAAACAGCGATTTACTTGTACTTCTCGCAATCTAGTATACTGTATTCGCTGCTCACGATGCGGTCTCCTCTACATTGGGGAGACCAAACGCAGATTGGGTGACCGCTTTGCGGAACACCTCCGTTCAGTCCGTAAGGGTGACCCCGAGCTTCCGGTCGCCTGTCATTTTAATTCACCGCTCCATTCCTACTCAGACCTCACCGTCCTTGGCCTCTTGTATTGTTCCACGGAAGCTCAACGTAAACTCGAGGAACAGCAGCTCATCTTCCGATTAGGCACGCTGCAGCCTTCCGGACTCAACATCGAGTTCAACAATTTCAGATCATAACCTCGGCCCCTATTTCATTTTTTCTTGTAATTTTTCCACTCCTTTTCCCACCCCCTCCCCCTTTCCTTTTGTTTCTCTCGACCCGAAACGTCAACTCAAATTTCTGTCCACGGATGTTGCCTGGCCTGCTGAGTTTTTCCAGCATTTTCTGTTGTTATTTCGGATTTCCAACATCCGCAGTATTTTGCTATTGTCATTCTATCCGAGGGTTGTCGAGCTGGAGGAGGTGACCGAGATAGGGAAGGCAGAGGCCAGGGAAGAATTTGAACAGGAACATTCAGGAACAGCGAGTTAACCCAGTCAACATGTGACCCACACTGGCCCAGAAGGTCCCATGCTCAAACCCTGGCATCGTTTATCTCAGTTGACACAGCAGATGCAGAACCTACATTTCTATAGTATCTTATCTCGTATCTCAGATAGCCCAAAGCACTTCATGTACAATGAATTACTTTGATGGGCTGCCACGGTTGGTAAACGAAGCAAGTGCGGCAGCCGACTCTGACACAGCAAGACCCCACCGACAGCAAGGCCGAGAATGACCAGTTCTACCGGTTCTAGGTTGAGGGATAAATATTGGCCAGGACTCCGAGGGAGAACTCCCCTGCTCTTCTTCGAAATAGTGCCATGGGATCTTCTACGTCCACCTGAGAGAGCAGAGGGGGGGTCTCTCTTTAATGAAAGACGGCACCTCCGACAGTGCAGCACTCCCTCAGCACTGCCCTGGAGTGGCAGCCTGGATTATGGGATCAAGTCTCCGGAGTGGGGCTTGAACCCACAACCTTCCGACTGGGAGGCGAAAGAGAGTGCCACCCTCTGAGCCACAGCGGACTCTGTAAGGGGGGCTACAACAGTCCTTAGCATCCCTGGACTAGGGAAAGCAGGGCGTTCTCGCTCTCAATTACTACTCGATGCATGTGTGTACACGTCCAGGGAGGACACGGTGAGGCTCATCTATGATGCTTCCCATGGTGGAGGAGCCTTTCTAAACTACAATCTAAATCCAGTGCAGATCCCTCCATTATTTAGTTAATCGAATAGCAAGTGCGCGGTTGGATCATGTACTGGGATCTGACTCCCGTCCAATCGCTTTGTTGTTCTATTATTTAAATCAGTCTGACGTCATTTTAAATATAGGTCAAAATTCATCACAAATTAATAGGTGTCCAGAATTCATGGAGGGAGAGTGGGGGGGGGGGGGGGGGGGAAAGAGAGAGAGCGGGGGGGGGGGGGGGGGGGGAGAGGGGAGAGCGGGGGGGGGGGGGGAGAGGAGAGCGGGGGGGGGAGAGGGAGAGCGGGGGGGGGAGAGGGAGAGCGGGGGGGGGAGAGGGAGAGCGGGGGGGGGAGAGGGAGAGCGGTGGGGGGGAGAGGGAGAGCGGGGGGGGGAGAGGGAGAGCGGGGGGGGGGAGGAGAGGGGGGAGAGAGGGGGGGGGGGAGAGGGAGAGCGGGGGGGGAGAGGGAGAGCGGGGGGGGGAGGGAGGGAGCGGGGGGGGGGAGAGGGAGAGCGGGGGGGGGAGAGAGGGGGAGGAGAGCGGGGGAGGGGAGAGCGGGGGGGGGGGGGGGAGCGGGAGAGGGAGAGCGGGTGGGGGGGGGGAGAGGGAGAGGCGGGGGGGGGAGAGGAGAGCGGGGGGGGGAGAGGGAGAGCGGAGGGAGAGGGAGAGAGGGGGGAGAGAGAGGGAGAGCGAGAGGGGGCGACGAGAGGGGGCGAGGCGAGAGGGCGAGCGAGAGGGGGCGAGCGAGAGGGGCGAGAGGTGAGGGCGAGCGAGGAGGGGGCGAGCGAGAGGGGGCGAGCGAGGAGAGGGGCGAGCGAGAGAGCTGAGGAGGCGAGGAGAGGGTGCCCGAGCGAGAGGTGCGAG
>NC_141017.1:12928100-13201029 GCF_052327205.1 Somniosus microcephalus | reverse complement strand
GAGGGTGGGGAGTTGGATGGGGTACAGTGTGTGTGAGGGTGGGGAGTTGGATGGTGTACAGTGTGTGTGAGGGTGGGGAGTTGGATGGGGTACAGTGTGTGTGAGGGTGGGGAGTTGGATGGGGTACAGTGTGGGTGTGAGGGTGGGGAGTTGGATGGGGTACAGTGTGTGTGAGGGTGGGGAGTTGGATGGGGTACAGTGTGTGTGAGGGTGGGGAGTTGGATGGGGTACATTTGTGTGTGAGGGTGAGGAGTTGGATGGGGTACAGTGTGTGTGAGGGTGGGGAGTTGGATGGGGTACATTTGTGTGTGAGGATGGGGAGTTGGATGGGGTACAGTGTGTGTGAGGGTGGGGAGTTGGATGGGGTACAGTGTGTGTGAGGGTGAGGAGTTGGATGGGGTACAGTGTGTGTGAGGATGGGGAGTTGGATGGGGTACAGTGTGTGTGAGGGTGGGGAGTTGGATGGGGTACAGTGTGTGTGAGGGTGAGGAGTTGGATGGGGTACAGTGTGTGTGAGGGTGGGGAGTTGGATGGGGTACAGTGTGTGTGAGGGTGAGGAGTTGGATGCGGTACAGTGTGTGTGAGGGTGGGGAGTTGGATGGGGTACAGTGTGTGTGAGGGTGGGGTGTTGGATGGGGTACAGTGTGTGTGAGGGTGGGGAGTTGGATGGGGTACAGTGTGTGTGAGGGTGGGGAGTTGGATGGGGTACAGTGTGTGTGAGGGTGGGGAGTTGGATGGGGTACAGTGTGTGTGAGGGTGGGGACTTGGATGGGGTACAGTGTGTGTGAGGGTGGGGAGTTGGATGGGGTACAGTGTTTGTGAGGATGGGGAGATGGATGGGGTACAGTGTGTGTGAGGTTGGGGAGTTGGATGGGGTACAGTGTGTGTGAGGGTGGGGAGTTGGATGGGGTACAGTGTGTGAGGGTGGGGAGTTGGATGGGGTACAGTGTGTGAGGGTGGGGAGTTGGATGGGGTGCAGTGTGTGTGAGGGTGGGGAGTTGGATGGGGTACAGTGTGTGTGAGGGTGGGGAGTTGGATGGGGTACAGTGTGTGTGAGGGTGGGGAGTTGGATGGGGTACAGTGTGTGTGAGGGTGGGGAGTTTGATGGGGTACAGTGTGCGTGAGGTTGGGGAGTTGGATGGGGTACAGTGTGTGTGAGGGTGGGGAGTTGGATGGGGTACATTGTGTGTGAGGGTGGGGAGTTGGATGGGGTACAGTGTGTGTGAGGGTGGGGAGTTGGATGGGGTACAATGTGAGTAAGGGTGGGGAGTTGGATGGGGTACAGTGTGTGTGAGGGTGTGGAGTTGGATGGGGTACAGTGTGAGTAAGGGTGGGGAGTTGGATGGGGTACAGTGTGTGTGAGGGTGTGGAGTTGGATGGGGTACAGTGTGTGTGATGGTGTGGAGTTGGATGGGGTACAGTGTGTGTGAGGGTGGAGAGTTGGATGGGGTACAGTGTGAGTAAGGGTGGGGAGTTGGATGGGGTACAGTGTGTGTGAGGGTGTGGAGTTGGATGGGGTACAGTGTGTGTGAGGGTGTGGAGTTGGATGGGGTACAGTGTGTGTGAGGGTGGGGAGTTGGATGGGGTACAGTGTGTGTGAGGGTGGGGAGTTGGATGGCGTACAGTGTGTGTGAGGGTGGCGAGTTGGATGGGGTACAGTGTGTGTGAGGGTGGGCAGTTGGATGGGGTACAGTGTGTGTGAGGGTGGAGAGTTGGATGGGGTACAGTGTGTGTGAGGGTGGGGAGTTGGATGGGGTACAGTGTGTGTGAGGGTGGGGAGTTGGATGGGGTACAGTGTGTGTGAGGGTGGGGAGTTGGATGGGGTACAGTGTGTGTGAGGGTGTGGAGTTGGATGGGGTACAGTGTGTGTGAGGGTGGGGAGTTGGATGGGGTACAGTGTGTGTGAGGGTGGGGAGTTGGATGGGGTACAGTGTGTGTGAGGGTGGGGAGTTGGATGGGGTACAGTGTGTGTGAGGGTGGGGAGTTGGATGGGGTACAGTGCGTGTGAGGGTGGGGAGTTGGATGGGGTACAGTGTGTGAGGGTGGGGACTTGGATGGGGTACAGTGCGTGTGAGGGTGGGGAGTTGGATGGGGTACAGTGTGTGTGAGGGTGGGGAGTTGGATGGGGTAAAGTGAGTGTGAGGGTGGCGAGTTGGATGGGGTACAGTGTGAGTAAGGGTGGGGAGTTGGATGGGGTACAGTGTGTGTGAGGGTGGTGAGTTGGATGGGGTACAGTGTGAGTAAGGGTGGGGAGTTGGATGGGGTACAGTGTGTGTGTGAGGGTGGGGAGTTGGATGGGGTACAGTGTGTGAGGGTGGGGACTTGGATGGGGTACAGTGCGTGTGAGGGTGGGGAGTTGGATGGGGTACAGTGTGAGTAAGGGTGGGGAGTTGGATGGGGTACAGTGTGTGTGTGAGGGTGGGGATTTGGATGGGGTACAGTGCGTGTGAGGGTGGGGAGTTGGATGGGGTACAGTGTGTGTGAGGGTGGGGAGTTGGATGGGGTAAAGTGTGTGTGAGGGTGGCGAGTTGGATGGGGTACAGTGTGTGTGAGGGTGGGGAGTTGGATGGGGTACAGTGTGTGTGAGGGTGGGGAGTTGGATGGGGTACAGTGTGTGTGAGGGTGGGGAGTTGGATGGGGTGCAGTGTGTGCGAGGGTGGGGAGTTGGATGGGGTACAGTGTGTGTGAGGGTGGGGAGTTGGATGGGGTGCAGTGTGTGCGAGGGTGGGGAGTTGGATGGGGTACAGTGTGCGTGAGGTTGGGGAGTTGGATGGGGTACAGTGTGTGTGAGGGTGGGGAGTTGGATGGGGTACAGTGTGTGTGAGGGTGGGGAGTTGGATGGGGTACAGTGTGTGTGAGGGTGGGGAGTTGGATGGGGTACAGTGTGTGTGAGGGTGGGGAGTTGGATGGGGTACAGTGTGTGTGAGGGTGGGGAGTTTGATGGGGTACAGTGTGTGTGAGGGTGGGGAGTTGGATGGGGTACAGTGTGTGAGGGTGGGGAGTTGGATGGGGTACAGTGTGTGTGAGGGTGGGGAGTTGGATGGGGTACAGTGTGTGTGAGGGTGGGGAGTTGGATGGGGTACAGTGTGTGTGAGGGTGGGGAGTTGGATGGGGTACAGTGTGTGAGGGTGGGGACTTGGATGGGGTACAGTGCGTGTGAGGGTGGGGAGTTGGATGGGGTACAGTGTGTGTGAGGGTGGGGAGTTGGATGGGGTAAAGTGAGTGTGAGGGTGGCGAGTTGGATGGGGTACAGTGTGAGTAAGGGTGGGGAGTTGGATGGGGTACAGTGTGTGTGAGGGTGGGGAGTTGGATGGGGTACAGTGTGAGTAAGGGTGGGGAGTTGGATGGGGTACAGTGTGTGTGAGGGTGGGGAGTTGGATGGGGTACAGTGTGTGTGAGGATGGGGAGTTGGATGGGGTACAGTGTGTGTGAGGGTGGGGAGTTGGATGGGGTACAGTGTGTGTGAGGGTGGGGAGTTGGACGGTGTACAGTGTGTATGAGGGTGGGGAGTTGGATGGGGTACAGTGTGTGTGAGGGTGGGGAGTTGGATGGGGTACAGTGTGTGTGAGGGTGGGGAGTTGGATGGTGTACAGTGTGTGTGAGGGTGGGGAGTTGGATGGGGTACAGTGTGTGTGAGGGTGGGGAGTTGGATGGGGTACAGTGTGGGTGTGAGGGTGGGGAGTTGGATGGGGTACAGTGTGTGTGAGGGTGGGGAGTTGGATGGGGTACAGTGTGTGTGAGGGTGGGGAGTTGGATGGGGTACATTTGTGTGTGAGGGTGGGGAGTTGGATGGGGTACAGTGTGTGTGAGGGTGGGGAGTTGGATGGGGTACAGTGTGTGTGAGGGTGAGGTGTTGGATGGGGTACATTTGTGTGTGAGGGTGAGGAGTTGGATGGGGTACAGTGTGTGTGAGGGTGGGGAGTTGGATGGGGTACATTTGTGTGTGAGGGTGAGGAGTTGGATGGGGTACATTTGTGTGTGAGGGTGGGGAGTTGGATGGGGTACAGTGTGTGTGAGGGTGGGGAGTTGGATGGGGTACAGTGTGTGTGAGGGTGAGGTGTTGGATGGGGTACAGTGTGTGTGTGAGGGTGGGGAGTTGGATGGGGTACAGTGTGTGTGAGGGTGGGGAGTTGGATGGGGTACAGTGTGTGTGAGGGTGGGGAGTTGGATGGGGTACAGTGTGTGTGAGGGTGGGGACTTGGATGGGGTACAGTGTGTGTGAGGGTGGGGAGTTGGATGGGGTACAGTGTGTGTGAGGATGGGGAGTTGGATGGGGTACAGTGTGTGTGAGGTTGGGGAGTTGGATGGGGTACAGTGTGTGTGAGGGTGGGGAGTTGGATGGGGTACATTGTGTGTGAGGGTGGGGAGTTGGATGGGGTACAGTGTGTGTGTGAGTGTGGGGAGTTGGATGGGGTACAGTGTGTGTGAGGGTGTGGAGTTGGATGGGGTACAGTGTGTGTGAGGGTGGGGAGTTGGATGGGGTACAGTGTGTGTGAGGGTGTGGAGTTGGATGGGGTACAGTGTGTGTGAGGGTGGAGAGTTGGATGGGGTACAGTGTGTGTGAGGGTGGGGAGTTGGATGGGGTACAGTGTGTGTGAGGGTGGGGAGTTGGATGGGGTACAGTGTGTGTGAGGGTGGGGAGTTGGATGGGGTACAGTGTGTGTGAGGGTGGGGAGTTGGATGGGGTACAGTGTGTGTGAGGGTGGGGAGTTGGATGGGGTACAGTGTGAGTAAGGGTGGGGAGTTGGATGGGGTACAGTGTGTGTGAGGGTGTGGAGTTGGATGGGGTACAGTGTGTGTGAGGGTGTGGAGTTGGATGGGGTACAGTGTGTGTGAGGGTGGGGAGTTGGATGGGGTACAGTGTGTGAGGGTGGGGACTTGGATGGGGTACAGTGCGTGTGAGGGTGGGGAGTTGGATGGGGTACAGTGTGTGTGAGGGTGGGGAGTTTGATGGGGTACAGTGTGTGAGAGGGTGGGGAGTTGGATGGGGTGCAGTGAGTGTGAGGGTGGGGAGTTGGATGGGGTACAGTATGTGTGAGGGTGGGGAGTTGGATGGGGTGCAGTGTGTGTGAGGGTGGGGAGTTGGATGGGGTACAGTGTGTGTGAGGGTGGGGAGTTGGATGGGGTACAGTGTGTGTGAGGGTGGGGAGTTGGATGGGGTACAGTGTGTGTGAGGATGGGGAGTTGGATGGGGTACAGTGTGTGTCTGAGGATGGGGAGTTGGATGGGGTACAGTGTGTGTGAGGGTGGGGAGTTGGATGGGGTACAGTGTGTGTGAGGGTGGGGAGTTGGACGGTGTACAGTGTGTATGAGGGTGGGGAGTTGGATGGGGTACAGTGTGTGTGAGGGTGGGGAGTTGGATGGGGTACTGTGTGTGTGAGGGTGGGGAGTTGGATGGTGTACAGTGTGTGTGAGGGTGGGGAGTTGGATGGGGTACAGTGTGTGTGAGGGTGGGGAGTTGGATGGGGTACAGTGTGGGTGTGAGGGTGGGGAGTTGGATGGGGTACAGTGTGTGTGAGGGTGGGGAGTTGGATGGGGTACAGTGTGTGTGAGGGTGGGGAGTTGGATGGGGTACATTTGTGTGTGAGGGTGAGGAGTTGGATGGGGTACAGTGTGTGTGAGGGTGGGGAGTTGGATGGGGTACATTTGTGTGTGAGGGTGAGGAGTTGGATGGGGTACATTTATGTGTGAGGGTGGGGAGTTGGATGGGGTACAGTGTGTGTGAGGATGGGGAGTTGGATGGGGTACAGTGTGTGTGAGGGTGGGGAGTTGGATGGGGTACAGTGTGTGTGAGGGTGAGGAGTTGGATGGGGTACAGTGTGTGTGAGGGTGGGGAGTTGGATGGGGTACAGTGTGTGTGAGGGTGAGGAGTTGGATGCGGTACAGTGTGTGTGAGGGTGGGGAGTTGGATGGGGTACAGTGTGTGTGAGGGTGGGGTGTTGGATGGGGTACAGTGTGTGTGAGGGTGTGGAGTTGGATGGGGTACAGTGTGTGTGAGGGTGGGGAGTTGGATGGGGTACAGTGTGTGTGAGGGTGGGGAGTTGGATGGGGTACAGTGTGTGTGAGGGTGGGGACTTGGATGGGGTACAGTGTGTGTGAGGGTGGGGAGTTGGATGGGGTACAGTGTTTGTGAGGATGGGGAGATGGATGGGGTACAGTGTGTGTGAGGTTGGGGAGTTGGATGGGGTACAGTGTGTGTGAGGGTGGGGAGTTGGATGGGGTACAGTGTGTGAGGGTGGGGAGTTGGATGGGGTACAGTGTGTGAGGGTGGGGAGTTGGATGGGGTGCAGTGTGTGTGAGGGTGGGGAGTTGGATGGGGTACAGTGTGTGTGAGGGTGGGGAGTTGGATGGGGTACAGTGTGTGTGAGGGTGGGGAGTTGGATGGGGTACAGTGTGCGTGAGGTTGGGGAGTTGGATGGGGTACAGTGTGTGTGAGGGTGGGGAGTTGGATGGGGTACATTGTGTGTGAGGGTGGGGAGTTGGATGGGGTACAGTGTGTGTGAGGGTGGGGAGTTGGATGGGGTACAATGTGAGTAAGGGTGGGGAGTTGGATGGGGTACAGTGTGTGTGAGGGTGTGGAGTTGGATGGGGTACAGTGTGAGTAAGGGTGGGGAGTTGGATGGGGTACAGTGTGTGTGAGGGTGTGGAGTTGGATGGGGTACAGTGTGTGTGATGGTGTGGAGTTGGATGGGGTACAGTGTGTGTGAGGGTGGAGAGTTGGATGGGGTACAGTGTGAGTAAGGGTGGGGAGTTGGATGGGGTACAGTGTGTGTGAGGGTGTGGAGTTGGATGGGGTACAGTGTGTGTGAGGGTGTGGAGTTGGATGGGGTACAGTGTGTGTGAGGGTGGGGAGTTGGATGGGGTACAGTGTGTGTGAGGGTGGGGAGTTGGATGGGGTACAGTGTGTGTGAGGGTGGGGAGTTGGATGGGGTACAGTGTGTGTGAGGGTGGCGAGTTGGATGGGGTACAGTGTGTGTGAGGGTGGCGAGTTGGATGGGGTACAGTGTGTGTGAGGGTGGGCAGTTGGATGGGGTACAGTGTGTGTGAGGGTGGAGAGTTGGATGGGGTACAGTGTGTGTGAGGGTGGGGAGTTGGATGGGGTACAGTGTGTGTGAGGGTGGGGAGTTGGATGGGGTACAGTGTGAGTAAGGGTGGGGAGTTGGATGGGGTACAGTGTGTGTGAGGGTCGAAAGTTGGATGGGGTACAGTGTGAGTAAGGGTGGGGAGTTGGATGGGGTACAGTGTGTGTGAGGGTGTGGAGTTGGATGGGGTACAGTGTGAGTAAGGGTGGGGAGTTGGATGGGGTACAGTGTGTGTGAGGGTGTGGAGTTGGATGGGGTACAGTGTGTGTGAGGGTGTGGAGTTGGATGGGGTACAGTGTGTGTGAGGGTGGAGAGTTGGATGGGGTACAGTGTGAGTAAGGGTGGGGAGTTGGATGGGGTACAGTGTGTGTGAGGGTGTGGAGTTGGATGGGGTACAGTGTGTGTGAGGGTGGGGAGTTGGATGGGGTACAGTGTGTGTGAGGGTGGGGAGTTGGATGGGGTACAGTGTGTGTGAGGGTGGGGAGTTGGATGGGGTACAGTGTGTGTGAGCGTGGGGAGTTGGATGGGGTACAGTGTGTGTGAGGGTGGTGAGTTGGATGGGGTACAGTGCGTGTGAGGGTGGGGAGTTGGATGGGGTACAGTGTGTGAGGGTGGGGACTTGGATGGGGTACAGTGCGTGTGAGGGTGGGGAGTTGGATGGCGTACAGTGTGTGTGAGGGTGGGGAGTTGGATGGGGTAAAGTGAGTGTGAGGGTGGCGAGTTGGATGGGGTACAGTGTGAGTAAGGGTGGGGAGTTGGATGGGGTACAGTGTGTGTGAGGGTGGGGAGTTGGATGGGGTACAGTGTGTGAGGGTGGGGACTTGGATGGGGTACAGTGCGTGTGAGGGTGGGGAGTTGGATGGGGTACAGTGTGAGTAAGGGTGGGGAGTTGGATGGGGTACAGTGTGTGTGTGAGGGTGGGGATTTGGATGGGGTACAGTGCGTGTGAGGGTGGGGAGTTGGATGGGGTACAGTGTGTGTGAGGGTGGGGAGTTGGATGGGGTAAAGTGTGTGTGAGGGTGGCGAGTTGGATGGGGTACAGTGTGTGTGAGGGTGGGGAGTTGGATGGGGTACAGTGTGTGTGAGGGTGGGGAGTTGGATGGGGTACAGTGTGTGTGAGGGTGGGGAGTTGGATGGGGTGCAGTGTGTGCGAGGGTGGGGAGTTGGATGGGGTACAGTGTGTGTGAGGGTGGGGAGTTGGATGGGGTGCAGTGTGTGCGAGGGTGGGGAGTTGGATGGGGTACAGTGTGCGTGAGGTTGGGGAGTTGGATGGGGTACAGTGTGTGTGAGGGTGGGGAGTTGGATGGGGTACAGTGTGTGTGAGGGTGGGGAGTTGGATGGGGTACAGTGTGTGAGGGTGGGGAGTTGGATGGGGTACAGTGTGTGTGGGGGTGGGGAGTTGGATGGGGTACAGTGTGTGTGAGGGTGCAGAGTTGGATGGGGTACAGTGTGTGTGAGGGTGGGGAGTTGGATGGGGTACAGTGTGTGTGAGGGTGGGGAGTTGGATGGGGTACAGTGTGTGTGAGGGTGGGGAGTTGGATGGGGTACAGTCTGTGAGGGTGGGGAGTTGGATGGGGTACAGTGTGTGTGGTGGTGGGGTGTTGGATGGGGTACAGTGTGCGTGGGGGTGGGGAGTTGGATGGGGTACAGTGTGTGTGAGGGTGGGGAGTTGGATGGGGTGCAGTGTGTGTGAGGGTGGGGAGTTGGATGGGTACAGTGTGTGTGAGGGTGGGGAGTTGGATGGGGTACAGTGTGTGTGAGGGTGGGGAGTTGGATGGGATACTGTGTGTGTGAGGGTGGGGAGTTGGATGGGGTACAGTGTGTGTGAGTGTGGGGAGTTGGATGGGGTACAGTGTGTGTGAGGGTGGGGAGTTGGATGGGGTAAAGTGTGTGTGAGGGTGGCGAGTTGGATGGGGTACAGTGTGTGTGAGGGTGGGGAGTTGGATGGGGTACAGTGTGCGTGAGGTTGGGGAGTTGGATGGGGTACAGTGTGTGTGAGGGTGGGGAGTTGGATGGGGTACAGTCTGTGTGAGGGTGGGGAGTTGGATGGGGTACAGTGTGTGTGAGGGTGGGGAGTTGGATGGGATACTGTGTGTGTGAGGGTGGGGAGTTGGATGGGGTACAGTGTGTGTGTGAGGTTGGGGAGTTGGATGGGGTACAGTGTGTGTGAGTGTGGGGAGTTCGATGGGGTACAGTGTGTCTGTGAGGGTGGGGAGTTGGATGGGGTACAGTGTGTGAGAGGCTGGGGAGTTGGATGGGGTACAGTGTGTGTGAGGGTGGGGAGTTGACTGGGGTACAGTGTGTGTGAGTGTGGGGAGTTCGATGGGGTACAGTGTGTGTGTGAGGGTGGGGAGTTGGATGGGGTACAGTGTGTGAGAGGCTGGGGAGTTGGATGGGGTACAGTGTGTGTGAGGGTGGGGAGTTGGATGGGGTGCAGTGTGTGTGAGGGTGGGGAGTTGGATGGGGTACAGTGTGTGTGAGGTTGGGGAGTTGGATGGGGTACAGTGTGTGTGAGGGTGGGGAGTTGGATGGGGTACAGTGTGTGTGAGTGTGGGGAGTTGGATGGGGTACAGTGTGTGTGAGGGTGGGGAGTTGGATGGGGTACAGTGTGTGTGAGGGTGGGGAGTTGGATGGGGTACAGTGTCTGTGAGAAGGTGGGGAGTTGGATGGGGTACAGTGTGTGTGTGAGGGTGGGGAGTTGGATGGGGTTCAGTGTGTGTGAGGGTGGGGAGTTGGATGGGGTACAGTGTGTGTGAGGGTGGGGAGTTGGATTGGGTACAGTGTGTGTGAGGGTGGGGAGTTGGATGGGATACAGTGAGTGTGAGGGTGGGGAGTTGGATGGGGTACAGTGTGTGTGTGAGGGTGGGGAGTTGGATGGGGTACAGTGTCTGTGTGAGTGTGGGGAGTTGGATGGGGTACAGTGTGTGAGGGTGGGGAGTTGGATGGGGTACAGTGTGTGTGAGGGTGGGGAGTTGGATGGGGTACAATGTGTGTGAGGGTGGGGAGTTGGATGGGGTACAGTGTGTGTGAGGGTGGGGAGTTGGATGGGGTACAGTGTGTGTGAGGGTGGGGAGTTTGATGGGGTACAGTGTGTGTGAGGGTGGGGAGTTGGATGGGGTGCAGTGAGTGTGAGGGTGGGGAGTTGGATGGGGTACAGTGTGTGTGAGGGTGGGGAGTTGGATGGGGTGCAGTGTGTGTGAGGGTGGGGAGTTGGATGGGGTACAGTGTGTGTGAGGTTGGGGAGTTGGATGGGGTACAGTGTGTGTGTGAGGGTTGGGAGTTGGATGGGGTACAGTGTGTGTGAGGGTGGGGAGTTGGATGGGGTAAAGTGAGTGTGAGGGTGGCGAGTTGGATGGGGTACAGTGTGTGTGAGGGTGGGGAGTTGGATGGGGTACAGTGTGTGTGAGGGTGGGGAGTTGGATGGGGTACAGTGTGTGTGAGGGTGGGGAGTTGGATGGGGTACAGTGTGTGTGAGGGTGGGGAGTTGGATGGGGTACAGTGTGTGTGAGGGTGGGGAGTTGGATGGGGTACAGTGTGTGTGAGGGTGGGGAGTTGGATGGGGTACAGTGTGTGTGAGGGTGGGGAGTTGGATGGGGTACAGTGTGTGAGGGTGGGGAGTTGGATGGGGTACAGTGTGTGTGAGGGTGGGGAGTTGGATGGGGTACAGTGTGTGTGAGGGTGGGGAGTTGGATGGGGTACAGTGTGTGTGAGGGTGGGGAGTTGGATGGGGTACAGTGTGTGTGAGGGTGGGGAGTTGGATGGGGTACAGTGTGTGTGAGGGTGCAGAGTTGGATGGGGTACAGTGTGTGTGAGGGTGGGGAGTTGGATGGGGTACAGTGTGTGTGAGGGTGGGGAGTTGGATGGGGTACAGTGTGTGTGAGGGTGGGGAGTTGGATGGGGTACAGTCTGTGAGGGTGGGGAGTTGGATGGGGTACAGTGTGTGTGGGGGTGGGGAGTTGGATGGGGTACAGTGTGCGTGGGGGTGGGGAGTTGGATGGGGTACAGTGTGTGTGAGGGTGGGGAGTTGGATGGGGTGCAGTGTGTGTGAGGGTGGGGAGTTGGATGGGTACAGTGTGTGTGAGGGTGGGGAGTTGGATGGGGTACAGTGTGTGTGAGGGTGGGGAGTTGGATGGGATACTGTGTGTGTGAGGGTGGGGAGTTGGATGGGGTACAGTGTGTGTGAGTGTGGGGAGTTGGATGGGGTACAGTGTGTGTGAGGGTGGGGAGTTGGATGGGGTAAAGTGTGTGTGAGGGTGGCGAGTTGGATGGGGTACAGTGTGTGCGAGGGTGGGGAGTTGGATGGGGTACAGTGTGCGTGAGGTTGGGGAGTTGGATGGGGTACAGTGTGTGTGAGGGTGGGGAGTTGGATGGGGTACAGTCTGTGTGAGGGTGGGGAGTTGGATGGGGTACAGTGTGTGTGAGGGTGGGGAGTTGGATGGGATACTGTGTGTGTGAGGGTGGGGAGTTGGATGGGGTACAGTGTGTGTGTGAGGTTGGGGAGTTGGATGGGGTACAGTGTGTGTGAGGGTGGGGAGTTGGATGGGGTACAGTGTGTGAGAGGCTGGGGAGTTGGATGGGGTACAGTGTGTGTGAGGGTGGGGAGTTGACTGGGGTACAGTGTGTGTGAGTGTGGGGAGTTCGATGGGGTACAGTGTGTGTGTGAGGGTGGGGAGTTGGATGGGGTACAGTGTGTGAGAGGCTGGGGAGTTGGATGGGGTACAGTGTGTGTGAGGGTGGGGAGTTGGATGCGGTGCAGTGTGTGTGAGGGTGGGGAGTTGGATGGGGTACAGTGTGTGTGAGGGTGGGGAGTTGGATGGGGTACAGTGTGTGTGAGTGTGGGGAGTTGGATGGGGTACAGTGTGTGTGAGGGTGGGGAGTTGGATGGGGTACAGTGTGTGTGAGGGTGGGGAGTTGGATGGGGTACAGTGTCTGTGAGAAGGTGGGGAGTTGGATGGGGTACAGTGTGTGTGAGGGTGGGGAGTTGGATTGGGTACAGTGTGTGTGAGGGTGGGGAGTTGGATGGGATACAGTGAGTGTGAGGGTGGGGAGTTGGATGGGGTACAGTGTGTGTGTGAGGGTGGGGAGTTGGATGGGGTACAGTGTCTGTGTGAGTGTGGGGAGTTGGATGGGGTACAGTGTGTGAGGGTGGGGAGTTGGATGGGGTACAGTGTGTGTGAGGGTGGGGAGTTGGATGGGGTACAATGTGTGTGAGGGTGGGGAGTTGGATGGGGTACAGTGTGTGTGAGGGTGGGGAGTTGGATGGGGTACAGTGTGTGTGAGGGTGGGGAGTTTGATGGGGTACAGTGTGTGTGAGGGTGGGGAGTTGGATGGGGTGCAGTGAGTGTGAGGGTGGGGAGTTGGATGGGGTACAGTGTGTGTGAGGGTGGGGAGTTGGATGGGGTGCAGTGTGTGTGAGGGTGGGGAGTTGGATGGGGTACAGTGTGTGTGAGGTTGGGGAGTTGGATGGGGTACAGTGTGTGTGAGGGTGGGGAGTTGGATGGGGTACAGTGTGTGTGTGAGGGTTGGGAGTTGGATGGGGTACAGTGTGTGTGAGGGGTGGGGAGTTGGATGGGGTAGAGTGTGTGTGAGGGTGGGGAGTTGGATGGGTGGTACAGTGTGTGTGAGTGTGGGGAGTTGGATGGGGTACAGTGTGTGTGAGGGTGGGGAGTTGGATGGGGTACAGTGTGTGTGAGGGTGGGGAGTTGGATTGGGGTACAGTGTCTGTGAGAAGGTGGGGAGTTGGATGGGGTACAGTGTGTGTGTGAGGGTGGGAGTTGGATGGGGTTCAGTGTGTGTGAGGGTGGGGAGTTGGATGGGGTACAGTGTGTGTGAGGGGTGGGGAGTTGGATTGGGTACAGTGTGTGTGAGGGTGGGGAGTTGGATGGGATACAGTGAGTGTGAGGGTGGGGAGTTGGATGGGGTACAGTGTGTGTGTGAGGGTGGGGAGTTGGATGGGGTACAGTGTCTGTGTGAGTGTGGGGAGTTGGATGGGGTACAGTGTGTGAGGGTGGGGAGTTGGATGGGGTACAGTGTGTGTGAGGGTGGGGAGTTGGATGGGGTACAATGTGTGTGAGGGTGGGGAGTTGGATGGGGTACAGTGTGTGTGAGGGTGGGAGTTGGATGGGGTACAGTGTGTGTGAGGGTGGGGAGTTTGATGGGGTACAGTGTGTGTGAGGGTGGGGAGTTGGATGGGGTGCAGTGAGTGTGAGGGTGGGGAGTTGGATGGGGTACAGTGTGTGTGAGGGTGGGGAGTTGGATGGGGGTGCAGTGTGTGTGAGGGTGGGGAGTTGGATGGGGTACAGTGTGTGTGAGGTTGGGGAGTTGGATGGGGTACAGTGTGTGTGTGAGGGTTGGGAGTTGGATGGGGTACAGTGTGTGTGAGGGTGGGGAGTTGGATGGGGTAAAGTGGAGTGTGAGGGTGGCGAGTTGGATGGGGTACAGTGTGTGTGAGGGTGGGGAGTTGGATGGGGTACCAGTGTGTGTGAGGGTGGGGAGTTGGATGGGGTACAGTGTGTGTGAGGGTGGGGAGTTGGATGGGGTACAGTGTGTGTGAGGGTGGGGAGTTGGATGGGGTACAGTGTGTGTGAGGGTGGGGAGTTGGATGGGGTACAGTGTGTGTGAGGGTGGGGAGTTGGATGGGGTACAGTGTGTGTGAGGGTGGGGAGTTGGATGGGGTACAGTGTGTGAGGTGGGGAGTTGGATGGGGTACAGTGTGTGTGAGGGTGGGGAGTTGGATGGGGTACAGTGTGTGTGAGGGTGGGGAGTTGGATGGGGTACAGTGTGTGTGAGGGTGGGGGAGTTGGATGGGGTACAGTGTGTGTGAGGGTGGGGAGTTGGATGGGGTACAGTGTGTGTGAGGGTGCAGAGTTGGATGGGGTACAGTGTGTGTGAGGGTGGGGAGTTGGATGGGGTACAGTGTGTGTGAGGGTGGGGAGTTGGATGGGGTACAGTGTGTGTGAGGGTGGGGAGTTGGATGGGGTACAGTCTGTGAGGGTGGGGAGTTGGATGGGGTACAGTGTGTGTGGGGGTGGGGGAGTTGGATGGGGTACAGTGTGCGTGGGGGTGGGGAGTTGGATGGGGTACAGTGTGTGTGAGGGTGGGGAGTTGGATGGGGTGCAGTGTGTGTGAGGGTGGGGAGTTGGATGGGTACAGTGTGTGTGAGGGTGGGGAGTTGGATGGGGTACAGTGTGTGTGAGGGTGGGGAGTTGGATGGGATACTGTGTGTGTGAGGGTGGGAGTTGGATGGGGTACAGTGTGTGTGAGTGTGGGGAGTTGGATGGGGTACAGTGTGTGTGAGGGTGGGGAGTTGAATGGGGTAAAGTGTGTGTGAGGGTGGCGAGTTGGATGGGGTACAGTGTGTGCGAGGGGTGGGGAGTTGGATGGGGTACAGTGTGCGTGAGGTTGGGGAGTTGGATGGGGTACTGTGTGTGTGAGGGTGGGGGAGTTGGATGGGGTACAGTCTGTGTGAGGGTGGGGAGTTGGATGGGGTACAGTGTGTGTGAGGGTGGGGAGTTGGATGGGATACTGTGTGTGTGAGGGTGGGGAGTTGGATGGGGTACAGTGTGTGTGTGAGGTTGGGGAGTTGGATGGGGTACAGTGTGTGTGAGGGTGGGGAGTTGGATGGGTACAGTGTGTGAGAGGCTGGGGAGTTGGATGGGGTACAGTGTGTGTGAGGGTGGGGAGTTGACTGGGGTACAGTGTGTGTGAGTGTGGGGAGTTCGATGGGGTACAGTGTGTGTGTGAGGGTGGGAGTTGGATGGGGTACAGTGTGTGAGAGGCTGGGGAGTTGGATGGGGTACAGTGTGTGTGAGGGTGGGGAGTTGGATGCGGTGCAGTGTGTGTGAGGGTGGGGAGTTGGATGGGGGTACAGTGTGTGTGAGGGTGGGGAGTTGGATGGGGTACAGTGTGTGTGAGTGTGGGGAGTTGGATGGGGTACAGTGTGTGTGAGGGTGGGGAGTTGGATGGGGTACAGTGTGTGTGAGGGTGGGGAGTTGGATGGGGTACAGTGTCTGTGAGAAGGTGGGGAGTTGGATGGGGTACAGTGTGTGTGAGGGTGGGGAGTTGGATTGGGTACAGTGTGTGTGAGGGTGGGGAGTTGGATGGGATACAGTGAGTGTGAGGGTGGGGAGTTGGATGGGGTACAGTGTGTGTGTGAGGGTGGGGAGTTGGATGGGGTACAGTGTCTGTGTGAGTGTGGGGAGTTGGATGGGGTACAGTGTGTGAGGGTGGGGAGTTGGATGGGGTACAGTGTGTGTGAGGGTGGGGAGTTGGATGGGGTACAATGTGTGTGAGGGTGGGGAGTTGGATGGGGTACAGTGTGTGTGAGGGTGGGGAGTTGGATGGGGTACAGTGTGTGTGAGGGTGGGGAGTTTGATGGGGTACAGTGTGTGTGAGGGTGGGGAGTTGGATGGGGTGCAGTGAGTGTGAGGGTGGGGAGTTGGATGGGGTACAGTGTGTGTGAGGGTGGGGAGTTGGATGGGGTGCAGTGTGTGTGAGGGTGGGGAGTTGGATGGGGTACAGTGTGTGTGAGGTTGGGGAGTTGGATGGGGTACAGTGTGTGTGAGGGTGGGGAGTTGGATGGGGTACAGTGTGTGTGTGAGGGTTGGGAGTTGGATGGGGTACAGTGTGTGTGAGGGTGGGGAGTTGGATGGGGTAGAGTGTGTGTGAGGGTGGGGAGTTGGATGGGGTACAGTGTGTGTGTGAGGATGGGGAGTTGGATGGGGTACAGTGTGTGTGAGGGTGGGGAGTTGGATGGGGTACAGTGTGTGTGAGGGTGGGGAGTTGGACGGTGTACAGTGTGTATGAGGGTGGGGAGTTGGATGGGGTACAGTGTGTGTGAGGGTGGGGAGTTGGATGGGGTACAGTGTGTGTGAGGGTGGGGAGTTGGATGGTGTACAGTGTGTGTGAGGGTGGGGAGTTGGATGGGGTACAGTGTGTGTGAGGGTGGGGAGTTGGATGGGGTACAGTGTGGGTGTGAGGGTGGGGAGTTGGATGGGGTACAGTGTGTGTGAGGGTGGGGAGTTGGATGGGGTACAGTGTGTGTGAGGGTGGGGAGTTGGATGGGGTACATTTGTGTGTGAGGGTGAGGAGTTGGATGGGGTACAGTGTGTGTGAGGGTGGGGAGTTGGATGGGGTACATTTGTTTGTGAGGGTGAGGAGTTGGATGGGGTACATTTGTGTGTGAGGGTGGGGAGTTGGATGGGGTACAGTGTGTGTGAGGGTGGGGAGTTGGATGGGGTACAGTGTGTGTGAGGGTGGGGAGTTGGATGGGGTACAGTGTGTGTGTGAGGGTGGGGAGTTGGATGGGGTACAGTGTGTGTGAGGGTGAGGTGTTGGATGGGGTACAGTGTGTGTGTGAGGGTGGGGAGTTGGATGGGGTACAGTGTGTGTGAGGGTGGGGAGTTGGATGGGGTACAGTGTGTGTGAGGGTGGTGAGTTGGATGGGGTACAGTGTGTGTGAGGGTGGGGACTTGGATGGGGTACAGTGTGTGTGAGGGTGGGGAGTTGGATGGGGTACAGTGTGTGTGAGGATGGGGAGTTGGATGGGGTACAGTGTGTGTGAGGTTGGGGAGTTGGATGGGGTACAGTGTGTGTGAGGGTGGGGAGTTGGATGGGGTACATTGTGTGTGAGGGTGGGGAGTTGGATGGGGTACAGTGTGTGTGTGAGTGTGGGCAGTTGGATGGGGTACAGTGTGTGTGAGGGTGTGGAGTTGGATGGGGTACAGTGTGTGTGAGGGTGGGGAGTTGGATGGGGTACAGTGTGTGTGAGGGTGTGGAGTTGGATGGGGTACAGTGTGTGTGAGGGTGGAGAGTTGGATGGGGTACAGTGTGAGTAAGGGTGGGGAGTTGGTTGGGGTACAGTGTGTGTGAGGGTGGGGAGTTGGATGGGGTACAGTGTGTGTGAGGGTGGGGAGTTGGATGGGGTACAGTGTGTGTGAGGGTGTGGAGTTGGATGGGGTACAGTGTGTGAGGGTGGGGACTTGGATGGGGTACAGTGTGTGTGAGGGTGGGGAGTTGGATGGGGTACAGTGTGTGTGTGAGGATGGGGAGTTGGATGGGGTACAGTGTGTGTGAGGGTGGGGAGTTGGATGGGGTACAGTGTGTGTGAGGGTGGGGAGTTGGACGGTGTACAGTGTGTATGAGGGTGGGGAGTTGGATGGGGTACAGTGTGTGTGAGGGTGGGGAGTTGGATGGGGTACAGTGTGTGTGAGGGTGGGGAGTTGGATGGTGTACAGTGTGTGTGAGGGTGGGGAGTTGGATGGGGTACAGTGTGTGTGAGGGTGGGGAGTTGGATGGGGTACAGTGTGGGTGTGAGGGTGGGGAGTTGGATGGGGTACAGTGTGTGTGAGGGTGGGGAGTTGGATGGGGTACAGTGTGTGTGAGGGTGGGGAGTTGGATGGGGTACATTTGTGTGTGAGGGTGAGGAGTTGGATGGGGTACAGTGTGTGTGAGGGTGGGGAGTTGGATGGGGTACATTTGTGTGTGAGGGTGAGGAGTTGGATGGGGTACATTTATGTGTGAGGGTGGGGAGTTGGATGGGGTACAGTGTGTGTGAGGGTGGGGAGTTGGATGGGGTACAGTGTGTGTGAGGGTGGGGTGTTGGATGGGGTACAGTGTGTGTGAGGGTGGGGAGTTGGATGGGGTACAGTGTGTGTGAGGGTGGGGAGTTGGATGGGGTACAGTGTGTGTGAGGGTGAGGAGTTGGATGGGGTACAGTGTGTGTGAGGGTGGGGAGTTGGATGGGGTACAGTGTGTGTGAGGGTGAGGAGTTGGATGGGGTACAGTGTGTGTGAGGGTGGGGAGTTGGATGGGGTACAGTGTGTGTGAGGGTGAGGAGTTGGATGGGGTACAGTGTGTGTGAGGGTGGGGAGTTGGATGGGGTACAGTGTGTGTGAGGGTGGGGTGTTGGATGGGGTACAGTGTGTGTGAGGGTGGGGAGTTGGATGGGGTACAGTGTGTGTGAGGGTGGGGAGTTGGATGGGGTACAGTGTGTGTGAGGGTGGGGAGTTGGATGGGGTACAGTGTGTGTGAGGGTGGGGACTTGGATGGGGTACAGTGTGTGTGAGGGTGGGGAGTTGGATGGGGTACAGTGTGTGTGAGGATGGGGAGTTGGATGGGGTACAGTGTGTGTGAGGTTGGGGAGTTGGATGGGGTACAGTGTGTGTGAGGGTGGGGAGTTGGATGGGGTACAGTGTGTGAGGGTGGGGAGTTGGATGGGGTACAGTGTGTGAGGGTGGGGAGTTGGATGGGGTGCAGTGTGTGTGAGGGTGGGGAGTTGGATGGGGTACAGTGTGTGTGAGGGTGGGGAGTTGGATGGGGTACAGTGTGTGTGAGGGTGGGGAGTTGGATGGGGTACAGTGTGCGTGAGGTTGGGGAGTTGGATGGGGTACAGTGTGTGTGAGGGTGGGGAGTTGGATGGGGTACATTGTGTGTGAGGGTGGGGAGTTGGATGGGGTACAGTGTGTGTGAGGGTGGGGAGTTGGATGGGGTACAATGTGAGTAAGGGTGGGGAGTTGGATGGGGTGCAGTGTGTGTGAGGGTGTGGAGTTGGATGGGGTACAGTGTGTGTGAGGATGGGGAGTTGGATGGGGTACAGTGTGTGTGTGAGGATGGGGAGTTGGATGGGGTACAGTGTGTGTGAGGGTGGGGAGTTGGATGGGGTACAGTGTGTGTGAGGGTGGGGAGTTGGACGGTGTACAGTGTGTATGAGGGTGGGGAGTTGGATGGGGTACAGTGTGTGTGAGGGTGGGGAGTTGGATGGGGTACAGTGTGTGTGAGGGTGGGGAGTTGGATGGTGTACAGTGTGTGTGAGGGTGGGGAGTTGGATGGGGTACAGTGTGTGTGAGGGTGGGGAGTTGGATGGGGTACACTGTGGGTGTGAGGGTGGGGAGTTGGATGGGGTACAGTGTGTGTGAGGGTGGGGAGTTGGATGGGGTACAGTGTGTGTGAGGGTGGGGAGTTGGATGGGGTACATTTGTGTGTGAGGGTGAGGAGTTGGATGGGGTACAGTGTGTGTGAGGGTGGGGAGTTGGATGGGGTACATTTGTGTGTGAGGGTGAGGAGTTGGATGGGGTACAGTGTGTGTGAGGGTGGGGAGTTGGATGGGGTACAGTGTGTGTGAGGGTGGGGTGTTGGATGGGGTAGAGTGTGTGTGAGGGTGGGGAGTTGGATGGGGTACAATGTGTGTGAGGGTGGGGAGTTGGATGGGGTACAGTGTGTGTGAGGGTGGGGTGTTGGATGGGGTACAGTGTGTGTGAGGGTGGGGAGTTGGATGGGGTACAGTGTGTGTGAGGGTGGGGAGTTGGATGGGGTACAGTGTGTGTGAGGGTGAGGAGTTGGATGGGGTACAGTGTGTGTGAGGGTGGGGAGTTGGATGGGGTACAGTGTGTGTGAGGGTGAGGAGTTGGATGGGGTACAGTGTGTGTGAGGGTGGGGAGTTGGATGGGGTACAGTGTGTGTGAGGGTGAGGAGTTGGATGGGGTACAGTGTGTGTGAGGGTGGGGAGTTGGATGGGGTACAGTGTGTGTGAGGGTGGGGTGTTGGATGGGGTACAGTGTGTGTGAGGGTGGGGAGTTGGATGGGGTACAGTGTGTGTGAGGGTGGGGAGTTGGATGGGGTACAGTGTGTGTGAGGGTGGGGAGTTGGATGGGGTACAGTGTGTGTGAGGGTGGGGACTTGGATGGGGTACAGTGTGTGTGAGGGTGGGGAGTTGGATGTGGTACAGTGTGTGTGAGGATGGGGAGTTGGATGGGGTACAGTGTGTGTGAGGTTGGGGAGTTGGATGGGGTACAGTGTGTGTGAGGGTGGGGAGTTGGATGGGGTACAGTGTGTGAGGGTGGGGAGTTGGATGGGGTACAGTGTGTGAGGGTGGGGAGTTGGATGGGGTGCAGTGTGTGTGAGGGTGGGGAGTTGGATGGGGTACAGTGTGTGTGAGGGTGGGGAGTTGGATGGGGTACAGTGTGCGTGAGGTTGGGGAGTTGGATGGGGTACAGTGTGTGTGAGGGTGGGGAGTTGGATGGGGTACATTGTGTGTGAGGGTGGGGAGTTGGATGGGGTACAGTGTGTGTGAGGGTGGGGAGTTGGATGGGGTACAATGTGAGTAAGGGTGGGGAGTTGGATGGGGTACAGTGTGTGTGAGGGTGTGGAGTTGGATGGGGTACAGTGTGAGTAAGGGTGGGGAGTTGGATGGGGTACAGTGTGTGTGAGGGTGTGGAGTTGGATGGGGTACAGTGTGTGTTATGGTGTGGAGTTGGATGGGGTACAGTGTGTGTGAGGGTGGAGAGTTGGATGGGGTACAGTGTGAGTAAGGGTGGGGAGTTGGATGGGGTACAGTGTGTGTGAGGGTGTGGAGTTGGATGGGGTACAGTGTGTGTGAGGGTGTGGAGTTGGAAGGGGTACAGTGTGTGTGAGGGTGGGGAGTTGGATGGGGTACAGTGTGTGTGAGGGTGGGGAGTTGGATGGGGTACAGTGTGTGTGAGGGTGGGGAGTTGGATGGGGTACAGTGTGTGTGAGGGTGGGGAGTTGGATGGGGTACAGTGTGTGTGAGGGTGGAGAGTTGGATGGGGTACAGTGTGTGTGAGGGTGGGGAGTTGGATGGGGTACAGTGTGTGTGAGGGTGGGGAGTTGGATTGGGTACAGTGTGAGTAAGGGTGGGGAGTTGGATGGGGTACAGTGTGTGTGAGGGTCGAAAGTTGGATGGGGTACAGTGTGAGTAAGGGTGGGGAGTTGGATGGGGTACAGTGTGTGTGAGGGTGTGGAGTTGGATGGGGTACAGTGTGAGTAAGGGTGGGGAGTTGGATGGGGTACAGTGTGTGTGAGGGTGTGGAGTTGGATGGGGTACAGTGTGTGTGAGGGTGGAGAGTTGGATGGGGTACAGTGTGAGTAAGGGTGGGGAGTTGGATGGGGTACAGTGTGTGTGAGGGTGTGGAGTTGGATGGGGTACAGTGTGTGTGAGGGTGGGGAGTTGGATGGGGTACAGTGTGTGTGAGGGTGGGGAGTTGGATGGGGTACAGTGTGTGTGAGGGTGGGGAGTTGGTGGGGTACAGTGTGTGTGAGGGTGGTGAGTTGGATGGGGTACAGTGCGTGTGATGGTGGGGAGTTGGATGGGGTACAGTGTGTGAGGGTGGGGACTTGGATGGGGTACAGTGCGTGTGAGGGTGGGGAGTTGGATGGGGTACAGTGTGTGTGAGGGTGGGGACTTGGATGGGGTACAGTGTGTGTGAGGGTGGGGAGTTGGATGGGGTACAGTGTGTGTGAGGATGGGGAGTTGGATGGGGTACAGTGTGTGTGAGGTTGGGGAGTTGGATGGGGTACAGTGTGTGTGAGGGTGGGGAGTTGGATGGGGTACATTGTGTGTGAGGGTGGGGAGTTGGATGGGGTACAGTGTGTGTGTGAGTGTGGGGAGTTGGATGGGGTACAGTGTGTGTGAGGGTGGGGAGTTGGATGGGGTACAGTGTGTGTGAGGGTGGGGAGTTGGATGGGGTACAGTGTGTGTGAGGGTGTGGAGTTGGATGGGGTACAGTGTGTGTGAGGGTGGAGAGTTGGATGGGGTACAGTGTGAGTAAGGGTGGGGAGTTGGTTGGGGTACAGTGTGTGTGAGGGTGTGGAGTTGGATGGGGTACAGTGTGTGTGAGGGTGTGGAGTTGGATGGGGTACAGTGTGTGTGAGGGTGGGGAGTTGGATGGGGTACAGTGTGTGAGGGTGGGGACTTGGATGGGGTACAGTGCGCGTGAGGGTGGGGAGTTGGATGGGGTACAGTGTGTGTGAGGGTGGGGACTTGGATGGGGTACAGTGTGTGTGAGGGTGGGGAGTTGGATGGGGTACAGTGTGTGTGAGGGTGGGGAGTTGGATGGGGTACAGTATGTGTGAGGGTGGGGAGATGGATGGGGTACAGTGTGTGTGAGGGTGGGGAGTTTGATGGGGTACAGTGTGTGTGAGGGTGGGGAGTTGGATGGGGTGCAGTGAGTGTGAGGGTGGGGAGTTGGATGGGGTACAGTGTGTGTGAGGGTGGGGAGTTGGATGGGGTGCAGTGTGTGTGAGGGTGGGGAGTTGGATGGGGTACAGTGTGTGTGAGGGTGGGGAGTTGGATGGGGTACAGTGTGTGTGAGGGTGGGGAGTTGGATGGGGTAAAGTGTGTGTGAGGATGGGGAGTTGGATGGGGTACAGTGTGTGTGTGAGGATGGGGAGTTGGATGGGGTACAGTGTGTGTGAGGGTGGGGAGTTGGATGGGGTACAGTGTGTGTGAGGGTGGGGAGTTGGACGGTGTACAGTGTGTATGAGGGTGGGGAGTTGGATGGGGTACAGTGTGTGTGAGGGTGGGGAGTTGGATGGGGTACAGTGTGTGTGAGGGTGGGGAGTTGGATGGTGTACAGTGTGTGTGAGGGTGGGGAGTTGGATGGGGTACAGTGTGTGTGAGGGTGGGGAGTTGGATGGGGTACAGTGTGGGTGTGAGGGTGGGGAGTTGGATGGGGTACAGTGTGTGTGAGGGTGGGGAGTTGGATGGGGTACAGTGTGTGTGAGGGTGGGGAGTTGGATGGGGTACATTTGTGTGTGAGGGTGAGGAGTTGGATGGGGTACAGTGTGTGTGAGGGTGGGGAGTTGGATGGGGTACATTTGTGTGTGAGGGTGAGGAGTTGGATGGGGTACAGTGTGTGTGAGGGTGGGGAGTTGGATGGGGTACAGTGTGTGTGAGGGTGGGGTGTTGGATGGGGTACAGTGTGTGTGAGGGTGGGGAGTTGGATGGGGTACAGTGTGTGTGAGGGTGGGGAGTTGGATGGGGTACATTTATGTGTGAGGGTGGGGAGTTGGATGGGGTACAGTGTGTGTGAGGGTGGGGAGTTGGATGGGGTACAGTGTGTGTGAGGGTGGGGTGTTGGATGGGGTACAGTGTGTGTGAGGGTGGGGAGTTGGATGGGGTACAGTGTGTGTGAGGGTGGGGAGTTGGATGGGGTACAGTGTGTGTGAGGGTGAGGAGTTGGATGGGGTACAGTGTGTGTGAGGGTGGGGAGTTGGATGGGGTACAGTGTGTGTGAGGGTGAGGAGTTGGATGGGGTACAGTGTGTGTGAGGGTGGGGAGTTGGATGGGGTACAGTGTGTGTGAGGGTGGGGTGTTGGATGGGGTACAGTGTGTGTGAGGGTGGGGAGTTGGATGGGGTAAAGTGTGTGTGAGGGTGGGGAGTTGGATGGGGTACAGTGTGTGTGAGGGTGGGGAGTTGGATGGGGTACAGTGTGTGTGAGGGTGGGGACTTGGATGGGGTACAGTGTGTGTGAGGGTGGGGAGTTGGATGTGGTACAGTGTGTGTGAGGATGGGGAGTTGGATGGGGTACAGTGTGTGTGAGGTTGGGGAGTTGGATGGGGTACAGTGTGTGTGAGGGTGGGGAGTTGGATGGGGTACAGTGTGTGAGGGTGGGGAGTTGGATGGGGTACAGTGTGTGAGGGTGGGGAGTTGGATGGGGTGCAGTGTGTGTGAGGGTGGGGAGTTGGATGGGGTACAGTGTGTGTGAGGGTGGGGAGTTGGATGGGGTACAGTGTGTGTGAGGGTGGGGAGTTGGATGGGGTACAGTGTGCGTGAGGTTGGGGAGTTGGATGGGGTACAGTGTGTGTGAGGGTGGGGAGTTGGATGGGGTACATTGTGTGTGAGGGTGGGGAGTTGGATGGGGTACAGTGTGTGTGAGGGTGGGGAGTTGGATGGGGTACAATGTGAGTAAGGGTGGGGAGTTGGATGGGGTACAGTGTGTGTGAGGGTGTGGAGTTGGATGGGGTACAGTGTGAGTAAGGGTGGGGAGTTGGATGGGGTACAGTGTGTGTGAGGGTGAGGAGTTGGATGGGGTACAGTGTGTGTGAGGGTGGAGAGTTGGATGGGGTACAGTGTGAGTAAGGGTGGGGAGTTGGATGGGGTACAGTGTGTGTGAGGGTGTGGAGTTGGATGGGGTACAGTGTGTGTGAGGGTGTGGAGTTGGAAGGGGTACAGTGTGTGTGAGGGTGGGGAGTTGGATGGGGTACAGTGTGTGTGAGGGTGGGGAGTTGGATGGGGTACAGTGTGTGTGAGGGTGGGGAGTTGGATGGGGTACAGTGTGTGTGAGGGTGGGGAGTTGGATGGGGTACAGTGTGTGTGAGGGTGGAGAGTTGGATGGGGTCCAGTGTGTGTGAGGGTGGGGAGTTGGATGGGGTACAGTGTGTGTGAGGGTGGGGAGTTGGATTGGGTACAGTGTGAGTAAGGGTGGGGAGTTGGATGGGGTACAGTGTGTGTGAGGGTCGAAAGTTGGATGGGGTACAGTGTGAGTAAGGGTGGGGAGTTGGATGGGGTACAGTGTGTGTGAGGGTGTGGAGTTGGATGGGGTACAGTGTGTGTGAGGGTGGGGAGTTGGATGGGGTACAGTGTGTGTGAGGGTGGGGAGTTGGATGGGGTACAGTGTGTGTGAGGGTGGGGAGTTGGATGGGGTACAGTGTGTGTGAGGGTGGTGAGTTGGATGGGGTACAGTGCGTGTGAGGGTGGGGAGTTGGATGGGGTACAGTGTGTGAGGGTGGGGACTTGGATGGGGTACAGTGCGTGTGAGGGTGGGGAGTTGGCTGGGGTACAGTGTGTGTGAGGGTGGGGAGTTGGATGGGGTAAAGTGAGTGTGAGGGTGGCGAGTTGGATGGGGTACAGTGTGTGTGAGGGTGGGGAGTTGGATGGGGTACAGTGTGTGTGAGGGTGGGGAGTTGGATGGGGTACAGTGTGAGTAAGGGTGGGGAGTTGGATGGGGTACAGTGTGTGTGTGAGGGTGGGGAGTTGGATGGGGTACAGTGTGTGAGGGTGGGGACTTGGATGGGGTACAGTGCGTGTGAGGGTGGGGAGTTGGATGGGGTACAGTGTGAGTAAGGGTGGGGAGTTGGATGGGGTACAGTGTGTGTGTGAGTGTGGGGATTTGGATGGGGTACAGTGCGTGTGAGGGTGGGGAGTTGGATGGGGTACAGTGTGTGTGAGGGTGGGGAGTTGGATGGGGTAAAGTGTGTGTGAGGGTGGCGAGTTGGATGGGGTACAGTGTGTGTGAGGGTGGGGAGTTGTATGGGGTACAGTGTGCGTGAGGTTGGGGAGTTGAATGGGGTACAGTGTGTGTGAGGGTGGGGAGTTGGATGGGGTACAGTGTGTGTGAGGGTTGGGAGTTGGATGGGGTAAAGTGTGTGTGAGGGTGGCGAGTTGGATGGGGTACAGTGTGTGTGAGGGTGGGGAGTTGGATGGGATACTGTGTGTGTGAGGGTGGGGAGTTGGATGGGGTACAGTGTGTGTGAGGGTGGGGAGTTCGATGGGGTACAGTGTGTGTGTGAGGGTGGGGAGTTAGATGGGGTACAGTGTGTGTGAGGGTGGGGAGTTGGATGGGGTACAGTGTGTGTGAGGGTGGGGAGTTGGACGGTGTACAGTGTGTATGAGGGTGGGGAGTTGGATGGGGTACAGTGTGTGTGAGGGTGGGGAGTTGGATGGTGTACAGTGTGTGTGAGGGTGGGGAGTTGGATGGGGTACAGTGTGTGTGAGGGTGGGGAGTTGGATGGGGTACAGTGTGTGTGAGGGTGGGGAGTTGGATGGGGTACAGTGTGTGTGAGGGTGGGGAGTTGGATGGGGTACATTTGTGTGTGAGGGTGAGGAGTTGGATGGGGTACAGTGTGTGTGAGGGTGGGGAGTTGGATGGGGTACATTTGTGTGTGAGGGTGAGGAGTTGGATGGGGTACATTTGTGTGTGAGGGTGGGGAGTTGGATGGGGTACAGTGTGTGTGAGGATGGGGAGTTGGATGGGGTACAGTGTGAGTGAGGGTGGGGAGTTGGATGGGGTACAGTGTGTGTGAGGTTGGGGAGTTGGATGGGGTACAGTGTGTGTGAGGGTGGGGAGTTGGATGGGGTACAGTGTGCGTGAGATTGGGGAGTTGGATGGGGTACAGTGTGTGTGAGGGTGGGGAGTTGGATGGGGTACATTGTGTGTGAGGGTGGGGAGTTGGATGGGGTACAGTGTGTGTGAGGGTGGGGAGTTGGATGGGGTACAGTGTGAGTAAGGGTGGGGAGTTGGATGGGGTACAGTGTGTGTGAGGGTGTGGAGTTGGATGGGGTACAGTGTGTGTGAGGGTGGGGAGTTGGATGGGGGACAGTGTGTGTGAGGGTGGGGAGTTGGATGGGGTACAGTGTGTGTGAGGGTGTGGAGTTGGATGGGGTACAGTGTGAGTAAGGGTGGGGAGTTGGATGGGGTACAGTGTGTGTGAGGGTGTGGAGTTGGATGGGGTACAGTGTGTGTGAGGGTGTGGAGTTGGATGGGGTACAGTGTGTGTGAGGGTGGAGAGTTGGATGGGGTACAGTGTGAGTAAGGGTGGGGAGTTGGATGGGGTACAGTGTGTGTGAGGGTGTGGAGTTGGATGGGGTACAGTGTGTGTGAGGGTGTGGAGTTGGATGGGGTACAGTGTGTGTGAGGGTGTAGAGTTGGATGGGGTACAGTGTGTGTGAGGATGGGGAGTTGGATGGGGTACAGTGTGTGTGAGGGTGGGGAGTTGGATGGGGTACAGTGTGAGTAAGGGTGGGGAGTTGGATGGGGTACAGTGTGTGTGAGGGTCGAGAGTTGGATGGGGTACAGTGTGAGTAAGGGTGGGGAGTTGGATGGGGTACAGTGTGTGAGGGTGGGGACTTGGATGGGGTACAGTGCGTGTGAGGGTGGGGAGTTGGATGGGGTACAGTGTGTGTGAGGGTGGGGAGTTGGATGGGGTAAAGTGTGTGTGAGGGTGGCGAGTTGGATGGGGTACAGTGTGAGTAAGGGTGGGGAGTTGGATGGGGTACAGTGTGTGTGAGGGTGGGGAGTTGGATGGGGTACAGTGTGAGTAAGGGTGGGGAGTTGGATGGGGTACAGTGTGTGTGTGAGGGTGGGGAGTTGGATGGGGTACAGTGTGTGAGGGTGGGGACTTGGATGGGGTACAGTGTGTGTGAGGGTGGGGAGTTGGATGGGGTACAGTGTGTGTGTGAGGGTGGGGATTTGGATGGGGTACAGTGTGTGAGGGTGGGGACTTGGATGGGGTACAGTGTGAGTAAGGGTGGGGAGTTGGATGGGGTACAGTGTGTGTGTGAGGGTGGGGATTTGGATGGGGTACAGTGCGTGTGAGGGTGGGGAGTTGGATGGGGTACAGTGTGTGTGAGGGTGGGGAGTTGGATGGGGTAAAGTGTGTGTGAGGGTGGCGAGTTGGATGGGGTACAGTGTGTGTGAGGGTGGGGAGTTGGATGGGGTACAGTGTGCGTGAGGTTGGGGAGTTGAATGGGGTACAGTGTGTGTGAGGCTGGGGAGTTGGATGGGGTACAGTGTGTGTGAGGTTGGGGAGTTGGATGGGGTACAGTGTGTGTGAGGGTGGGAGTTGGATGGGGTACAGTGTGTGTGAGGGTGGGGAGTTGGATGGGGTAAAGTGTGTGTGAGGGTGGCGAGTTGGATGGGGTACAGTGTGTGTGAGGGTGGGGAGTTGGATGGGGTACAGTGTGTGTGAGGGTGGGGAGTTGGATGGGGTACAGTGTGAGTAAGGGTGGGGAGTTGGATGGGGTACAGTGTGTGTGTGAGGGTGGGGAGTTGGATGGGGTACAGTGTGTGAGGGTGGGGACTTGGATGGGGTACAGTGCGTGTGAGGGTGGGGAGTTGGATGGGGTACAGTGTGAGTAAGGGTGGGGAGTTGGATGGGGTACAGTGTGTGTGTGAGGGTGGGGATTTGGATGGGGTACAGTGCGTGTGAGGGTGGGGAGTTGGATGGGGTACAGTGTGTGTGAGGGTGGGGAGTTGGATGGGGTAAAGTGTGTGTGAGGGTGGCGAGTTGGATGGGGTACAGTGTGTGTGAGGGTGGGGAGTTGGATGGGGTACAGTGTGCGTGAGGTTGGGGAGTTGAATGGGGTGTACAGTGTGTGTGAGGCTGGGGAGTTGGATGGGGTACAGTGTGTGTGAGGTTGGGGAGTTGGATGGGGTACAGTGTGTGTGAGGGTGGGGAGTTGGATGGGATACTGTGTGTGCGAGGGTGGGGAGTTGGATGGGGTACAGTGTGTGTGAGGGTGGGGAGTTGGATGGGGTACAGTGTGTGTGAGGGTGGGGAGTTGGATGGGGTGCAGTGTGTGTGAGGGTGGGGAGTTGGATGGGGTACAGTGTGTGTGAGGGTGGGGAGTTGGATGGGGTACAGTGTGTGTGAGGGTGGGGAGTTGGATGGGGTACAGTGTGTGTGAGGGTGAGGAGTTGGATGGGGTACAGTGTGTGTGAGGGTGGGGAGTTGGATGGGGTACAGTGTGTGAGGGTGGGGAGTTGGATGGGGTACAATGTGTGTGAGGGTGGGGAGTTGGATGGGGTACAATGTGTGTGAGGGTGGGGAGTTGGATGGGGTACAGTGTGTGTGTGAGGGTGGGGAGTTGGATGGGGTACAGTGTGTGTGAGGGTGGGGAGTTGGATGGGGTACAGTGTGTGTGAGGGTGGGGATTTGGATGGGGTACAGTGTGTGTGAGGTTGGGGAGTTGGATGGGGTACAGTGTGTGTGAGGGTGGGGAGTTGGATGGGGTGCAGTGAGTGTGAGGGTGGGGAGTTGGATGGGGTACAGTGTGTGTGAGGGTGGGGAGTTGGATGGGGTGCAGTGTGTGTGAGGGTGGGGAGTTGGATGGGGTAGGAGTTGGATGGGGTACAGTGTGTGTGAGGGTGGGGAGTTGGATGGGGTACAGTGTGTGTGTGAGGGTTGGGAGTTGGATGGGGTACAGTGTGTGTGAGGGTGGGGAGTTGGATGGGGTACAGTGTGTGAGAGGGTGGGGAGTTGGATGGGGTACAGTGTGTGTGTGAGGATGGGGAGTTGGATGGGGTACAGTGTGTGAGAGGGTGGGGAGTTGGATGGGGTACAGTGTGTGTGAGGGTGGGGAGTTGGATGGGGTACAGTGTGTGTGAGGGTGGGGAGTTGGACGGTGTGCAGTGTGTATGAGGGTGGGGAGTTGGATGGGGTACAGTGTGTGTGAGGGTGGGGAGTTGGATGGGGTACAGTGTGTGTGAGGGTGGGGAGTTGGATGGTGTACAGTGTGTGTGAGGGTGGGGAGTTGGATGGGGTACAGTGTGTGTGAGGGTGGAGAGTTGGATGGGGTACAGTGTTTGTGAGGGTGGGGAGTTGGATGGGGTACAGTGTGTGTGAGGGTGGGGAGTTGGATGGGGTACAGTGTGTGTGAGGGTGGGGAGTTGGATGGGGTACAGTGTGTGTGTGAGGGTGGGAAGTTGGATGGGGTACAGTGTGTGTGAGGGTGGGGAGTTGGATGGGGTACAGTGTGAGTGAGGGTGGGAAGTTGGATGGGGTACAGTGTGTGTGAGGGTCGGGAGTTGGATGGGGTACAGTGTGTGTGAGGGTGGGGAGTTGGATGGGGTACAGTGTGTGTGAGGTTGGGGAGTTGGATGGGGTAGAGTGTGCGTGAGGGTGGGGAGTTGGATGGGGTACAGTGTGCGTGAGGTTGGGGAGTTGGATGGGGTACAGTGTGTGTGAGGGTGGGGAGTTGGATGGGGTACATTGTGTGTGAGGGTGGGGAGTTGGATGGGGTACAGTGTGTGTGAGTGTGGGGAGTTGGATGGGGGACAGTGTGTGTGAGGGTGGGGAGTTGGATGGGGTACAGTGTGTGTGAGGGTGTGGAGTTGGATGGGGTACAGTGTGTGTGAGGGTGGAGAGTTGGATGGGGTACAGTGTGAGTAAGGGTGGGGAGTTGGATGGGGTAAAGTGTGTGTGAGGGTGGCGAGTTGGATGGGGTACAGTGTGTGTGAGGGTGGGGAGTTGGATGGGGTACAGTGTGTGTGAGGGTGGGGAGTTGGATGGGGTACAGTGTGTGTGAGGTTGGGGAGTTGAATGGGGTACAGTGTGTGTGAGGGTGGGGAGTTGGATGGGGTACAGTCTGTGTGAGGGTGGGGAGTTGGATGGGGTACAGTGTGTGTGAGGGTGGGGAGTTGGATGGGATACTGTGTGTGTGAGGGTGGGGAGTTGGATGGGGTACAGTGTGTGTGAGGGTGGGGAGTTCGATGGGGTACAGTGAGTGTGTGAGGGTGGGGAGTTAGATGGGGTACAGTGTGTGTGAGGGTGGGGAGTTGGATGGGGTACAGTGTGTGTGTGAGGGTGGGGAGTTAGATGGGGTACAGTGTGTGTGAGAAGGTGGGGAGTTGGATGGGGTACAGTGTGTGTGAGGGTGGGGAGTTGGATGGGGTACAGTGTGTGTGAGGGTGGGGAGTTGGATGGGGTACAGTGTGTGTGAGAAGTTGGGGAGTTGGATGGGGTACAGTGTGTGTGTGAGGGTGGGGAGTTGGATGGGGTTCAGTGGGTCTGAGGGTGGGGAGTTGGATGGGGTACAGTGTGTGTGAGGGTGGGGAGTTGGATGGGGTACAGTGTGTGTGAGGGTGGGGAGTTGGATGGGGTACAGTGTGTGTGAGGGTGGGGAGTTGAATGGGGTAAAGTGTGTGTGAGGGTGGGGAGTTGGATGGGGTACAGTGTGTGTGAGGGTGGGGAGTTGGATGGGGTACAGTGTGTGTGTGAGGGTGGGGAGTTGGATGGGGTACAGTGTGTGAGAGGGTGGGGAGTTGGATGGGGTACAGTGTGTGTGAGGGTGGGGAGTTGGATGGGGTACAGCGTGTGTGAGGGTGGGGAGTTGGATGGGGTACAGTGTGTGTGAGGGTGTGGAGTTGGATGGGGTACAGTGTGTGTGTGAGGGTGGGGAGTTGGATGGGGTACAGTGTGTGTGAGGGTGGGGAGTTGGATGGGGTACAGTGTGTGTGAGGGTGGGGAGTTGGATGGGGTACAGTGTGTGTGAGGGTGGGGTGTTGGATGGGGTACAGTGTGTGTGAGGGTGGGGAGTTGGATGGGGTACAGTGTGTGTGAGGGTGGGGAGTTGGATGGGGTACAGTGTGTGTGAGGGTGGGGAGTTGGATGGGGTACAGTGTGTGTGAGGGTGGGGAGTTGGATGGGGTACAGTGTGTGTGAGGGTGGGGAGTTGGATGGGGTACAGTGTGTGTGAGGGTGGGGAGTTGGATGGGGTACAGTGTGTGTGAGGGTGTGGAGTTGGATGGGGTACAGAGTGTGTGAGGGTGGGGAGTTGGATGGGGTACAGTGTGTGTGAGGGTGGGGAGTTGGATGGGGTACAGTGTGTGTGAGGGTGGAGAGTTGGATGGGGTACAGTGTGTGTGAGGGTGGGGAGTTGGATGGGGTACAGTGTGTGTGTGAGGGTGGGGAGTTGGATGGGGTACAGTGTGTGTGAGGGTGGAGAGTTGGATGGGGTACAGTGTGTGTGAGGGTGGGGAGTTGGATGGGGTACAGTGTGTGTGAGGGTGGGGAGTTGGATGGGGTACAGTGTGTGTGTGAGGGTGGGGAGTTGGATGGGGTACAGTGTGTGTGAGGGTGGGGAGTTGGATGGGGTACAGTGTGTGTGAGGGTGGGGAGTTGGATGGGGTACAGTGTGTGTGAGGGTGGGGAGTTGGATGGGGTACAGTGTGTGTGAGGGTGGGGAGTTGGATGGGGTACAGTGTGTGTGAGGGTGGGGAGTTGGATGGGGTACAGTGTGTGTGAGGGTGGGGAGTTGGATGGGGTACAGTGTGTGAGAGGGTGGGGAGTTGGATGGGGTACAGTGTGTGAGGGTGGGGAGTTGGATGGGGTACAGTGTGTGTGAGGGTGGGGAGTTGGATGGGGTGCAGTGTGTGTGAGGGTGCGGAGTTGGATGGGGTACAGTGTGTGTGAGGGTGGGGAGTTGGATGGGGTACAGTGTGTGTGAGTGTGGGGAGTTGGATGGGGTACAGTGTGTGTGAGGGTGGGGAGTTGGATGGGGTACAGTGTGTGTGAGGGTGGGGAGTTGGATGGGGTACAGTGTGTGTGAGGGTGGGGAGTTGGATGGGGTACAGTGTGTGTGAGGGTGGGGAGTTGGATGGGGTACAGTGTGTGTGAGGGTGGGGAGTTGGATGGGGTACAGTGTGTGTGAGGGTGGGGAGTTGGATGGGGTACAGTGTGTGTGAGGGTGGGGAGTTGGATGGGGTACAGTGTGTGTGAGGGTGGGGAGTTGGATGGGGTACAGTGTGTGTGAGGGTGGGGAGTTGGATGGGGTACAGTGTGTGTGAGGGTGAGGAGTTGGATGGGGTACAGTGTGTGTGAGGGTGGGGCGTTGGATGGGGTGCAGAGTGTGTGTGGGGATGGGGAGTTGGATGGGGTACAGTGTGTGTGAGGGTGGGGAGTTGAATGGGGTACAGTGTGTGTGAGGGTGGGGAGTTGGATGGGGTACAGTGTGTGTGAGGGTGGGGAGTTGGATGGGGTACAGTGTGTGAGGGTGGGGAGTTGGATGGGGTACAATGTGTGTGAGGGTGGGGAGTTGGATGGGGTACAATGTGTGTGAGGGTGGGGAGTTGGATGGGGTACAGTGTGTGTGTGAGGGTGGGGAGTTGGATGGGGTACAGTGTGTGTGAGGGTGGGGAGTTGGATGGGGTACAGTGTGTGTGAGGGTGGGGAGTTGGATGGGGTGCAGTGTGTGTGAGGGTGGGGAGTTGGATGGGGTACAGTGTGTGAGGGTGGGGAGTTGGATGGGGTACAATGTGTGTGAGGGTGGGGAGTTGGATGGGGTACAATGTGTGTGAGGGTGGGGAGTTGGATGGGGTACAGTGTGTGTGAGGGTGGGGAGTTGGATGGGGTACAGTGTGTGTGAGGGTGGGGAGTTGGATGGGGTACAGTGTGTGTGTGAGGGTGGGGAGTTAGATGGGGTACAGTGTGTGTGAGGGTGGGGAGTTGGATGGGGTACAGTGTGTGTGAGGGTGGGGAGTTGGATGGGGTACAGTGTGTGTGAGGGTGGGGAGTTGGATGGGGTACAGTGTGTGTGTGAGGGTGGGGAGTTAGATGGGGTACAGTGTGTGTGAGGGTGGGGAGTTGGATGGGGTACAGTGTGTGTGAGGGTGGGGAGTTGGATGGGGTACAGTGTGTGTGAGGGTGGGGAGTTGGATGGGGAACAGTGTGTGTGAGGGTGGGGAGTTGGATGGGGTACAGTGTGTGTGAGGGCGGGGAGTTGGATGGGGTACAGTGTGTGTGAGGGTGGGGAGTTGGATGGGGTACAGTGTGTGTGAGGGTGGGGAGTTGGATGGGGTACAGTGTGTGTGAGGGTGGGTTGTTGGATGGGGTACAGTGTGTGGGAGGGTGGGGAGTTGGATGGGGTACAGTGTGTGTGAGGGTGGGGAGTTGGATGGGGTACAGTGTGTGTGAGGGTGGGGAGTTGGATGGGGTACAGTGTGTGTGAGGGTGAGGAGTTTGATGGGGTACGGTGTGTGTGAGGGTGGGGAGTTGGATGGGGTACAGTGTGTGTGAGGGTGGGGAGTTGGATGGGGTACAGTGTGTGTGAGGGTGGGGAGTTGGATGAGGTACAGTGTGTGTGAGGGTGGGGAGTTGGATGGGGTACAGTGTGTGTGAGGGTGGGCAGTTGGATGGGGTTCAGTGTGTGAGGGTGGGGAGTTGGATGGAGTACAGTGTGTGCGAGGGTGGGGAGTTGGATGGGGTACAGTGTGTGTGAGGGTGGAGAGTTGGATGGGGTACAGTGTGTGTGAGGGTGGGGAGTTGGATGGGGTAAAGTGTGTGTGAGGGTGGGGAGTTGGATGGGGTACAGTGTGTGTGAGGGCGGGGAGTTGGATGGGGTACAGTGTGTGTGAGGGTGGGGAGTTGGATGGGGTACAGTGTGTGTGAGGGTGGGGAGTTGGATGGGGTACAGTGTGCGTGAGGGTGGGTAGTTGGATGGGGTACAGTGTGTGGGAGGGTGGGGAGTTGGATGGGGTACAGTGTGTGTGAGGGTGGGGAGTTGGATGGGGTACAGTGTGTGTGAGGGTGGGGAGTTGGATGGGGTACAGTGTGTGTGAGGGTGAGGAGTTTGATGGGGTACGGTGTGTGTGAGGGTGGGGAGTTGGATGGGGTACAGTGTGTGTGAGGGTGGGGAGTTGGATGGGGTACAGTGTGTGTGAGGGTGGGGAGTTGGATGAGGTACAGTGTGTGTGAGGGTGGGGAGTTGGATGGGGTACAGTGTGTGTGACGGTGGGCAGTTGGATGGGGTACAGTGTGTGTGAGGGTGGGGAGTTGGATGGGGTACAGTGTGTGTGAGGGTGGGGAGTTGGATGGGGTACAGTGTGTGTGAGGGTGGGGAGTTGGATGGGGTACAGTGTGTGTGAGGGTGGGGAGTTGGATGGAGTACAGTGTGTGCGAGGGTGGGGAGTTGGATGGGGTACAGTGTGTGTGAGGGTGGGGAGTTGGATGGGGTACAGTGTGTGTGTGAGGGTGGGGAGTTGGATGGGGTACAGTGTGTGTGAGGGTGGGGAGTTGGATGGGGTACAGTGTGAGTGAGCGTGTGGAGTTGGATGGCGTACAGTGTGTGTGAGGGTGGGGAGTTGGATGGGGTACAGTGTGTGAGGGTGGGGAGTTGGATGGGGTACAGTGGGTGTGAGGGTGGGGAGTTGGATGGGGTACAGTGTGTGTGAGGGTGGGGAGTTGGATGGGGTACAATGTGTGTGAGGGTGGGGAGTTGGATGGGGTAGTGTGTGTGAGGGTGGGGAGTTGGATGAGGTACAGTGTGTGTGAAGGTGGGGAGTTGGATGGGGTACAGTGTGTGTGAGGGTGGGGAGTTGGATGGGGTACAATGTGTGTGAGGGTGGGGAGTTGGATGGGGTAGTGTGTGTGAGGGTGGGGAGTTGGATGAGGTACAGTGTGTGTGAGGGTGGGGAGTTCGATGGGGGACAGTGTGTGTGTGCGGGTGGGGAGTTGGATGGGGTACAGTGTGTATGAGGTTGGGGAGTTGGATGGGGTACAGTGTGTGTGTGAGGGTGGGGAGTTGGATGGGCTACAATGTGTGTGAGGGTGGGGAGTTGGATGGGGTAGTGTGTGTGAGGGTGGGGAGTTGGATGGGGTACAGTGTGTGTGAGGGTGGGGAGTTGGATGGGGTACAGTGTGTGTGAGGGTGGGGAGTTGGATGGGGTACAGTGTGTGTGAGGGTGGGGAGTTGGATGGGGTACAGTGTGTGTGAGGGTGGGGAGTTGGATGGGGTGCAGTGTGTGTGAGGGTGGGGAGTTGGATGGGGTGCAGTGTGTGTGAGTGTGGGGAGTTGGATGGGGTAAAGTGTGTGTGAGGGTGGGGAGTTGGATGGGGTACAGTGTGTGTGAGGGTGGGGTGTTGGATGGGGTACAGTGTGTGTGAGAAGGTGGGGATTTGGATGGGGTACAGTGTGTGTGTGAGGGTGGGGAGTTGGATGGGGTTCAGTGTGTGTGAGGGTGGGGAGTTGGATGGGGTACAGTGTGTGTGAGGTTGGGGAGTTGGATGGGGTACAGTGTGTGTGAGGGTGGGGAGTTGGATGGGGTACAGTGTGTGTGAGGGTGGGGAGTTGGATGGGGTACAGTGTGTGTGAGGGTGGGGAGTTGGATGGGGTACAGTGTGTGTGAGGGTGGGGAGTTGGATGGGGTACAGTGAGTGTCAGGGTGGGGAGTTGGATGGGGTACAGTGTGTGTGTGAGGGTGGGGAGTTGGATGGGGTAAAGTGTGTGTGAGGGTGGGGAGTTGGATGGGGTACAGTGTGTGTGAGGGTGGGGAGTTGGATGGGGTACAGTGTGTGTGAGGGTGGGGAGTTGGATGGGGTACAGTGTGTGTGTGGGTGGGGAGTTGGATGGGGTACAGTGTGTGTGAGGGTGGGGAGTTGGATGGGGTACAGTGTGTGTGAGGGTGGGGATTTGGATGGGGTACAGTGTGTGTGAGGGTGGGGAGTTGGATGGGGTACAGTGTGTGTGTGGGTGGGGAGTTGGATGGGGTACAGTGTGTGTGAGGGTGGGGAGTTGGATGGGGTACAGTGTGTGTGAGGGTGGGGAGTTGGATGGCGTGCAGTGTGTGTGAAGGTGGGGAGTTGGATGGGGTACAGTGTGTGTGAGGGTGGGGAGTTGGATGGGGTACAGTGTGTGTGAGGGTGGGGAGTTGGATGGGGTACAGTGTGTGTGAGGGTGGGGAGTTGGATGGGGTACAGTGTGTGTGAGGGTGAGGAGTTGGATGGGGTACAGTGTGTGTGAGGGTGGGGAGTTGGATGGGGTACAATGTGTGTGAGGGTGGGGAGTTGGATGGGGTACAGTGTGTGTGTGAGGGTGGGGAGTTGGATGGGGTACAGTGTGTGTGAGGGTGGGGAGTTGGATGGGGTACAGTGTGTGTGAGGGTGGGGAGTTGGATGGGGTACAGTGTGTGTGAGGGTGGGGAGTTGGATGGGGTACAATGTGTGTGAGGGTGGGGAGTTGGATGGGGTACAGTGTGTGTGTGAGGGTGGGGAGTTGGATGGGGTACAGTGTGTGTGAGGGTGGGGAGTTGGATGGGGTACAGTGTGTGTGAGGGTGGGGAGTTGGATGGGGTACAGTGTGTGAGAGGGTGGGGAGTTGGATGGGGTACAGTGTGTGTGAGGGTGGGGAGTTGGATGGGGTACAGTGTGTGTGAGGGTGGGGAGTTGGATGGGGTACAGTGTGTGTGAGGGTGGGGAGTTGGATGGGGTACAGTGTGTGTGAGGCTGGGGAGTTGGATGGGGTACAGTGTGTGTGAGGGTGGGGAGTTGGATGGGGTACAGTGTGTGTGAGGGTGGGGAGTTGGATGGGGTACAGTGTGTGTGAGGGTGGGGAGTTGCATGGGGTACAGTGTGTGTGAGGGTGGGGAGTTGGATGGGGTACAGTGTGGGTGTGAGGGTGGGGAGTTGGATGGGGTACAGTGTGTGTGAGGGTGGGGAGTTGGATGGGGCACAGTGTGTGTGAGGGTGGGGAGTTGGATGGGGTACATTGTGTGTGAGCGTGAGGAGTTTGATGGGGTACGGTGTGTGCGAGGGTGGGGAGTTGGATGGGGTACAGTGTGTGTGAGGGTGGGGAGGTGGATGGGGTACAGTGTGTGCGAGGGTGGGGAGTTGGATGGGGTACAGTGTGTCTGAGGGTGGGGAGTTGGATGGGGTACAGTGTGTGTGAGGGTGGGGAGTTGGATGGGGTACAGTGTGTGTGACGGTGGGCAGTTGGATGGGGTTCAGTGTGTGAGGGTGGGGAGTTGGATGGAGTACAGTGTGTGCGAGGGTGGGGAGTTGGATGGGGTACAGTGTGTGTGAGGGTGGGGAGTTGGATGGGGTACAGTGTGTGTGTGAGGGTGGGGAGTTGGATGGGGTACAGTGTGTGTGAGGGTGGGGAGTTGGATGGGGTACAGTGTGAGTGAGCGTGTGGAGTTGGATGGCGTACAGTGTGTGTGAGGGTGGGGAGTTGGATGGGGTACAGTGTGTGAGGGTGGGGAGTTGGATGGGGTACAGTGGGTGTGAGGGTGGGGAGTTGGATGGGGTACAGTGTGTGTGAGGGTGGGGAGTTGGATGGGGTACAATGTGTGTGAGGGTGGGGAGTTGGATGGGGTAGTGTGTGTGAGGGTGGGGAGTTGGATGAGGTACAGTGTGTGTGAAGGTGGGGAGTTGGATGGGGTACAGTGTGTGTGAGGGTGGGGAGTTGGATGGGGTACAATGTGTGTGAGGGTGGGGAGTTGGATGGGGTAGTGTGTGTGAGGGTGGGGAGTTGGATGAGGTACAGTGTGTGTGAGGGTGGGGAGTTCGATGGGGGACAGTGTGTGTGTGCGGGTGGGGAGTTGGATGGGGTACAGTGTGTATGAGGTTGGGGAGTTGGATGGGGTACAGTGTGTGTGTGAGGGTGGGGAGTTGGATGGGCTACAATGTGTGTGAGGGTGGGGAGTTGGATGGGGTAGTGTGTGTGAGGGTGGGGAGTTGGATGGGGTACAGTGTGTGTGAGGGTGGGGAGTTGGATGGGGTACAGTGTGTGTGAGGGTGGGGAGTTGGATGGGGTACAGTGTGTGTGAGGGTGGGGAGTTGGATGGGGTACAGTGTGTGTGAGGGTGGGGAGTTGGATGGGGTGCAGTGTGTGTGAGGGTGGGGAGTTGGATGGGGTGCAGTGTGTGTGAGTGTGGGGAGTTGGATGGGGTAAAGTGTGTGTGAGGGTGGGGAGTTGGATGGGGTACAGTGTGTGTGAGGGTGGGGTGTTGGATGGGGTACAGTGTGTGTGAGAAGGTGGGGATTTGGATGGGGTACAGTGTGTGTGTGAGGGTGGGGAGTTGGATGGGGTTCAGTGTGTGTGAGGGTGGGGAGTTGGATGGGGTACAGTGTGTGTGAGGTTGGGGAGTTGGATGGGGTACAGTGTGTGTGAGGGTGGGGAGTTGGATGGGGTACAGTGTGTGTGAGGGTGGGGAGTTGGATGGGGTACAGTGTGTGTGAGGGTGGGGAGTTGGATGGGGTACAGTGTGTGTGAGGGTGGGGAGTTGGATGGGGTACAGTGAGTGTCAGGGTGGGGAGTTGGATGGGGTACAGTGTGTGTGTGAGGGTGGGGAGTTGGATGGGGTAAAGTGTGTGTGAGGGTGGGGAGTTGGATGGGGTACAGTGTGTGTGAGGGTGGGGAGTTGGATGGGGTACAGTGTGTGTGAGGGTGGGGAGTTGGATGGGGTACAGTGTGTGTGTGGGTGGGGAGTTGGATGGGGTACAGTGTGTGTGAGGGTGGGGAGTTGGATGGGGTACAGTGTGTGTGAGGGTGGGGATTTGGATGGGGTACAGTGTGTGTGAGGGTGGGGAGTTGGATGGGGTACAGTGTGTGTGTGGGTGGGGAGTTGGATGGGGTACAGTGTGTGTGAGGGTGGGGAGTTGGATGGGGTACAGTGTGTGTGAGGGTGGGGAGTTGGATGGCGTGCAGTGTGTGTGAAGGTGGGGAGTTGGATGGGGTACAGTGTGTGTGAGGGTGGGGAGTTGGATGGGGTACAGTGTGTGTGAGGGTGGGGAGTTGGATGGGGTACAGTGTGTGTGAGGGTGGGGAGTTGGATGGGGTACAGTGTGTGTGAGGGTGAGGAGTTGGATGGGGTACAGTGTGTGTGAGGGTGGGGAGTTGGATGGGGTACAATGTGTGTGAGGGTGGGGAGTTGGATGGGGTACAGTGTGTGTGTGAGGGTGGGGAGTTGGATGGGGTACAGTGTGTGTGAGGGTGGGGAGTTGGATGGGGTACAGTGTGTGTGAGGGTGGGGAGTTGGATGGGGTACAGTGTGTGTGAGGGTGGGGAGTTGGATGGGGTACAATGTGTGTGAGGGTGGGGAGTTGGATGGGGTACAGTGTGTGTGTGAGGGTGGGGAGTTGGATGGGGTACAGTGTGTGTGAGGGTGGGGAGTTGGATGGGGTACAGTGTGTGTGAGGGTGGGGAGTTGAATGGGGTACAGTGTGTGAGAGGGTGGGGAGTTGGATGGGGTACAGTGTGTGTGAGGGTGGGGAGTTGGATGGGGTACAGTGTGTGTGAGGGTGGGGAGTTGGATGGGGTACAGTGTGTGTGAGGGTGGGGAGTTGGATGGGGTACAGTGTGTGTGAGGCTGGGGAGTTGGATGGGGTACAGTGTGTGTGAGGGTGGGGAGTTGGATGGGGTACAGTGTGTGTGAGGGTGGGGAGTTGGATGGGGTACAGTGTGTGTGAGGGTGGGGAGTTGCATGGGGTACAGTGTGTGTGAGGGTGGGGAGTTGGATGGGGTACAGTGTGGGTGTGAGGGTGGGGAGTTGGATGGGGTACAGTGTGTGTGAGGGTGGGGAGTTGGATGGGGCACAGTGTGTGTGAGGGTGGGGAGTTGGATGGGGTACATTGTGTGTGAGCGTGAGGAGTTTGATGGGGTACGGTGTGTGCGAGGGTGGGGAGTTGGATGGGGTACAGTGTGTGTGAGGGTGGGGAGGTGGATGGGGTACAGTGTGTGCGAGGGTGGGGAGTTGGATGGGGTACAGTGTGTCTGAGGGTGGGGAGTTGGATGGGGTACAGTGTGAGTAAGGGTGGGGAGTTGGATGGGGTACAGTGTGTGTGAGTGTGGGGTGTTGGATGGGGTACAGTGTGTGTGAGGGTGGGGAGTTGGATGGGGTACAGTGTGTGTGAGGGTGGGGAGTTGGATGGGGTACAGTGTGTGTGAGGGTGGGGAGTTGGATGGGGTACAGTGTGTCTGTGAGGGTGGGAAGTTGGATGGGGTACAGAGTGTGTGTGAGAGTGGGGAGTTGGATGGGGTACAGTGTGTGTGTGAGGGTGCGGAGTTGGATGGGGTACAGTGTGTGTGAGGGTGCGGAGTTGGATGGGGTACAGTGTGTGTGAGGGTGGGGAGTTGGATGGGGTACAGTGTGTGTGAGGGTGGGGAGTTGGATGGGGTACAGTGTGTGTGAGGGTGGGGAGTTGGATGGGGTACAGTGTGTGTGAGGGTGGGGATTTGGATGGGGTACAGTGTGTGTGAGGGTGGGGAGTTGGATGGGGTACAGTGTGTGTGAGGGTGGGGTGTTGGATGGGGTACAGTGTGTGTGAGGGTGGGGAGTTGGATGGGGTACAGTGAGTGTGAGGATGGGGAGTTGGATGGGGTACAGTGTGTGTGTGTGAGGGTGGGGAGTTGGATGGGGTACAGTGTGTGTGAGGGTGGGGAGTTGGATGGGGTACAGTGTGTGTGAGGGTGGGGAGTTGGATGGGGTACAGTGTGTGTGTGAGGGTGGGGAGTTGGATGGGGTACAGTGTGTGTGAGGGTGGGGAGTTGGATGGGGTACAGTGTGTGTGAGGGTGGGGAGTTGGATGGGGTACAGTGTGTGTGAGGGTGGGGAGATGGATGGGGTACAGTGTGTGTGTGGGTGGGGAGTTGGATGGGGTACAGTGTTTGTGAGGGTGGGGAGTTGGATGGGGTACAGTGTATCCCATATGCCTTTTTAACCACCTTATCTACCTGTTCCGCTGCCTTCAGAGATCTATGTACATGTACACCAAGGTCCCTCTGACCCTCTGTACTTCCTAGGGTCCTACCACTCATTGTGTATTCCCTTGCCTTATTTGTCCGTCCAAAATGCATCACCTCGCACTTTTCAGGGTTAAATTCCATTTGCCACTTTTCCGCCCATCTGACCAACCCGTTTATATCGTCCTGTAGCCTGAGGCTTTCCTCCTCGCAATTTACCACCCCACCAATTTTCGTGTCATCTGCGAACTTACTGATCATACCTTTTACATTCTCATCCAAATCATTTATGTAGATCACAAACAACAAGGGACCCAGCACCGATCCCTGAGGTACCCCACTGGACACAGGCTTCCAGTCACAAAAGCATCCTTCGACCATCACCCTCTGCCTCCTGCCACTCAGCCAGTTTAGGATCCAACGCGCCAAGGCACCCTGGATCCCATGGGCTCTTACCTTCTTGACCAGTCTCCTATGCGGGACTTTGTCAAAAGCTTTACTGAAGTCCATGTAAACCACATCCACAGCATTTCCCTCATCCACCCCCCTAGTCACCCCCTCGAAAAATTCAATCAGATTTGTCAGACATGATTTACCCTTGACAAAGCCATGCTGACTATCCCCGATTAATCCTTGCCTCTCCAAGTGGAGACTAATTTTGTCCCTCAGAATTTTTTCCAATAATTTCCCTACCACAGATGTTAGGCTCACTGGCCTGTAATTCCCTGGTTTATCCCTGCTACCCTTCTTGTATAATGGTACTACATTAGCTGTTCTCCAGTCCTCTGGTACATCCCCTGTGGCCAGAGAGGTTCTGAAAATTTGTGTCAGAGCCCCTGCAATCTCCTCCTTTGCCTCCCACAGCAGCCTGGGATACATCTCGTCCGGGCCTGGGGATTTATCCACTTTTTGGCCTGCTAAAACCGCTAGCACCTCCTCCCTCTCAATGCTAATATGTTCAAGTATGTCACAGTCCCCTTGCCCGATTTCCATGTCTGCATCGTCTCTCTCCATAGTGAACACAGATGCAAAAAATTCATTTAAAACCCTGCCTACATCATCTGGCTCTACACACAGATTGCCACTTTGGTCCCTAATGGGCCCTACCCTTTCCCTGGTTATCCTCTTGCCCTTAATATACTTATAAAACATCTTAGGATTTTCCTTTATTTTGCTCGCCAGTGTTATTTCATGGCCCCTCCTCGCCCTCCTAATTTCTTTTTTAAGTATGCTCCTGCACTTTTTATACTCCTCTAGGGCTTCTTCCGTCTTTAGTCTTTTGTAACTGCCAAAAGCCCCCCTTTTATTTCTAATGCATTTTTGTATATCCCTTGTCATCCAAGGTTCCCTTTGCTTGTTGGTCCCACCCTTGACCTTTACAGGAACATGTTGGCGTTGTACTCTCTCTATTTCCCTTCTGAAAGTCTCCCACTGTCTTGATGTGGATTTTCCTATAAGTAGCTGCTCCCAGTCCACTTTGGCCAGATCCTGCCTTATCATATTAAAATCGGCCTTCCCCCAATTTAGAACCCTTATTTCCGGGCCGTCTTTGTCTTTTTCCATGACCACCTTAAATCTCACCGAATTATGGTCACTGTCGCCAAAATGCTCTCCTACTGACACTTCCACCACTTGCCCGGCTACATTCCCCAGAATTAGGTCCAGTATCGCCCCCTCTCTTGTAGAACTTTCTACATGTTGGCTCAAAAAGCTCTCCTGGATGCACTTTAAGAATTCTGCACCCTCTAAGCCTTTCACACTCTGACTATCCCAATTTATATTGGGGAAGTTGAAATCCCCCACTATTATTACCCTATTATTTTCGCACTTTTCTGAGATTTGCCTACATATCTGTTCCTCTATCTCCCCCTGACTGTTTGGGGGCCTATAGTACACTCCCAGCAAAGTGCTTGCCCCCTTTTTGTTTTTAAGTTCTACCCATATGGCCTCATTAGAGGAACCCGCTAATATATCATCCCTCCTTACAGCAGTAATTAACTCCTCAATTAATATTGCAACACCCCCTCCCCTTTTACACCCCCCTCTGTCTCGCCTGAAGATTCTATACCCCGGAATATTGAGCTGCCAGTCCTGACCCTCCCTCAACCATGTCTCCGTGATAGCAACAATATCGTACTCCCATGTGTTCAACAACAACTTCAGTTCGTCCACCTTATTTGCAAGACTCCTTGCATTAAAATAAATGCCTTCCAGCCCTGCCATATTCCCTTTTGCCTTCACATATTTGCTCTGCCTTGTTTTTTTCTCTGTCTTTGGCTGTAAATCACCCCCTGCTATAGCTCCACTCTGTACCCATCCCCTGCCAAGTTAGTTTAAAACCCCCCCAGCAGTGCTAGCAAACCTCCCCGCTAGGATATTGGTTCCCCTCTGGTTCAGGTGTAAACCGTCCGACTTGTACAAGTCCCACCTTTCCCAGAAGCAGACCCAGTGATCCAGGAAACTAAAGCCCTCCCCCCTGCACCATCCCTTTAGCCACGCATTCATCTGTTCTATCTTCCCATTCCTATACTCACTAGCACGTGGCACCGGGAGTAATCCAGAGATTACAACCTTTGAGGTCCTGCTCTTTAATCCTTCACCTAGCTCCCTAAATTCTTGCTGCAGGACCTCATCCCTCTTTTTACCTATGTCGTTGGTACCAATGTGGACCACGACCTCTGGCTGTTCACCCTCCCCCTCCAGAATGCCCTGCAGCCGCTCAGTGATATCCTTGACCCTGGCACCAGGGAGGCAACAAACCATCCTGGATTCACGTCTACGGCCACAGAAACGCCTATCTGTTCCCCTTACTATAGAATCCCCTACCACTATTGCTCTCCCACTCTTTTTCCCCCCTTCCTGGGCAGCAGGAGCACCCCAGTGCCAGGAAGTTGGCTGCTGCTGCCTTCCCCTGGTGAGTCATCCCCCTCAACAGTATCCAAAGCGGCATACCTATTTGAGAGGGGAATGGTCACAGGGGTCTCCTGCACTACCTGCCTGCTTCTATTGCTCCTCCTGGTGGTCACCCATTTCCTATCTTCCTGTGCAGCCCTTCCCTGCGGTGTGACCAACTCACTAAACGTGTTATCCACGAACCTCTCAGCATCGTGAATGCTCAACAACCCATCCACCCGCAGCTCCAGCGCCTCAATGCGGTCTGCTAGTAGCTGCAGATGGATGCATCTCTGGCACACGTGGTCATCAGGGGCACCGGCAGTGTCCCTGAATTCCCACATAGAGCAAGAGGAGCATATCACGGGGCTGTGCTCACCTGGCATGACCTTCCCTTTACTTAATTTAAATTAATTTACCATCACCAATTAAAAATATCTCTAAGGCGCTTGTATAGTCTACCAACAGTCCCTGCTACACCAGAAAAGACCCTAGTAACTATAAACTACAGAGTTTAAGTTTAAAAAAAGAGAAATACTCACCAACCAATCACTTACCTGCTCCCTGGTGACGCCACACTCTGATTACTTTTTACCTCTCTCCTCTGCTGTTGATTTGCTGGGCCTCGGTCTTCGCGCCGGTTTTTATACCGGGCTCACCTCCACTCTGCTGCCGCTGCTCCCTGGGACTGGTCGGGCCTCGCTGGTCGCCGGTTTTTATACCGGGCTCACCTCCTCCCTGCTGCCGCTGCTCCTTGGGACTGGTCGGGTCTCGGTCTTCGCGCCGGTTTTTATACCGGGCTCACCTCCGCAGTGTGTGTGTGGGTGGGGAGTTGGATGAGGTACAGTGCGTGTGAGGGTGGGGAGTTGGATGGGGTGCAGTGTGTGTGAGGGTGGGGAGTTGGATGGGGTACAGTGTGTGTGAGGGTGGGGAGTTGGATGGGGTACACTGTGTGTGAGGGTGGGGAGTTGGATGGGGTACAGTGTGTGTGAGGGTGAGGAGTTGGACGGGGTACAGTGTGTGTGAGGGTGGGGAGTTGGATGGGGTACAGTGTGTGACGGTGGGGAGTTGGATGGGGTACAATGTGTGTGAGGGTGGGGAGTTGGATGTGGTACAATGTGTGTGAGGGTGGGGAGTTGGATGGGGTACAGTGTGTGTGAGGGTGGGGAGTTGGATGGGGTACAGTGTGTGTGAAGGCGGGGAGTTGGATGGGGTACAGTGTGTGTGAGGGTGCGGACTTGGATGGGATACAGTGTGTGTGAGGGTGGGGAGTTGGATGGGGGACAGTGTGTGTGAGGGTGTGGAGTTGGATGGGGTACAGCGTGTGTGAGGGTGGGAGTTGGATGGGGTACAGTGTGTGTGAGGGTGGGGAGTTGGATGGGGTACAGTGTGTTTGAGGGTGGTGTGTTGGATGGGGTACAGTGTGTGTGAGGGTAGGGAGTTGGATTGGGTACAGTGTGTGTGAGGGTGGGGAGTTGGATGGGGTACAGTGTGTGTGAGGGTGGGGAGTTGGATGGGGTACAGTGTGTGTGAGGGTGGGGAGTTGGATGGGGTACAGTGTGTGTGAGGGTGGGGAGTTGGATGGGGTACAGTGTGTGTGAGGGTGGGGAGTTGGATGGGGTACAGTGTGTGTGGGGGTGGGGAGTTGGATGGTATACAGTGTGTGTGGGGGTGGGGAGTTGGATGGGGTACAGTGTGTGTGAGGGTGGGGAGTTGGATGGGGTAGAGTGTGTGTGAGGCTGGGGAGTTGGATGGGGTACAGTGTGTGCGAGGGTGAGGAGTTGGATGGGGTACAGTGTGTGTGAGGGTGGGGAATTGGATGGGGTACAGTGTGTGTGAGGGTGGGGAGTTGGATGGGGCACAGTGTGTGTGAGGGTGGGGAGTTGGATGAGGTACAGTGTGTGTGAGGGTGGGGAGTTGGATGGGGTACAGTGTGTGTGAGGGTGGGGAGTTGGATGGGGTACAATGTGTGTGTGAGGGTGGGGAGTTGGATGGGGTACAGTGTGTGTGACGGTGGGGAGTTGGATGGGGTACAGTGTGTGTGAGGGTGGGGAGTTGGATGGGGCACAGTGTGTGTGAGGGTGGGGAGTTGGATGGGGTACAGTGTGTGTGAGGGTGGGGAGTTGGATGGGGCACAGTGTGTGTGAGGGTGGGGAGTTGGATGGGGTACAATGTGTGTGTGAGGGTGGGGAGTTGGATGGGGTACAGTGTGTGTGAGGGTGGGGAGTTGGATGGGGTACAGTGTGTGAGAGGGTGGGGAGTTGGATGGGGTACAGTGTGTCTGAGGGTGGGGAGTTGGATGGGGTACAGTGTGTGTGAGGGTGGGGAGTTGGATGGGGTACAGTGTGTGTGAGCGTGTGGAGTTGGATGGGGTACAGTGTGTGTGAGCATGTGGAGTTGGATGGGGTACAGTGTGTGTGTGAGGGTGGGGAGTTGGATGGGGAACAGTGTGTGTGAGGGTGGGGAGTTGGATGGGGTACAGTGTGTGTGAGGGTGGGGAGTTGGATGGGGTACAGTGTGTTTGAGGGTGGGGTGTTGGATGGGGTACAGTGTGTGTGAGGGTAGGGAGTTGGATTGGGTACAGTGTGTGTGAGGGTGGGGAGTTGGATGGGGTACAGTGTGTGTGAGGGTGGGGAGTTGGATGGGGTACAGTGTGTGTGAGGGTGGGGAGTTGGATGGGGTACAGTGTGTGTGAGGGTGGGGAGTTGGATGGGGTACAGTGTGTGTGAGGGTGGGGAGTTGGATGGGGTACAGTGTGTGTGGGGGTGGGGAGTTGGATGGTATACAGTGTGTGTGGGGGTGGGAGTTGGATGGGGTACAGTGTGTGTGAGGGTGGGGAGTTGGATGCGGCACAGTGTGTGTGAGGGTGGGGAGTTGGATGGGGTACAGTGTGTGTGAGGGTGGGGAGTTGGATGGGGTAAAGTGTGTGTGAGGGTGGGGAGTTGGATGGTGTACAGTGTGTGTGTGAGGGTGGGGAGTTGGATGGGGTACAGTGTGTGTGTGAGGGTGGGGAGTTGGATGGGGTACAGTGTATGTGTGAGGGTGGGGAGTAGGATGGGGTGCAGTGTGTGTGTGTGTGAGGGTGGGGAATTGGATGGGGTGCAGTGTGTGTGTGAGGGTGGGGAGTTGGATGGGGTACAGTGTGTGAGTGAGGGTGGGGAGTTGGATGGGGTACAGTGTGTGTGAGGGTGGGGAGTTGGATGGGGTACAGTGTGTGTGAGGGTGGGGAGTTGGATGGGGTACAGTGTGTGTGAGGGTGGGGAGTTGGATGGGGTACAGTGTGTGTGAGGGTGGGGAGTTGGATGGGGTACAGTGTGTGTGAGCGTGGGGAGTTGGATGGGGTACAGTGTGTGTGAGGGTGGGGAGTTGGATGGGGCACAGTGTGTGTGAGGGTGGGGAGTTGGATGGGGTACAGTGTGTGTGAGGGTGGGGAGTTGGATGGGGTACAGTGTGTGTGAGGGTGGGGAGTTGGATGGGGTACAGTGTGGGTGAGGGTGGGGAGCTGGATGGGGTACAGTGTGTGTGAGGGTGGGGAGTTGGATGGGGTACATTGTGTGTGAGGGTGGGGAGTTGGATGGTGTACAGTGTGTGTGAGGGTGGGGAGTTGGATGGGGTACAGTGTGTGTGAGGGTGGGGAGTTGGATGGGGTACAGTGTGTGTGAGGGAGGGGAGTTGGATGTGGTACAGTGTGTGTGAGGGTGGGGAGCTGGATGGGGTACAGTGTGTGTGAGGGTGGGGAGTTGGATGGGGTACAGTGTGTGTGAGGGTGGGGAGTTGGATGGGGTAGAGTGTGTGTGAGGCTGGGGAGTTGGATGGGGTACAGTGTGTGCGAGGGTGAGGAGTTGGATGGGGTACAGTGTGTGTGAGGGTGGGGAATTGGATGGGGTACAGTGTGTGTGAGGGTGGGGAGTTGGATGGGGTACAATGTGTGTGAGGGTGGGGACTTGGATGAGGTACAGTGTGTGTGAGGGTGGGGAGTTGGATGGGGTACAGTGTGTGTGAGGGTGGGGAGTTGGATGGGGTACAGTGTGTGTGAGGGTGGGGACTTGGATGAGGTACAGTGTGTGTGAGGGTGGGGAGTTGGATGGGGTACAGTGTGTGTGAGGGTGGGGAGTTGGATGGGGTACAATGTGTGTGTGAGGGTGGGGAGTTGGATGGGGTACAGTGTGTGTGACGGTGGGGAGTTGGATGGGGTACAGTGTGTGTGAGGGTGGGGAGTTGGATGGGGCACAGTGTGTGTGAGGGTGGGGAGTTGGATGGGGTACAATGTGTGTGTGAGGGTGGGGAGTTGGATGGGGTACAGTGTGTGTGAGGGTGGGGAGTTGGATGGGGTACAGTGTGTGAGAGGGTGGGGAGTTGGATGGGGTACAGTGTGTCTGAGGGTGGGGAGTTGGATGGGGTACAGTGTGTGTGAGGGTGGGGAGTTGGATGGGGTACAGTGTGTGTGAGCGTGTGGAGTTGGATGGGGTACAGTGTGTGTGAGCATGTGGAGTTGGATGGGGTACAGTGTGTGTGTGAGGGTGGGGAGTTGGATGGGGAACAGTGTGTGTGAGGGTGGGGAGTTGGATGGGGTACAGTGTGTGTGAGGGTGGGGAGTAGGATGGGGTACAGTGTGTGTGAGGGTGGGGAGTTGGATGGGGTACAGTGTGTGTGAGGGTGGGGAGCTGGATGGGGTACAGTGTGTGTGAGGGTGGGGAGTTGGATGGGGTAAAATGTGTGTGAGGGTGGGGAGTTGGATGGGGTACATTGTGTGTGTGAGGGTGGGGATTTGGATGGGGTACAGTGTGTGTGAGGGTGGGGAGTTGGATGGGGTACAGTGTGTGTGTGAGGGTGGGGAGTTGGATGGGGTACAGTGTGTGTGAGGGTGGGGAGTTGGATGGGGTACAGTGTGTGTGAGGGTGGGGAGTTGGATGGGGTACAGTGTGTGTGAGGGTGGGGTCTTGGATGGAGTACAGTGTGTGTGAGGGTGCGGAGTTGGATGGGGTACAGTGTGTGTGAGGGTGGGGAGTTGGATGGGGTACAGTGTGTGTGAGAGGGTGGGGAGTTGGATGGGGTACAGTGTGTGTGAGTGTGGGGAGTTGGATGGGGTACAGTGTGTGTGAGGGTGGGGAGTTGGATGGGGTACAGTGTGTGTGGGGGTGGGGAGTTGGATGGGGTACAGTGTGTGTGGGGGTGGGGAGTTGGATGAGGTATAGTGTGTGTGAGGGTGGGGAGTTGGATGGGGTACAGTGTGTGTGAGGGTGGGGAGTTGGATGGGGTGCAGTGTGTGAGAGGGTGGGGAGTTGGATGGGGTACAGTGTGTGTGTGAGGGTGGGGAGTTGGATGAGGTATAGTGTGTGTGAGGGTGGGGAGTTGGATGAGGTACAGTGTGTGTGAGGGTGAGGAGTTGGATGGGGTACAGTGTGTGTGAGGGTGGGGAGTTGGATGAGGTATAGTGTGTGTGAGGGTGGGGAGTTGGATGGGGTACAGTGTGTGTGAGGGTGAGGAGTTGGATGGGGTACAGTGTGTGTGAGGGTGGGGAGTTGGATGAGGTATAGTGTGTGTGAGGGTGGGGAGTTGGATGAAGTACAGTGTGTGTGAGGGTGGGGAGTTGGATGAGGTATAGTGTGTGTGAGGGTGGGGAGTTGGATGGGGTACAGTGTGTGTGAGGGTGGGGAGTTGGATGGGGTGCAGTGTGTGAGAGGGTGGGGAGTTGGATGGGGTACAGTCTGTGTGAAGGTGGGGAGTTGGATGGTGTACAGTGTGTGTGGGGGTGGGGAGTTGGATGGGGTACAGTGTGTGTGTGAGGGTGGGGAGTTGGATGGGGTACAGTGTGTGTGTGAGGGTGGGGAGTTGGATGGGGTACAGTGTGTGTGAGGGTGGGGAGTTGGATGGGGTACAGTGTGTGTGAGCGTGTGGAGTTGGATGGGGTACAGTGTGTGTGAGCATGTGGAGTTGGATGGGGTACAGTGTGTGTGTGAGGGTGGGGACTGGATGGGGAACAGTGTGTGTGAGGGTGGGGAGTTGGATGGGGTACAGTGTGTGTGAGGGTGGGGAGTAGGATGGGGTACAGTGTGTGTGAGGGTGGGGAGTTGGATGGGGTACAGTGTGTGTGAGGGTGGGGAGCTGGATGGGGTACAGTGTGTGTGAGGGTGGGGAGTTGGATGGGGTACAGTGTGTGTGTGAGGGTGGGGAGTTGGATGGGGTACAGTGTGTGTGAGGGTGGGGAGTTGGATGGGGTACATTGTGTGTGTGAGGGTGGGGATTTGGATGGGGTACAGTGTGTGTGAGGGTGGGGAGTTGGATGGGGTACAGTGTGTGTGTGAGGGTGGGGAGTTGGATGGGGTACAGTGTGTGTGAGGGTGGGGAGTTGGATGGGGTACAGTGTGTGTGAGGGTGGGGAGTTGGATGGGGTACAGTGTGTGTGAGGGTGGGGTCTTGGATGGAGTACAGTCTGTGTGAGGGTGCGGAGTTGGATGGGGTACAGTGTGTGTGAGGGTGGGGAGTTGGATGGGGTACAGTGTGTGTGAGAGGGTGGGGAGTTGGATGGGGTACAGTGTGTGTGAGTGTGGGGAGTTGGATGGGGTACAGTGTGTGTGAGGGTGGGGAGTTGGATGGGGTACAGTGTGTGTGGGGGTGGGGAGTTGGATGAGGTATAGTGTGTGTGAGGGTGGGGAGTTGGATGGGGTACAGTGTGTGTGAGGGTGGGGAGTTGGATGGGGTGCAGTGTGTGAGAGGGTGGGGAGTTGGATGGGGTACAGTGTGTGTGTGAGGGTGGGGAGTTGGATGGGGTACAGTGTATGTGTGAGGGTGGGGAGTAGGATGGGGTGCAGTGTGTGTGTGTGTGAGGGTGGGGAATTGGATGGGGTGCAGTGTGTGTGTGAGGGTGGGGAGTTGGATGGGGTACAGTGTGTGAGTGAGGGTGGGGAGTTGGATGGGGTACAGTGTGTGTGAGGGTGGGGAGTTGGATGGGGTACAGTGTGTGTGAGGGTGGGGAGTTGGATGGGGTACAGTGTGTGTGAGGGTGGGGAGTTGGATGGGGTACAGTGTGTGTGAGGGTGGGGAGTTGGATGGGGTACAGTGTGTGTGAGCGTGGGGAGTTGGATGGGGTACAGTGTGTGTGAGGGTGGGGAGTTGGATGGGGCACAGTGTGTGTGAGGGTGGGGAGTTGGATGGGGTACAGTGTGTGTGAGGGTGGGGAGTTGGATGGGGTACAGTGTGTGTGAGGGTGGGGAGTTGGATGGGGTACAGTGTGGGTGAGGGTGGGGAGCTGGATGGGGTACAGTGTGTGTGAGGGTGGGGAGTTGGATGGGGTACAGTGTGTGTGAGGGTGGGGAGTTGGATGGGGTACAGTGTGTGTGAGGGTGGGGAGTTGGATGTGGTACAGTGTGTGTGAGGGTGGGGAGCTGGATGGGGTACAGTGTGTGTGAGGGTGGGGAGTTGGATGGGGTACAGTGTGTGTGAGGGTGGGGAGTTGGATGGGGTAGAGTGTGTGTGAGGCTGGGGAGTTGGATGGGGTACAGTGTGTGCGAGGGTGAGGAGTTGGATGGGGTACAGTGTGTGTGAGGGTGGGGAATTGGATGGGGTACAGTGTGTGTGAGGGTGGGGAGTTGGATGGGGCACAGTGTGTGTGAGGGTGGGGACTTGGATGAGGTACAGTGTGTGTGAGGGTGGGGAGTTGGATGGGGTACAGTGTGTGTGAGGGTGGGGAGTTGGATGGGGTACAATGTGTGTGTGAGGGTGGGGAGTTGGATGGGGTACAGTGTGTGTGACGGTGGGGAGTTGGATGGGGTACAGTGTGTGTGAGGGTGGGGAGTTGGATGGGGCACAGTGTGTGTGAGGGTGGGGAGTTGGATGGGGTACAATGTGTGTGTGAGGGTGGGGAGTTGGATGGGGTACAGTGTGTGTGAGGGTGGGGAGTTGGATGGGGTACAGTGTGTGAGAGGGTGGGGAGTTGGATGGGGTACAGTGTGTCTGAGGGTGGGGAGTTGGATGGGGTACAGTGTGTGTGAGCGTGTGGAGTTGGATGGGGTACAGTGTGTGTGAGGGTGGGGAGTTGGATGGGGTACAGTGTGTGTGTGAGGGTGGGGAGTTGGATGGGGAACAGTGTGTGTGAGGGTGGGGAGTTGGATGGGGTACAGTGTGTGTGAGGGTGGGGAGTAGGATGGGGTACAGTGTGTGTGAGGGTGGGGAGTTGGATGGGGTACAGTGTGTGTGAGAGGGTGGGGAGTTGGATGGGGTACAGTGTGTGTGAGTGTGGGGAGTTGGATGGGGTACAGTGTGTGTGAGGGTGGGGAGTTGGATGGGGTACAGTGTGTGTGAGGGTGGGGTCTTGGATGGAGTACAGTCTGTGTGAGGGTGCGGAGTTGGATGGGGTACAGTGTGTGTGAGGGTGGGGAGTTGGATGGGGTACAGTGTGTGTGAGAGGGTGGGGAGTTGGATGGGGTACAGTGTGTGTGAGTGTGGGGAGTTGGATGGGGTACAGTGTGTGTGAGGGTGGGGAGTTGGATGGGGTACAGTGTGTGTGGGGGTGGGGAGTTGGATGAGGTATAGTGTGTGTGAGGGTGGGGAGTTGGATGGGGTACAGTGTGTGTGAGGGTGGGGAGTTGGATGGGGTGCAGTGTGTGAGAGGGTGGGGAGTTGGATGGGGTACAGTGTGTGTGTGAGGGTGGGGAGTTGGATGGGGTACAGTGTATGTGTGAGGGTGGGGAGTAGGATGGGGTGCAGTGTGTGTGTGTGTGAGGGTGGGGAATTGGATGGGGTGCAGTGTGTGTGTGAGGGTGGGGAGTTGGATGGGGTACAGTGTGTGAGTGAGGGTGGGGAGTTGGATGGGGTACAGTGTGTGTGAGGGTGGGGAGTTGGATGGGGTACAGTGTGTGTGAGGGTGGGGAGTTGGATGGGGTACAGTGTGTGTGAGGGTGGGGAGTTGGATGGGGTACAGTGTGTGTGAGGGTGGGGAGTTGGATGGGGTACAGTGTGTGTGAGCGTGGGGAGTTGGATGGGGTACAGTGTGTGTGAGGGTGGGGAGTTGGATGGGGCACAGTGTGTGTGAGGGTGGGGAGTTGGATGGGGTACAGTGTGTGTGAGGGTGGGGAGTTGGATGGGGTACAGTGTGTGTGAGGGTGGGGAGTTGGATGGGGTACAGTGTGGGTGAGGGTGGGGAGCTGGATGGGGTACAGTGTGTGTGAGGGTGGGGAGTTGGATGGGGTACAGTGTGTGTGAGGGTGGGGAGTTGGATGGGGTACAGTGTGTGTGAGGGTGGGGAGTTGGATGTGGTACAGTGTGTGTGAGGGTGGGGAGCTGGATGGGGTACAGTGTGTGTGAGGGTGGGGAGTTGGATGGGGTACAGTGTGTGTGAGGGTGGGGAGTTGGATGGGGTAGAGTGTGTGTGAGGCTGGGGAGTTGGATGGGGTACAGTGTGTGCGAGGGTGAGGAGTTGGATGGGGTACAGTGTGTGTGAGGGTGGGGAATTGGATGGGGTACAGTGTGTGTGAGGGTGGGGAGTTGGATGGGGCACAGTGTGTGTGAGGGTGGGGACTTGGATGAGGTACAGTGTGTGTGAGGGTGGGGAGTTGGATGGGGTACAGTGTGTGTGAGGGTGGGGAGTTGGATGGGGTACAATGTGTGTGTGAGGGTGGGGAGTTGGATGGGGTACAGTGTGTGTGACGGTGGGGAGTTGGATGGGGTACAGTGTGTGTGAGGGTGGGGAGTTGGATGGGGCACAGTGTGTGTGAGGGTGGGGAGTTGGATGGGGTACAATGTGTGTGTGAGGGTGGGGAGTTGGATGGGGTACAGTGTGTGTGAGGGTGGGGAGTTGGATGGGGTACAGTGTGTGAGAGGGTGGGGAGTTGGATGGGGTACAGTGTGTCTGAGGGTGGGGAGTTGGATGGGGTACAGTGTGTGTGAGCGTGTGGAGTTGGATGGGGTACAGTGTGTGTGAGGGTGGGGAGTTGGATGGGGTACAGTGTGTGTGTGAGGGTGGGGAGTTGGATGGGGAACAGTGTGTGTGAGGGTGGGGAGTTGGATGGGGTACAGTGTGTGTGAGGGTGGGGAGTAGGATGGGGTACAGTGTGTGTGAGGGTGGGGAGTTGGATGGGGTACAGTGTGTGTGAGGGTGGGGAGCTGGATGGGGTACAGTGTGTGTGAGGGTGGGGTGTTGGATGGGGTACAGTGTGTGTGTGAGGGTGGGGAGTTGGATGGGGTACAATGTGTGTGAGGGTGGGGAGTTGGATGGGGTACATTGTGTGTGTGAGGGTGGGGATTTGGATGGGGTACAGTGTGTGTGAGGGTGGGGAGTTGGATGGGGTACAGTGTGTGTGTGAGGGTGGGGAGTTGGATGGGGTACAGTGTGTGTGAGGGTGGGGAGTTGGATGGGGTACAGTGTGTGTGAGGGTGGGGAGTTGGATGGGGTACAGTGTGTGTGAGGGTGGGGTCTTGGATGGAGGGTGCGGAGTTGGATGGGGTACAGTGTGTGTGAGGGTGGGGAGTTGGATGGGGTACAGTGTGTGTGAGAGGGTGGGGGAGTTGGATGGGGTACAGTGTGTGTGAGTGTGGGGAGTTGGATGGGGTACAGTGTGTGTGAGGGGTGGGGAGTTGGATGGGGTACAGTGTGTGTGGGGGTGGGGGAGTTGGATGGGGTACAGTGTGTGTGGGGGGTGGGGGAGTTGGGATGAGGTATAGTGTGTGTGAGGGTGGGGGAGTTGGATGGGGTACAGTGTGTGTGAGGGGTGGGGAGTTGGATGGGGTGCAGTGTGTGAGAGGGTGGGGAGTTGGATGGGGTACAGTGTGTGTGAGGGTGGGGGTGTTGGATGAGGTATAGTGTGTGTGAGGGTGGGGAGTTGGATGAAGTACAGTGTGTGTGAGGGTGGGGAGTTGGATGAGGTATAGTGTGTGTGAGGGTGGGGAGTTGGATGGGGTACAGTGTGTGTGTGAGGGTGGGGAGTTGGATGGGGTGCAGTGTGTGAGAGGGTGGGGAGTTGGATGGGGTACAGTCTGTGTGAAGGTGGGGAGTTGGATGGTGTACAGTGTGTGTGGGGGGTGGGGAGTTGGATGGGGTACAGTGTGTGTGTGTGAGGGTGGGGAGTTGGATGGGGTACAGTGTGTGTGAGGGTGGGGAGTTGGATGGGGTACAGTGTGTGTGAGCGTGTGGAGTTGGATGGGGTACAGTGTGTGTGTGAGGGTGGGGAGTTGGATGGGGTATCAGGTGTGTGTGAGGGTGGGGAGTTGGATGGGGTACAGTGTGTGTGAGCGTGTGGAGTTGGATGGGGTACAGTGTGTGTGTGAGGGTGGGGAGTTGGATGGGGTACAGTGTGTGTGAGGGTGGGGAGTTGGATGGGGTACAGTGTGTGTGTGAGGGTGGGGAGTTGGATGGGGTACAGTGTGTGTGAGGGTGGGGAGTTGGATGGGGTACAGTGTGTGTGAGCGTGTGGAGTTGGATGGGGTACAGTGTGTGTGAGCATGTGGAGTTGGATGGGGTACAGTGTGTGTGTGAGGGTGGGGAGTTGGATGGGGAACAGTGTGTGTGAGGGTGGGGAGTTGGATGGGGTACAGTGTGTGTGAGGGTGGGGAGTAGGATGGGGTACAGTGTGTGTGAGGGTGGGGAGTTGGATGGGGTACAGTGTGTGTGAGGGTGGGGAGCTGGATGGGGTACAGTGTGTGTGAGGGTGGGGAGTTGGATGGGGTACAGTGTGTGTGTGAGGGTGGGGAGTTGGATGGGGTACAGTGTGTGTGAGGGTGGGGAGTTGGATGGGGTACATTGTGTGTGTGAGGGTGGGGATTTGGATGGGGTACAGTGTGTGTGAGGGTGGGGAGTTGGATGGGGTACAGTGTGTGTGTGAGGGTGGGGAGTTGGATGGGGTACAGTGTGTGTGAGGGTGGGGAGTTGGATGGGGTACAGTGTGTGTGAGGGTGGGGAGTTGGATGGGGTACAGTGTGTGTGAGGGTGGGGTCTTGGATGGAGTACAGTCTGTGTGAGGGTGCGGAGTTGGATGGGGTACAGTGTGTGTGAGGGTGGGGAGTTGGATGGGGTACAGTGTGTGTGAGAGGGTGGGGAGTTGGATGGGGTACAGTGTGTGTGAGTGTGGGGAGTTGGATGGGGTACAGTGTGTGTGAGGGTGGGGAGTTGGATGGGGTACAGTGTGTGTGGGGGTGGGGAGTTGGATGAGGTATAGTGTGTGTGAGGGTGGGGAGTTGGATGGGGTACAGTGTGTGTGAGGGTGGGGAGTTGGATGGGGTGCAGTGTGTGAGAGGGTGGGGAGTTGGATGGGGTACAGTGTGTGTGAGGGTGGGGAGTTGGATGAGGTATAGTGTGTGTGAGGTTGGGGAGTTGGATGAAGTACAGTGTGTGTGAGGGTGGGGAGTTGGATGAGGTATAGTGTGTGTGAGGGTGGGGAGTTGGATGGGGTACAGTGTGTGTGAGGGTGGGGAGTTGGATGGGGTGCAGTGTGTGAGAGGGTGGGGAGTTGGATGGGGTACAGTGTGTGTGAAGGTGGGGAGTTGGATGGGGTACAGTGTGTGTGGGGGTGGGGAGCTGGATGGGGTACAGTGTGTGTGAGGGTGGGGAGTTGGATGGGGTACAGTGTGTGTGAGGGTGGGGAGTTGGATGGGGTACAGTGTGTGTGTGAGGGTGGGGAGTTGGATGGGGTACAGTGTGTGTGAGGGTGGGGAGTTGGATGGGGTACAGTGTGTGTGAGGGTGGGGAGTTGGATGTGGCACAGTGTGTGTGAGGGTGGGGATTTGGATGGGGTACAGTGTGTGTGAGGGTGGGGAGTTGGATGGGGTACAGTGTGTGTGAGGGTGGGGAGTTGGATGGGGTACAGTGTGTGCGAGGGTGAGGAGTTGGATGGGGTACAGTGTGTGTGAGGGTGGGGAATTGGATGGGGTACAGTGTGTGTGAGGGTGGGGAACAATACTTTACCAAAAATGAGCGAATCAGAAGATCCACAACAGCCCCGCTTCCAGATTCCCCCCAACACCACAAAAAAAGCTATAAAAACGATCAAGCATGCTCAGATGAGAGAAAAACCAGAAACTCTCTTTACTGACTGTTACAACAATGGGACAAAAAGTAACCTCATATTCTACTCAGATCAGCCAGCGGCTTGGATCAGAGCAATAAAATCACACTATACCAGTGTTAAGCTAAAAAATACCGCAAATGGGTCCATAATGAAAATTAACACACCAGGAGACAGTTCAATCACGACTGTTAACGCGTACAATACCGGAACAATATTAGTGCAAGGCAACCTCGACAAATTTGCAACGGCCTTCAGGACACTGAAAAGATCAACTACGAGGGGAATGAACAGCCCCAGAGTGGCCCGCACTCCCCCCAACATTGACAACTTACCAGGAGAAAATCTGCATGGTCAAGGGATGAACGAGCCACACAGTTCAAACCAGACACTAACCCCGGGGAACCACAGCCACACGATACAACTGACAAACCCCAGCATAACTACCACGGAGGAAGCCACACATAGTTCCCCTACCATTCCCAGCCCACCAAGAGAAGAGCAGCATAGCCAGGAAGTGAGTGAGCCTTCCAGGGCCGACCAGCTTAGCCAGGAAGTGAGTGAGCCTTCCAGGGCCGACCAGACACATACCCCGGGATCACACAGCCAGATACAACCAAAAGATAAATTTTATCAATTAGAGATAGAGATGGTTAAACTTAGAGAGGAGGTCCTCAAATTGAATGACAAACAAAAGCAGGAGAGGGAGAGACACAAGAGAGAGCTGAATAGACTTGATAACCAGGTGAATCTACTTAAGAATCAGGTGAAAGAGCTGCAGGAAAAAGAAGAGAGCCATAGAGGAGAGAAAACACCATTAGACCAGCAACCAGAGACTAGAGATAAGACAAGACAGAGCCGGACGGAACGGCTGCACTCCCACACGGAACAAAAGCAACAGACACACAATACAAGGGGTGCCACACAGACCGACCAGCATGCTGACTCGCAATCTTCCCCCACCACCATGGAACCACAAGCGAGCCGCTCACAAGAGGTACGCACACACCAGACACCCCAGCCCAGCACACACACTATGAGTCCAGGCGAAAGCCACCAGACAGTAAACACAAACAAGGCTGACGTCGTAATACTCATAGACTCAAATGGGAAATTTCTATGGGAGAAAAAGCTCTTCCCTAGAAGTAAAGTAGAAAAGATTTGGTGCCCAACAACAGACAGAGCCATGGGATGGCTGACCAAAGCCAGATTAGGCTCCCCCCAACACATAATAATACACACGGGCACAAATGACCTAAAGGCCAAACAGAAAGAGGTAGCAACATCGCTCAGAGCAATGATTAGGAAGGCAAGCAGTACATTTCCAAACACTAGAATCACTGTTTCCACAATATTGCCGAGAACAGACTTCAACAACAACACAATTCATGAGATAAATGCCAGCATAGCAACAGAATGCGAATCAAACCACAACGTACACCTGGCCCAACACCCCACCCTCGATGAAGAATGTCTTTACGACCACGTCCACATCCAAAGGCAAAAAATATCGATCTTTGCTAAAGCCCTGAAGGACGTCGCTTTTAACCGGGTCCATACCCAGACTCCAAGAGGACCCCCCCCCGACCACCAGAGATCAGCGGGGTACATATCAGGAACACTACAAAGACCACCACCACACCAACCGAGACCGGAGAGGATCCCCATGCAAAACAACATTATCAGACCTGCACCACTCCTGTCCCACAGGGGAATAGGACCGCTACCAGCCAGACAGAGGGAGAGATGCACAGGACGTACGCAATACCTCAGACAGAAACAATCCATTAAGAGACAATAAGCAGATGTGCAGCAGCATCTACTTCCGCCTTATGGATCAAGGACTAATTAATAGAAAGAACTGTAACCAAATTGTATTAACTTTTGTAGACAACTGGGGTGATCTTTTTTTTCCCCCACACTTAGACACGACAAACACGTACCACTCTTTAACCTATCATAGAAAAAGATAAAACTTAACATGAAATCCTTATATATTTCGACCTGGAATATCCAAGGTCTACGCTCTTCAGTGCGAGAAGTGAAGAGTAGGACCCCAGAGTTCATAGAGGAAACTAAAGATCTAGATATTATCATTTTACAGGAAACTTGGTATAAAGGAAAAGGACACACCGGCTGTCCCCAAGGGTACACTGAGCTAGTGGTCCCCTCCAATAAATTACCAAGTGTAACCCAAGGCAGAGACTCCGGAGGCATACTGATCTGGTTTAAAACAGAACTTAAGAATTACATCAAATTTATAAAAAAGGGCGAAAACCATATGTGGCTCAAACTTGAGAGGGAGATTATCTCAAACACCCAAGATGTTTACATTTGCGCACTTTATATCCCTCCAATCGATTCCCCATACTACAAAGAGGACACCTTCTCCAACATGGAGGGGGAAATTATCCAATACCAGGCCCAGGGGAACGTGTTGATCTGTGGGGACCTCAATTCAAGAACGGGCGAAGAACCAGACTTCACCAATAATCAGGGAAACAATTACGTATTCGGGAATAACCACTTTGACATCCCTTCCCTTCCATACAGGCATAACTGCGACAAGCAGTCAAATACCAACGGTAAACAGCTACTACAGCTCTGTCGAAACCTGGGTCTGTACATTGTCAATGGTAGGTTCATAGGAGACCTCCTAGGAAGATCAACCTACTGCTCACCTCTTGGCTGCAGCACAGTAGACTATATGATTACAGACTTGGACCCATCCTCTTTCAGAGCATTCACAGTCAAACCACAAACAACACTGTCAGATCACAGTCAAATTACTATGTTTCTCAAAAAGACAGAAACAAACAACATAGAAACACAACCCAGTAAACTGTACAACACCAAAAAATCGTACAGATGGGCCAAAAACGACACGGAAAAATACCAGAAAACAATTAGCAATGCATCAACTCAAGCTCTCTTAGACACCTTTCTGGATAACATATACACTCACAATAAAGAAGGCGTAAACCGGGCAGTTAGTAAACTAAACAATATTTTTGATAATTTGGCAACAAATGCAAACTTGAAAGCTCGCAAGAACAAACCCAAAACAAAAAACTATGAAAAATGGTTTGACCATGATTGCCATAACATGAGGAAAAAACTTAGAAAACTATCAAACCAAAAACACAGACATCCAGAAAACGAGGAATTACGCCTTACTTATTGTCAGACGCTAACACAATACAGAAACACACTCAGGACCAAAAAAGAGCAATTTATTAAGAATACACTCAGCTCCATGGAGGAATCCATTGAGTCGAATTGTTTCTGGGACAACTTGAAAACACTACACAAAAAACAACACGACGATTTGTCCATTCAAAATGGGGACACATGGGTAAACCACTTTGAAAAATTATACCAGAAAAACACACTAGGACCAGAGCAACACCAAATACGCAAAAAACTTGAAAAGCTTGAAATGGCCATAAAAGATAACCAAAACCCGCTAGACGCCATAATAACAGAAAAAGAACTTCTTGAAAAACTCAAGGACCTGCGACCAGGAAAAGCTTGCGGGACAGACGGCATACTAAACGAGATGATTAAACACGCAGACGACAAACTGAAACTGGCTATCCTAAAACTCTTCAACTTGGTTCTGAGTGTCGGTTATTTCCCTGACATCTGGAACAAAGGACTCATAACACCCATATACAAAAGTGGGGACAAAATCGACCCAAACAACTATCGAGGCATCTGTGTAAACAGTAACCTGGGGAAGGTATTCTGTAGCATCATAAACAAAAGACTTATAAACTTCCTTGAAGAGCACAATGTCTTGAGTAAAAGCCAAATTGGATTCCTGCCAAACTATAGAACATCCGATCATATCTTCACCCTACAGACCCTAATTGACAAACACGTTCACCATAACAAAAGCAAAATCTACGCATGCTTTGTAGATTTCCAGAAGGCTTTCGACTCCATCTGGCATGACGGTTTATTCCTGAAACTTATCGAAAGCGGGGTAGGAGGTAAAACATATGATGTAATTAAATCAATGTATACAAACAATAAATGTGCAGTTAAAATTGGAGACAAACAAACAAAATACTTCCCACAGGGGCGGGGGGTGACGCAGGGCTCGCCAATCTCACCGACACTCTTTAATATTTACATTAATGGATTGGCAAAACTACTTGAACAATCTACAGCACCCGGCCTCACCCTATATGAATCCAAGGTTAAATTCCTCCTCTATGCCGACGACCTGGTTCTGCTGTCACCAACTAAGGAGGGTCTACAGCAGAACCTGGACCTGCTGGAGTCGTACTGCCAGACTTGGGCCCTGACAATAAATCCCCAAAAAACCAAAGTCCTTGTGTTCCAGCAAAGATCCAAACAACATGGACCCACAATAAATTTCACAGTAGGAACAACCAAAATTGAACAAACCACTCACTACACATACTTGGGCTTAAAAATCAGTTCTACGGGAAACTTCAAACTGGCTGTGAATGAACTGAAAGAGAAAGCAAGAAGGGCTTTCTATGCCATCAAAAAATCAATCCAAATAGAAATCCCAATTAGCATTTGGCTCAAAATTTTCAAATCAGTAATTGAACCAATTGCACTCTATGGCAGTGAGGTCTGGGGACCACTAACACAACAAGATTTTGCAAAATGGGACAAACACCCAATTGAGATCCTACATGCGGAATTCTGTAAAAGTATCCTCCGGACTCAAAGGAAAACAGTAAACAACGCATGCAGGGCGGAACTAGGCCAATACCCATTAATAATCACTATCCAAAAAAGAGCCACCAAATTTTGGAATCACCTACAAATGAGCAACCCCCAATGCTATCACTACGACGCCCTGAAATGCCAAGAGCTGACCATAAAGAAGAATACCCTCAGTCAACTAGTCCTGGGACTCAATAAAGTAACTAATAACAATACTAACAATAACCAGCCCCAGGACAGTGACAGGGTAACACAAAGAATTCGACCCAACACAATCGTCGCTAAGCAAAAGGAAAAATATCTGTCATATTGGGCAGAAACAACAAAAACCCAAAGCAAACTCAATTGCTACTTGGCCCTAAACAGACAATACAACATAGCTGATTACCTGACCATGGTAAAGGATAACAAACTGAGAAGAACCTTGACAAGGTACAGACTTAGCGAACATAGCCTAGCGATCGAAAAAGGCAGACACAGGCAGACCAGGCTGCCAAGAGAAGACAGGATATGCTCTCACTGCAGTCAGGGAGTAGTTGAGACAGAGATGCACTTCCTCACAGCCTGTGGAAAATATCAGGGCATCAGAGAGAATTTCTATCAAAAATTCTCACAAATATGCCCTCTGACTGACAACCAAAAACTCCCATTCCTACTGGGGGAGGAGAGAAGCTGTGTAACACTGGCGGCACACTATGTTACAGCTTGCCATGAACAGAGGGACAACCAGTAAACTAAGACAAGAGTATATATAAACAAGGCGAAAATATATTTATAAACTCAGGGATATACCTGTTTATACACTGTATGAATGGAACCGCGTTTATGTGTTCAACCATAAATGTATTTTGATGCTTTGGCAACATAAGATGTACCTTATCATGCCAATAAAGCGATTTGTATTGTATTGTGTGTGAGGGTGGGGAGTTGGATGAGGTACAGTGTGTGTGAGGGTGGGGAGTTGGATGAGGTACAGTGTGTGTGAGGGTGGGGAGTTGGATGGGGTACAGTGTGTGTGAGGGTGGGGAGTTGGATGGGGTACAATGTGTGTGTGAGGGTGGGGAGTTGGATGGGGTACAGTGTGTGTGAGGGTGGGGAGTTGGATGGGGTACAGTGTGTGTGAGGGTGGGGAGTTGGATGGGGTACAGTGTGTGTGAGCGTGTGGAGTTGGATGGGGGACAGTGTGTGTGAGCGTGTGGAGTTGGATGGGGTACAGTGTGTGTGTGAGGGTGGGGAGTTGGATGGGGTACAGTGTGTGTGAGGGTGGGGAGTTGGATGGGGAACAGTGTGTGTGAGGGTGGGGAGTTGGATGGGGTACAGTGTGTGTGAGGGTGGGGAGTTGGATGGGGTACAGTGTGTGTGTGAGGGTGGGGAGTTGGATGGGGTACAGTGTGTGTGAGGGTGTGGAGTTGGATGGGGTACAGTGTGTGTGTGAGGGTGGGGATTTGGATGGGGTACAGTGTGTGTGAGGGTGGGGAGTTGGATGGGGTACAGTGTGTGTGTGAGGGTGGGGAGTTGGATGGGGTACAGTCTGTGTGAGGGTGGGGAGTTGGATGGGGTACAGTGTGTGTGAGGGTGGGGAGTTGGATGGGGTACAGTGTGTGTGAGGGTGGGGTCTTGGATGGAGTACAGTCTGTGTGAGGGTGCGGAGTTGGATGGGGTACAGTGTGTGTGAGGGTGGGGAGTTGGATGGGGTACAGTGTGTGTGAGAGGGTGGGGAGTAGGATGGGGTACAGTGTGTGTGAGGGTGGGGAGTTGGATGGGGTACAGTGTGTGTGAGGGTGGGGTCTTGGATGGAGTACAGTGTGTGTGAGGGTGCGGAGTTGGATGGGGTACAGTGTGTGTGAGGGTGGGGAGTTGGATGGGGTACAGTGTGTGTGAGGGTGGGGAGTTGGATGGGGTACAGTGTGTGTGAGGGTGGGGAGTTGGATGGGGTACAGTGTGTGTGAGGGTGGGGAGTTGGATGGGGTACAGTGTGTGTGAGGGTGGGGAGTTGGATGGTGTACAGTGTGTGTGAGGGTGGGGAGTTGGATGGTGTACAGTGTGTGTGAGGGTGGGGAGTTTGATGGGGTACAGTGGGTGTGAGGGTGGGGAGCTGGATGGGGTACAGTGTGTGTGAGGGTGGGGAGTTGGATGGGGTACAGTGTGTGTGAGGGTGGGGAGTTGGATGGGGTACAGAGTGTGTGAGGGTGGGGAGTTGGATGGGGTACAGTGTGTGTGAGGGTGGGGAGTTGGATGGGGTACAGTGTGTGTGAGGGTGGGGAGTTGGATGGGGTACAGTGTGTGTGAGGGTGGGGAGTTGGATGGGGTACAGTGTGTGTGAGGGTGGGGAGTTGGATGGGGTACAGTGTGTGTGAGGGTGGGGAGTTGGATGGGGTACAGTGTGTGAGAGGGTGGGGAGTTGGATGGGGTACAGTGTGTGTGAGGGTGGGGAGTTGGATGGGGTACAGTGTGTGTGAGGGTGGGGAGTTGGATGGGGTACAGTGTGTGAGAGGGTGGGGAGTTGGATGGGGTACAGTGTGTGTGAGGGTGGGGAGTTGGATGGGGTACAGTGTGTGTGAGGGTGGGGAGTTGGATGGGGTACAGTGTGTGTGAGGGTGGGGAGTTGGATGGGGTACAATGTGTGTGAGGGTGGGGAGTTGGATGGGGTACAGTGTGTGTGAGGGTGGGGAGTTGGATGGGGTACAGTGTGTGTGAGGGTGGGGAGTTGGATGGGGTACAGTGTGTGTGAGGGTGGGGAGTTGGATGGGGTACAGTGTGTGTGAGGGTGGGGAGTTGGATGGGGTACAGTGTGTGTGAGGGTGGGGAGTTGGATGGGGTACAGTGTGTGTGAGGGTGGGGAGTTGGATGGGGTACAGTGTGTGAGAGGGTGGGGAGTTGGATGGGGTACAGTGTGTGTGAGGTTGGGGAGTTGGATGGGGTACAGTGTGTTTGAGGGTTGGGAGTTGGATGGCGTACAGTGTGTGAGAGGGTGGGGAGTTGGATGGGGTACAGTGTGTTTGAGGGTGGGGAGTTGGATGGGGTACAGTGTGTGAGAGGGTGGGGAGTTGGATGGGGTACAGTGTGTGTGAGCGTGTGGAGTTGGATGGGGTACAGTGTGTGTGTGAGGGTGGGGAGTTGGATGGGGTACAGTGTGTGTGAGGGTGGGGAGTTGCATGGGGTATAGTGTGTGTGAGGGTGGGGAGTTGGATGGGGCACAGTGTGTGTGAGGGTGGGGAGTTGGATGAGGTACAGTGTGTGTGAGGGTGGGGAGTTGGATGAGGTACAGTGTGTGTGAGGGTGGGGAGTTGGATGGGGTACAGTGTGTGTGAGGGTGGGGAGTTGGATGGGGTACAATGTGTGTGTGAGGGTGGGGAGTTGGATGGGGTACAGTGTGTGTGAGGGTGGGGAGTTGGATGGGGTACAGTGTGTGTGAGGGTGGGGAGTTGGATGGGGTACAGTGTGTGTGAGGGTGGGGAGTTGGATGGGGTACAATGTGTGTGTGAGGGTGGGGAGTTGGATGGGGTACAGTGTGTGTGAGGGTGGGGAGTTGGATGGGGTACAGTGTGTGAGAGAGTGGGGAGTTGGATGGGGTACAGTGTGTCTGAGGGTGGGGAGTTGGATGGGGTACAGTGTGTGTGAGGGTGGGGAGTTGGATGGGGTACAGTGTGTGTGAGGGTGGGGAGTTGGATGGGGTACAGTGTGTGTGAGGGTGGGGAGTTGGATGGGGTACAGTGTGTGTGAGGGTGGGGAGTTGGATGGGGTACAGTGTGTGTGAGGGTGGGGAGTTGGATGGGGTACAATGTGTGTGTGAGGGTGGGGAGTTGGATGGGGTACAGTGTGTGTGAGGGTGGGGAGTTGGATGGGGTACAGTGTGTGAGAGAGTGGGGAGTTGGATGGGGTACAGTGTGTCTGAGGGTGGGGAGTTGGATGGGGTACAGTGTGTGTGAGGGTGGGGAGTTGGATGGGGTACAGTGTGTGTGAGCGTGTGGAGTTGGATGGGGGACAGTGTGTGTGAGCGTGTGTAGTTGGATGGGGTACAGTGTGTGTGTGAGGGTGGGGAGTTGGATGGGGTACAGTGTGTGTGAGGGTGGGGAGTTGGATGGGGTACAGTGTGTGTGAGGGTGTGGAGTTGGATGGGGTACAGTGTGTGTGAGGGTGGGGATTTGGATGGGGTACAGTGTGTGTGAGGGTGGGGAGTTGGATGGGGTACAGTGTGTGTGTGAGGGTGGGGAGTTGGATGGGGTACAGTGTGTGTGAGGGTGGGGAGTTGGATGGGGTACAGTGTGTGTGAGAGGGTGGGGAGTTGGATGGGGTACAGTGTGTGTGAGGGTGGGGAGTTGGATGGGGTACAGTGTGTGTGAGGGTGGGGTCTTGGATGGAGTACAGTGTGTGTGAGGGTGCGGAGTTGGATGGGGTACAGTGTGTGTGAGGGTGGGGAGTTGGATGGGGTACAGTGTGTGTGAGGGTGGGGAGTTGGATGGGGTACAGTGTGTGTGAGGGTGGGGAGTTGGATGGGGTACAGTGTGTGTGAGGGTGGGGAGTTGGATGGGGTACAGTGTGTGTGAGGGTGGGGAGTTGGATGGGGTACAGTGTGTGTGAGGGTGGGGAGTTGGATGGGGTACAGTGTGTGTGAGGGTGGGGAGTTGGATGGTGTACAGTGTGTGTGAGGGTGGGGAGTTTGATGGGGTACAGCGGGTGTGAGGGTGGGGAGCTGGATGGGGTACAGTGTGTGTGAGGGTGGGGAGTTGGATGGGGTACAGTGTGTGTGAGGGTGGGGAGTTGGATGGGGTACAGAGTGTGTGAGGGTGGGGAGTTGGATGGGGTACAGTGTGTGTGAGGGTGGGGAGTTGGATGGGGTACAGTGTGTGTGAGGGTGGGGAGTTGGATGGGGTACAGTGTGTGTGAGGGTGGGGAGTTGGATGGGGTGCAGTGTGTGTGAGGGATGGGGAGTTGGATGGGGTACAGTGTGTGTGAGGGTGGGGAGTTGGATGGGGTACAGTGTGTGAGAGGGTGGGGAGTTGGATGGGGTCCAGTGTGTGTGAGGGTGGGGAGTTGGATGGGGTACAGTGTGTGTGAGGTTGGGGTGTTGGATGGGGTACAGTGTGTGAGAGGGTGGGGAGTTAGATGGGGTACAGTGTGTGTGAGGGTGGGGAGTTGGATGGGGTACAGTGTGTGTGAGGGTGGGGAGTTGGATGGGGTACAGTGTGTGTGAGGGTGGGGAGTTGGATGGGGTACAGTGTGTGTGAGGGTGGGGAGTTGGATGGGGTACAGTGTGTGTGAGGGTGGGGAGTTGGATGGGGTACAGTGTGTGTGAGGGTGGGGAGTTGGATGGGGTACATTGTGTGTGTGAGGGTGGAGAGTTGGATGGGGTACAGTGTGTGTGAGGGTGGGGAGTTGGTTGGGGCACAGTGTGTGTGAGGGTGGGGAGTTAGATGGGGTACAGTGTGTGTGAGGGTGGGGAGTTGGATGCGGTACAGTGTGTGTGAGGGTGGGGAGTTGGATTGGGTACAGTGTGTGTGAGGGTGGGGAGTTGGATGGGGTGCAGTGTGTGTGAGGGTGGGGAGTTGGATGGGGTACAGTGTGTGTGTGAGGGTGGGGGGTTGGATGGGGTACAGTGTGTGTGAGGGTGGGGAGTTGGATGGGGTACAGTGTGTGTGGGGGTGGGGAGTTGGATGGGGTACAGTGTGTGTGAGGGTGGGGAGTTGGATGGGGTACAGTGTGTGTGAGGGTGGGGAGTTGGATGGGGTACAGTGTGTGTGAGGGTGGGGAGTTGGATGGGGCACAGTGTGTGTGAGGGTGGGGAGTTGGATGGGGTACAGTGTGTGTGAGGGTGGGGAGTTGGATGGGGTACAGTGTGTGAGGGTGGGGAGTTGGATGGGGTACAGTGTGTGTGAGGGTGGGGAGTTGAACGGGGTACAGTGTGTGTGAGGGTGGGGAGTTGGATGGGGTACAGTGTGTGTGACGGTGGGGAGTTGGATGGGGTACAGTGTGTGTGAGGGTGGGGAGTTGGATGGGGTACAGTGTGTGAGGGTGGGGAGTTGGATGGGGTACAGTGTGTGTGAGGGTGGGGAGTTGGATGGGGTACAGTGTGTGTGTGAATGTGGGGAGTTGGATGGGGTACAGTGTGTGTGAGGGTGGGGAGTTGGATGGGGTACAGTGTGTGTGAGGGTGGGGAGTTGGATGGGGTACAGTGTGTGTGACGGTGGGGAGTTGGATGGGGTACAGTGTGTGTGAGGGTGGGGAGTTGGATGGGGTACAGTGTGTGTGAGGGTGGGGAGTTGGATGGGGTACAGTGTGTGTGAGGGTGGGGAGTTGGATGGGGTACAGTGTGTGAGAGGGTGGGGAGTTGGATGGGGTACAGTGTGTGTGAGGTTGGGGAGTTGGATGGGGTACAGTGTGTGTGAGGGTGGGGAGTTGGATGGGGTACAGTGTGTTTGAGGGTTGGGAGTTGGATGGGGTACAGTGTGTGAGAGGGTGGGGAGTTGGATGGGGTACAGTGTGTTTGAGGGTGGGGAGTTGGATGGGGTACAGTGTGTGAGAGGGTGGGGAGTTAGATGGGGTACAGTGTGTGTGAGCGTGTGGAGTTGGATGGGGTACAGTGTGTGTGTGAGGGTGGGGAGTTGGATGGGGTACAGTGTGTGTGAGGGTGGGGAGTTGCATGGGGTATAGTGTGTGAGAGGGTGGGGAGTTGGATGGGGTACAGTGTGTGTGAGGGTGGGGAGTTGGATGGGGTACAGTGTGTGTGTGAGGGTGGGGAGTTGGATGGGGTACAGTGTGTGTGAGGGTGGAGAGTTGGATGGGGTACAGTGTGTGTGAGGATGGGGAGTTGGATGGGGTACAGTGTGTGTGAGGGTGGTTTCGGGGTTGGATGGGGTACAGTGTGTGTGAGGGTGGGTTCGGGGTTGGATGGGGTACAGTGTGTGTGAGGGTGGGAAGTTGGATGGGGTACAGTGTGTGTGAGGGTGGTTTCGGGGTTGGATGGGGTACAGTGTGTGTGTGAGGGTGGGTTCGGGGTTGGATGGGGTACAGTGTGTGTGTGAGGGTGGGGAGTTGGATGGGGTACAGTGTGTGTGAGTGTGGGGAGTTGGATGGGGTACAGTGTGTGTGAGGGTGGGGAGTTGGATGGGGTACAGTGTGTGTGAGGGTGGGGAGTTGGATGGGGTCCAGTGTGTGAGAGGGTGGGGAGTTGGATGGGGTACAGTGTGTGTGAGGGTGGGGAGTTGGATGGGGTACAGTGTGTGTGAGGGTGGGGAGTTGGATGGGGTACAGTTTGTGTGAGGGTGGGGAGTTGGATGGGGTACAGTGTGTGTGAGTGTGGGTTCGGAGTTGGATGGGGTACAGTGTGTGTGAGGGTGGGGAGTTGAATGGGGTACAGTGTGTGTGAGGGTGGGGAGTTGGATGGGGTACAGTGTGTGTGAGGGTGGGGAGTTGGAGGGGGTACAGTGTGTGCGAGGGTGGGGAGTTGGATGGGGTACGGTGTGTGTGTGAGGGTGGGGAGTTGGATGGGGTACAGTGTGTGTGAGGGTGGGGAGTTGGATGGGGTACAGTGTGTGTCAGGGTGGGGAGTTGGAGGGGGTATAGTGTGTGCGAGGGTGGGGAGTTGGATGGGGTACGGTGTGTGTGTGAGGGTGGGGAGTTGGATGGGGTACAGTGTGTTTGAGGGTGGGTTCGGGGTCGGATGGGGTAAATTGTGTGTGAGGGTGGGGAGTTGGATGGGGTACAGTGTGTGTGTGTGAGGGTGGAGAGTTGGATGGGGTACAGTGTGTGTGAGGGTGGGTTCGGGGTCGGATGGGGTACAGTGTGTGTGATGGTGGGGAGTTGGATGGGGTACAGTGTGTGTGAGGGTGGGGAGTTGGATGGGGTACAGTGTGTGTGAGGGTGGGGAGTTGGATGGGGTACAGTGTGTGTGAGTGTGGGGAGTTGGATGGGGTACAGTGTGAGTGAGGGTGGGGAGTTGGATGGGGTACAGTGTGTGTGAGGGTGGGGAGTTGGATGGGGTACAGTGTGTGTGAGGGTGGGGAGTTGGATGGGGTACAGTGTGTGTGAGGGTGGGGAGTTGGATGGGGTACAGTGTGTGAGGGTGGGGAGTTGGATGGGGTACAGTGTGTGTGAGGGTGCGGAGTTGGATGGGGTACAGTGTGTGTGAGGGTGGGGAGTTGGATGGGGTACAGTGTGTGTGGGGGTGGGGAGTTGGATGGGGTACAGCGTGTGTGAGGGTGGGGAGTTGGATGGGGTACCGTGTGTGTGAGGGTGGGGAGTTGGATGGGGCACAGTGTGTGTGAGGGTGGGGAGTTGGATGGGGTACAGTGTGTGTGAGGGTGGGGAGTTGGATGGGGTACAGTGTGTGAGGGTGGGGAGTTGGATGGGGTACAGTGTGTGTGAGGGTGGGGAGTTGAACGGGGTACAGTGTGTGTGAGGGTGGGGAGTTGGATGGGGTACAGTGTGTGTGACGGTGGGGAGTTGGATGGGGTACAGTGTGTGTGAGGGTGGGGAGTTGGATGGGGTACAGTGTGTGAGGGTGGGGAGTTGGATGGGGTACAGTGTGTGTGAGGGTGGGGAGTTGGATGGGGTACAGTGTGTGTGTGAATGTGGGGAGTTGGATGGGGTACAGTGTGTGTGAGGGTGGGGAGTTGGATGGGGTACAGTGTGTGTGAGGGTGGGGAGTTGGATGGGGTACAGTGTGTGTGAGGGTGGGGAGTTGGATGGGGTACAGTGTGTGTGAGGGTGGGGAGTTGGATGGGGTACAGTGTGTGTGAGGGTGGGGAGTTGGATGGGGTACAGTGTGTGTGAGGGTGGGGAGTTGGATGGGGTACAGTGTGTGAGAGGGTGGGGAGTTGGATGGGGTACAGTGTGTGTGAGGTTGGGGAGTTGGATGGGGTACAGTGTGTTTGAGGGTTGGGAGTTGGATGGGGTACAGTGTGTGAGAGGGTGGGGAGTTGGATGGGGTACAGTGTGTTTGAGGGTGGGGAGTTGGATGGGGTACAGTGTGTGAGAGGGTGGGGAGTTAGATGGGGTACAGTGTGTGTGAGCGTGTGGAGTTGGATGGGGTACAGTGTGTGTGTGAGGGTGGGGAGTTGGATGGGGTACAGTGTGTGTGAGGGTGGGGAGTTGCATGGGCTATAGTGTGTGAGAGGGTGGGGAGTTGGATGGGGTACAGTGTGTGTGAGGGTGGGGAGTTGGATGGGGTACAGTGTGTGTGTGAGGGTGGGGAGTTGGATGGGGTACAGTGTGTGTGAGGGTGGAGAGTTGGATGGGGTACAGTGTGTGTGAGGATGGGGAGTTGGATGGGGTACAGTGTGTGTGAGGGTGGTTTCGGGGTTGGATGGGGTACAGTGTGTGTGAGGGTGGGTTCGGGGTTGGATGGGGTACAGTGTGTGTGAGGGTGGGAAGTTGGATGGGGTACAGTGTGTGTGAGGGTGGTTTCGGGGTTGGATGGGGTACAGTGTGTGTGTGAGGGTGGGTTCGGGGTTGGATGGGGTACAGTGTGTGTGTGAGGGTGGGGAGTTGGATGGGGTACAGTGTGTGTGAGTGTGGGGAGTTGGATGGGGTACAGTGTGTGTGAGGGTGGGGAGTTGGATGGGGTACAGTGTGTGTGAGGGTGGGGAGTTGGATGGGGTCCAGTGTGTGAGAGGGTGGGGAGTTGGATGGGGTACAGTGTGTGTGAGGGTGGGGAGTTGGATGGGGTACAGTGTGTGTGAGGGTGGGGAGTTGGATGGGGTACAGTTTGTGTGAGGGTGGGGAGTTGGATGGGGTACAGTGTGTGTGAGTGTGGGTTCGGAGTTGGATGGGGTACAGTGTGTGTGAGGGTGGGGAGTTGGATGGGGTACAGTGTGTGTGAGGGTGGGGAGTTGGATGGGGTACAGTGTGTGTGAGGGTGGGGAGTTGGAGGGGGTACAGTGTGTGCGAGGGTGGGGAGTTGGATGGGGTACGGTGTGTGTGTGAGGGTGGGGAGTTGGATGGGGTACAGTGTGTGTGAGGGTGGGGAGTTGGATGGGGTACAGTGTGTGTCAGGGTGGGGAGTTGGAGGGGGTACAGTGTGTGCGAGGGTGGGGAGTTGGATGGGGTACGGTGTGTGTGTGAGGGTGGGGAGTTGGATGGGGTACAGTGTGTTTGAGGGTGGGTTCGGGGTCGGATGGGGTAAATTGTGTGTGAGGGTGGGGAGTTGGATGGGGTACAGTGTGTGTGTGTGAGGGTGGAGAGTTGGATGGGGTACAGTGTGTGTGAGGGTGGGTTCGGGGTCGGATGGGGTACAGTGTGTGTGAGGGTGGGGAGTTGGATGGGGTACAGTGTGTGTGAGGGTGGGGAGTTGGATGGGGTACAGTGTGTGTGAGGGTGGGGAGTTGGATGGGGTACAGTGTGTGTGAGGGTGGGGAGTTGGATGGGGTACAGTGTGTGTGAGGGTGGGGAGTTGGATGGGGTACAGTGTGTGCGAGGGTGGGGAGTTGGATGGGGTACGGTGTGTGTGTGAGGGTGGGGAGTTGGATGGGGTACAGTGTGTGTGAGGGTGGGGAGTTGGATGGGGTACAGTGTGTGTCAGGGTGGGGAGTTGGAGGGGGTACAGTGTGTGCGAGGGTGGGGAGTTGGATGGGGTACGGTGTGTGTGTGAGGGTGGGGAGTTGGATGGGGTACAGTGTGTTTGAGGGTGGGTTCGGGGTCGGATGGGGTAAATTGTGTGTGAGGGTGGGGAGTTGGATGGGGTACAGTGTGTGTGTGTGAGGGTGGAGAGTTGGATGGGGTACAGTGTGTGTGAGGGTGGGTTCGGGGTCGGATGGGGTACAGTGTGTGTGAGGGTGGGGAGTTGGATGGGGTACAGTGTGTGTGAGGGTGGGGAGTTGGATGGGGTACAGTGTGTGTGAGGGTGGGGAGTTGGATGGGGTACAGTGTGTGTGAGTGTGGGGAGTTGGATGGGGTACAGTGTGTGTGAGGGTGGGGAGTTGGATGGGGTACAGTGTGTGTGAGGGTGGGGAGTTGGATGGGGTACAGTGTGTGTGAGGGTGGGGAGTTGGATGGGGTACCGTGTGTGTGAGGGTGGGGAGTTGGATGGGGCACAGTGTGTGTGAGGGTGGGGAGTTGGATGGGGTACAGTGTGTGTGAGGGTGGGGAGTTGGATGGGGTACAGTGTGTGAGGGTGGGGAGTTGGATGGGGTACAGTGTGTGTGAGGGTGGGGAGTTGAACGGGGTACAGTGTGTGTGAGGGTGGGGAGTTGGATGGGGTACAGTGTGTGTGACGGTGGGGAGTTGGATGGGGTACAGTGTGTGTGAGGGTGGGGAGTTGGATGGGGTACAGTGTGTGAGGGTGGGGAGTTGGATGGGGTACAGTGTGTGTGAGGGTGGGGAGTTGGATGGGGTACAGTGTGTGTGTGAATGTGGGGAGTTGGATGGGGTACAGTGTGTGTGAGGGTGGGGAGTTGGATGGGGTACAGTGTGTGTGAGGGTGGGGAGTTGGATGGGGTACAGTGTGTGTGAGGGTGGGGAGTTGGATGGGGTACAGTGTGTGTGAGGGTGGGGAGTTGGATGGGGTACAGTGTGTGTGAGGGTGGGGAGTTGGATGGGGTACAGTGTGTGTGAGGGTGGGGAGTTGGATGGGGTACAGTGTGTGAGAGGGTGGGGAGTTGGATGGGGTACAGTGTGTGTGAGGTTGGGGAGTTGGATGGGGTACAGTGTGTTTGAGGGTTGGGAGTTGGATGGGGTACAGTGTGTGAGAGGGTGGGGAGTTGGATGGGGTACAGTGTGTTTGAGGGTGGGGAGTTGGATGGGGTACAGTGTGTGAGAGGGTGGGGAGTTAGATGGGGTACAGTGTGTGTGAGCGTGTGGAGTTGGATGGGGTACAGTGTGTGTGTGAGGGTGGGGAGTTGGATGGGGTACAGTGTGTGTGAGGGTGGGGAGTTGCATGGGCTATAGTGTGTGAGAGGGTGGGGAGTTGGATGGGGTACAGTGTGTGTGAGGGTGGGGAGTTGGATGGGGTACAGTGTGTGTGTGAGGGTGGGGAGTTGGATGGGGTACAGTGTGTGTGAGGGTGGAGAGTTGGATGGGGTACAGTGTGTGTGAGGATGGGGAGTTGGATGGGGTACAGTGTGTGTGAGGGTGGTTTCGGGGTTGGATGGGGTACAGTGTGTGTGAGGGTGGGTTCGGGGTTGGATGGGGTACAGTGTGTGTGAGGGTGGGAAGTTGGATGGGGTACAGTGTGTGTGAGGGTGGTTTCGGGGTTGGATGGGGTACAGTGTGTGTGTGAGGGTGGGTTCGGGGTTGGATGGGGTACAGTGTGTGTGTGAGGGTGGGGAGTTGGATGGGGTACAGTGTGTGTGAGTGTGGGGAGTTGGATGGGGTACAGTGTGTGTGAGGGTGGGGAGTTGGATGGGGTACAGTGTGTGTGAGGGTGGGGAGTTGGATGGGGTACAGTGTGTGTCAGGGTGGGGAGTTGGAGGGGGTACAGTGTGTGCGAGGGTGGGGAGTTGGATGGGGTACGGTGTGTGTGTGAGGGTGGGGAGTTGGATGGGGTACAGTGTGTTTGAGGGTGGGTTCGGGGTCGGATGGGGTAAATTGTGTGTGAGGGTGGGGAGTTGGATGGGGTACAGTGTGTGTGTGTGAGGGTGGAGAGTTGGATGGGGTACAGTGTGTGTGAGGGTGGGTTCGGGGTCGGATGGGGTACAGTGTGTGTGAGGGTGGGGAGTTGGATGGGGTACAGTGTGTGTGAGGGTGGGGAGTTGGATGGGGTACAGTGTGTGTGAGGGTGGGGAGTTGGATGGGGTACAGTGTGTGTGAGTGTGGGGAGTTGGATGGGGTACAGTGTGTGTGAGGGTGGGGAGTTGGATGGGGTACAGTGTGTGTGAGGGTGGGGAGTTGGATGGGGTACAGTGTGTGTGAGGGTGGGGAGTTGGATGGGGTACAGTGTGTGTGAGGGTGGGGAGTTGGATGGGGTACAGTGTGTGAGGGTGGGGAGTTGGATGGGGTACAGTGTGTGTGAGGGTGCGGAGTTGGATGGGGTACAGTGTGTGTGAGGGTGGGGAGTTGGATGGGGTACAGTGTGTGTGAGGGTGCGGAGTTGGATGGGGTACAGTGTGTGTGAGGGTGGGGAGTTGGATGGGGTACAGTGTGTGTGCGGGTGGGGAGTTGGATGGGGTACAGTGTGTGAGAGGGTGGGGAGTTGGATGGGGTACAGTGTGTGTGAGGGTGGGGAGTTGGATGGGGTACAGTGTGTGTGAGGGTGGGGTGTTGGATGGGGTACAGTGTGTGTGAGGGTGGGGAGTTGGATAGGGTACAGTGTGTGTGAGGGTGGGGAGTTGGATGGGGTACAGTGTGTGTGAGGGTGGGGAGTTGGATAGGGTACAGTGTGTGTGAAGGTGGGGAGTTGGATGGGGTACAGTGTGTGTGAGGGTGGGTTCGGGTTCGGATGGGGTACAGTGTGTGTGTGAGGGTGGGGAGTTGGATGGGGTACAGTGTGTGTGAGGGTGGGGAGTTGGATAGGGTACATTGTGTGTGAGGGTGGGGAGTTGGATGGGGTACAGTGTGTGTGAGGGTGGGTTCGGGTTCGGATGGGGTACAGTGTGTGTGAGGGTGGGGAGTTGGATGGGGTACAGTGTGTGTGAGGGTGGGTTCGGGTTCGGATGGGGTACAGTGTGTGTGAGGGTGGGGAGTTGGATGGGGTACAGTGTGTGTGAGGGTGGGTTCGGGGTCGGATGGGGTACAGTGTGTGTGAGGGTGGGTTCGGGGTCGGATGGGGTACAGTGTGTGTGAGGGTGGGGAGTTGGATGGGGTACAGTGTGTGTGAGGGTGGGGAGTTGGATGGGGTGCAGTGTGTGTGAGGGTGGGGAGTTGGATGGGGTACAGTGCGTGTGAGCGTGGGGAGTTGGATGGGGTACAGTGTGTGTGAGGGTGGGGAGTTGGATGGGGTACAGTGTGTGTGAGGGTGGGTTCGGAGTTGGATGGGGTACAGTGTGTGTGAGGGTGGGTTCGGGTTCGGATGGGGTACAGTGTGTGTGAGGGTGGGGAGTTGGATGGGGTACAGTGTGTGTGAGGGTGGGTTCGGGGTCGGATGGGGTACAGTGCGTGTGAGGGTGGGGAGTTGGATGGGGTACAGTGTGTGTGAGGGTGGGGAGTTGGATGGGGTACAGTGTGTGTGCGAGGGTGGGTTCGGGGTCGGATGGGGTACAGTGTCTCTGCCAAGTGAGATGTGGTGTGTTGGTTTGTGGTGAGTGAGTGGACAACACGTTTCGGTAACTAATCGTCTGTTTGTTTACATGATGACCCAATTGTTTGACTTCATTTATTGATAAAAATTTACCTGAAATCTGAAGGTGTTTAAAATGAACCATAATGCATCAGTGTTTCCGTTAATGATTTTACACCTTCTCCATCCTTTCCTGTCCTGATATTAGTTTTTCCTTCAGTACAAGTGCTGGAATGCTGTGTGTCCCTGTCGCCAAGGTTACAATGTGCGTGTAATCTCTTTCTGCAGGTCAGGGCCATGTTTCAGTTGTTTGCTGTTTTTGGAGGTACTGCTCAGCTTCCGCTAGTTTGCTACTCCGGCCTGTATGCTTCTCCTTGGGCGTGTACAGCTTCTATGGCGAGGAGCGGGATTCGGTCACTGCTGCTCCCCTGGGACCTGCCAACCTAATTCAACAGTTCCCATTGTAATCGGCTCCATCGCCCGTGGAACTAGTCCGAGCGAGCGCGGGGCACACAATCTCAAACTTAAAATGGCAATCGAGGTCCTACTTACGTCATAAGGCCCTGATTTCCATTTTAAAAGCAGCCTATCTGAAACGGGCAGACACTTTGGACACCCGGTGGGAGGCTCTCTGAAAATGGCGTAGGCCGCATCGCCGGTGGTAACCGGGTTCCAACACCACTTTGAGGCTGTTGCCATCGTATTAACACCAGACAGTTAAAGATCGACCCCTTTGGCTGTGAATCAGCTCTCATCCCAGCCTCACCTCCAACATCTCCCAGCAAGCACTGACCTGTAAAGGAACCAGCATGGCTCCGTTGAGAGTGGATGGAGATGGAAGTTCTCCCCTCCCACCCCCTCCTCCGAGCCTATCGGGATACCATTGTGACAAGAGAAAAGAAAGAAGGAAGAGCTTGCATTTCTATAGCGCCTTTCACATCCTCAGGACGTCCCAAAGCGCTTTACAACCAATGAAGCACTTTTTTGAAGTGTTGTAATGTAGGAAACGCAGCAGCCAGTGTGCGCACTGCAAGGTCCCACAAACAGCAATGTGATACTTGTAATATCTTGAGACACAGCATATATATACATAGAAACATAGAAGATAGGAGCAGGAGTAGGCCATTCGGCCCCTCGAGCCTGCTCCGCCATTCAATGCGATCATGGCTGATCATCCAAATTCAGTACCCTGTCCCTGCCTTCTCCCCATATCCCTTGATCCCTTTAGCCTTAAGAAATATATCCAACTCCTTCTTGAATATATTTAATGAATTGGCCTCTACTGCCTTTGAATTGGCCTCTACTGCCTTAAAAGTTCATCACCAAAACCTGATTGAACAGCAACTCTGGCGGGACTCGAACCCACAATCTTTGAATGACTTTTCCAACCATTAACTAGAAGTCCAATGCGCTAGCCATTTTGCCGATTACAACAGCACAACACGGCATGTAAGAACTGTACTGCACATGGCTTTATTATTATATACATCAGCCATCCACATGGTGGCTCCATTACACTTCTCCCTCCTTATTGAAGAAGTTAATCACAGTAAATAATCATTGTACATGACTTGCATGGTATACACAATTCTTCTTTTACGTTTCTCAAATGGGACCCATTTTATGTTTCCAAATTCTACTGTAGAATTCTGTAACACAAACAAAAAATATGAACTTATTTTCCATATTTACAGATTAAACTTAACTACTGGTTTTCTGTTTCGAAGAGGATACCTTCTTTCTTGAACAGAACTTTCAGATCCTGTTGTAGGACTTTGACTCATTCTAGGCTGAGCCTGCGGAGAATTTTTCTCCCAGGGCTGACCTTGATCTACATTTGGACTCTCTACACTTTCAGACTGTTTGTCTGCCTGACTCGGGCTCAGACATAAATTCTGACTTTGTCTCGGACTTATTTCTGGTACGTCTGATGTAGGATTTGCTACTAGTACTCTCCTTATACAATCTGACACATCAGAATAAATTGAATCATCCCAGCTTTCAACTCCTTCCACATCTATCACTATGAGAAATTGCTGTCCTTCGAGTTCAACAAAATCTACATGCAACCTTTGCCACACTCTGGGAGGCCATTTCCATGGCGGTAATAGTACTGATGGTTTCTTGCTCACCGATTGACATGCTGTACACTGACTGACTATGTACTCTATCTCTTTATCTAAGCCTGGCCACCATAAGTAACTGAGTGCAAAGCTCTTGGTCAAACATATTCCTAGGTGCTGGTCATGAAGATGATCTAACAATTTAGCCCTGAACCTATTTGGGATAACCTCTCTTGCTCCCCACATGATACAATCTTTATCCACTGACAATTCATTCCTACGAACAAAGTATGGATGGATATCATCCTCTGATACCTGGTTTGGCCATCCATTTGCTATGTAATCATACACCTGTGACATAATTGGGTCACGTTTGGTTGCCCTACCAATCTCTTCAGCTGTGACTGGCAGCTCATCAATGTATATGAGGAATAAAACACTTCTTCCCTATTGGGTGTAACTTGTGATGGGGATGGACATAGCATCAGCATTACTGTGATCAGCTGATCATCTGAACTCAATGTCATACGTTGTGGCAGAGCCACTAAGGGACTCTGAACAACTGTACATAATTCCCTTTAACAATCTGGTAGCTACAGCCTGAACCTGTATCTTTGTATATACTGTTTGCCTGTACAGAGCGCGGTCCCTTTAAGGGCGCGGGCAAACGCGTTGACGTCATGCCGTTAATCACGTGATCCTCCAATGGCGGGAAAAACGTGATGACGTCATGACGCCGTCCACGGCACCGCCCTGGCAGTCCTCGTGGAGCCTTCGAACTGTAAAGACCTGTATCCGTAGTTCTCTTGCATTTGTCTGTTAAACTCAGTGGCCTAGAAATTCACTTTGGGGCGGCCAGCTCGCTCGCGCCCAAAAGTTAGCGCTGGGCGGGGAGCCATTAGCGATCGTCAGATATTCAGTGTTTGCGCCCCAATTCGGAACCGGGCGCTATACCAGGGTGTGCCCGCCTCCGCTTGGGGCGCTGACACTGAATTTCAGCGCTCTTGGCGCCGCTGCGCCAGCCGCTGCGGAGCGGCAGGCTGCGGCACTGCAGGCCTCCTCCTCTTAAGGGGGAGCTGCCTGCAACGGGAGATCGCCGCTGGAGAGTGCCGGCAAATGAGCCCGGCACCACGGAGAAGTGCCGGGTTCGCGGAAAGCAGCCGGCAATGCCGTGGGGGGGGGGGGGTGGAGGAGGCCGGGGAAGGAGGTGCGGGCAGGCGGCCGCCGAAAAAGCGGCCGGCCGCACCTTCCCCTTTAAAGCGCCCCACTAAGGCTACAGCACGGCCCCGTTTTCTGGTCGCTGTTTGCGGCCGCTTCGGAGGAGGCGGCCGCTACTAAATATGGGGATCGGGCCGGTTTCGGGGCGGAACCGGGGCACTGCGCACACCGATGACGTCATCGGTGCCGGCGCAGCGCTAACGGCTACCGCCGCCAATACCGCTGCGCTGAATATCAGCGCAAACTCATTTTTGGCGCAGAAGCCCTCTTTAGGCGGTAACTGGCCGCAAAGCTGGCAGCGCCTTAATGAATTTCTAGGCCAGTTAGTTTTACATTAAACTTCTTTTGATTGATCGCCTGAGTCAACCTCAGTCTCTTGATAGGAATTAGACCATTCCTACAACGTATACGCTGACAAAAATCAAAGCCCATCTCTGCATTTGGGCTACAACTAAAGTTGGAACTGGGGACTCTGGATGGAGGATTGCTGTCAGAGGCTTATGGTCAGTAACTATGGTAAACTTACGACCAAACAAGTATTTGTGAAACTTCTTGACCCCAAAAATCAATGATAAAGCTTTCCTTTCGATCTGTGCATAATTCCGCTCACTGGCACTGAGAGTGCGTGAAGCAAAAGCAATTGGTCTTCCTCCCCACTATCTAGTACTTGAGAGATCACTGCCCCAACTCCGTACGGAGAGGCGTCACACGCTAGCTTAATCTCCTTAGATACATCATAGTGAACTAACATGGTACTCTCTACTACGATAGCAAAATACTGCAGATGCTGGAAATCCAAAATAACAACAGAAAATGCTGGAAAAACTCAGCAGGCCAGGCAACATCCGTGGAGAGAAAATAGAGTCAACGTTTCGGGTCAAAACCCTTTGTCAAGACTGAAGAAGCTCAGGAAATGAAACAGATTAAAAGGCCAGTATGGGGGCTGGGAGAGAACAAAAGAGAAGTAAAGAGACATTAAGAGGTATTCAAAACCAGACGAGATGGTGATAGACCTAGTGGAGAGACAGAAGATGTAGTGTCCGTGTGTAGATAAAGACACTGAAGACAGGAGTTGGTTCATAGGTATTTACTAAGCAAGTCTGGGGGGGGGTTTCTAAAGGATATACACAATACACAGCCTTATATAGCCCAAGTGGCAATTACCGGCATTACGCACACCTGGGGCTCTTAAAGGCACATACACCACAATTCCTCCCCTTCTAGCTAACTAGTACATCATATTTTAAGTAATTATTAATTACATGTTATATGCAAAATAACATACATTGCTGTATTAATTAATTATAAGTTGGTCTCTCAGGAGGCTTCCTGACTCGGTCCGGATAACGCCTCGGGGGTGTAGTAGTTTCTGGTGGTGTAGTAGGTTCTTCTGGCAAGGCTGATTCGGCTTGAAGGCCAGTGTCGGGTTCATCGGGCTCCAGTATCACCGGATCGGAGGTAGATATGGGTATCTCTACTTCATCGTTAGATGTATAGAGTGGTGGTGTAGGTTGTCCCTTTTCAGATGACTTGATGATTTGGTCAGCATGGCGCCTTATTATGCTGTCTCCGATGTCCACGGTATACATCAGTGGTCCTAATCGTGTGCAGATAGTTCCAGGCTGCCATTTCTCGGTACGGTAGTCCCGGGCCAAAACCGGTTGGCCTATCTGGAAGGCCCTAGTTGGCCTTTCATTCATGCCCTGAAACTGCCGGTTCTCCACTTCCCTTCGGATGTTGGGCTTGACCAAATCCAGCCGGCATCTTAGGTTTCTATTGTAGAACATCATGGCGGAAGTTTGGTTAGTAACCATATGCGTTGCATTCCTATATGCAAATAAGAAGTTATCCACCTTGTGCTGAAGTTTTATGTCTTCATTACCCATGGCCTTGATGGCCTTCTTGAAGGTCTGGACAAACCTTTCAGCCAATCCATTGGTGGCGGGATGGTATGGGGCGGACGTGTAGTGCTTTACCCCATTGTTCTTTAAGAACTTTCTGAATTCTTCGGACACAAATTGCGGTCCATTATCAGAACATATCTGCTCCGGCAGCCCATTCCTGGCAAATATGGTCCTTAATACTGTGATGGTTTTTTCCGTGGTGGTGGAGGACATCTTTATTACCTCCGGCCACTTGGAGTGTGCATCAACTGCGATTAAGAACATTGAGTCCATAAATGGACCAGCAAAGTCGATGTGCACCCTTTGCCAGGGAGATGAGGGCCACTCCCATGGATGTAGAGGGGTCTGTGGCGGAGCATTTTGGACCTTCTGGCATCCTAGGCAGCTCTTGGTCATGTCTTCGATGTCTCCATCGATACCTGGCCACCATACAAACGCCCTAGCTAGGTTCTTCATTTTCACTCCACCCAGATGCCCCTCGTGAAGCTCCTTTAGCACTTTATCCTGGAGTTTGGGTGGAATCACCACTCTGGATCCACACATCAAGGTTCCTCGGCACACTGACAGCTGTTCTCTTCTTTGCGAGAATGCTGGCAACAGTGGTTCGCCATGTGCTGGCCATCCCTTCACTGTTAAATCGTAGACCCGTGAGAGAGTAGGGTCATTTCTTGTCTCCCTTTCAATGGCAGAATTTGTCACCGGTAGACATTCCACTATGGTAGAGTGGAATATCTCTACTGGGTCTACTGTAGGTGCCTCTTCTATCGTTGGCAACGGTAGGCGTGATAAACCGTCAGCATTCCCATGCTGTTTTGACCCTTTGTATTCAATGTTGTATTGGTGTGCCCCTAGAAAAAGGGACCACCTCTGTAATCTTTGTGCCGTCATAATGGGGACACCTTTTTTAGGGTTGATTATGGAGATGAGGGGTTGATGGTCAGTCAGCAAGGTAAATTTTTGTCCGTGTAGGTAATGGTTGAATTTCTTCACTCCCCATACCAGGCTGAGTGCTTCCCTGTCTATCTGGGCATAGTTACGCTCAGCTGAGTTCAATGAGCGTGACGCAAAAGCTATCGGCCGTTCCGAGCCATCAGGGAATCTATGGGACAATACCGCTCCTATGCCGTAAGGGGATGCATCGCACGCCAGTCTGATTGGTAGTGATGGGTTGTAATGAGCCAAAATTTTCTCGGATGTGATTAAGTCTTTACATTTATGGAAGGCATGTTTACAGTCTTCGTTCCATTTCCAAATCACTCCTGTCTGCAGAAGATCATTAAGAGGGTGTAGAATAGTTGATAAGTTCGGTAAAAATTTATGATAGTAATTTATTAATCCCAGGAATGACCTTAATTGTGAAACATTTTCAGGTGCTGGGGCTTTTATAACTGCTTCAATTTTTTCAGGTGACTTATGCAACCCTTCCTTATTAATTATGTGGCCACAATATGATATCTGATTTTGGAAAAATTCGCACGTGGGGCGATTTGCTCGTAGGCCCCGTTCTTTCAGCCTAGTGAGCACCTGCTCCAAATTGGCAAGGTGCTCGTTGTCATTTTCTCCTGTTATAAGGATGTCGTCTAGGTAGCATTGAGTCCCCGGAATCCCTTGCAGGACTTGCTCCATAGCTCTTTGCCAGATAGCTGGAGCTGATGCTATTCCAAAAACCAGTCGATTGTACTGGTACAGGCCTTTGTGTGTGTTTATTGTGAGATACTTTTTAGAGGTCTCCTCAACCTCCATCTGTAGATATGCCTGTGCCAAGTCAATTTTTGTGAAACGTTTCCCTCCGGACAGTGAGGCGAAAATATCTTCTATCCTCGGAAGAGGATATTGTACCGTGTGAAGGACCGGGTTTACAGTCACCTTAAAGTCCCCACAGATGCAAATTTTTTTCTGTTCCTCAGAGTTATTTTTCAATGTTTTTTTCATGACTGGAACGATGGGTGTTGCCCATTCGCTCCAATCTATTTTGGATAATACGCCTGCCTTTTCCAAATTCTTCAGCTCTGCCTCGACTGCCGGACGTATTGCGTATGGCACCGGTCTTGCCTTAAAAAATTTTGGAATTGCTGTATCTTCCACTTTTATTGAGGCGGTGATGCCTTTCAAGGTTCCTAGTTTCTCTTGAAACACTTCTTTGGCGTTGGCCAAAATGTCTTTTAATCGTTCAGGTATGATGTCATCATTGTTTTTTTCCTTACTGGTCACCGTCAGTGCCTGAATGGAGTGCCAGTCTAAACGTATCTTCCTTATCCATTCACGTCCCAACAACGGTGGACCACCATCTTGTAGAATGTATAAATACAACTTTTGTATTTCTTTGCCGTTGTATACCACAGGCACCCTTATTTTTCCTTTGGGGTAGACTTTCTGCCCCGTATATGTTTTTAAGATAATGGATGTGTCTTTTAGAGGTATATGCGAAAATAGCCTCTCGTAATCTCGTCGATTTATTACGGTTAGAGCTGATCCTGTATCTAGCTCCATTTTAACTGGGGACCCTGCTATTGTGAGGGTAACCCAAATGGTTTGGCAATCCTCTTTGGCAAGTACATTATGTAATTTGAGACAGCTTAGTCTCTTGTTTCCGGAGTCGCTATCGCTATTCTGGTCTTCGGAGCTATTGTCCGTCATCATTTGTACCTTCCTGTACTTTTCTTTATTGATTTTTTGTTTTCTGTCAGTGGATTTATTTTGTCCAGATTGGCATACCCGTGCAATGTGTCCAATCTTACCACATTGCCTGCATGCTTTGCCCTTGAACCAGCAGTCCCTCTGGTTATGGGTGGATCTGCCGCAGCGATAACATCTTCCGAACTCCTGTGTCATTTTATGGGTGCCAGAGTCCTGTGTCTCTTGTTTTATCTCTGCAGCTCCTTTTGCTGCTGCTTCGTATGATACAGCCATACTGAAAGCTTTGTCCAATGTTAAATCTTTTTCAGAAAGCAGTTTTTTTTGTGTTCCTTCACTTAAGAGACCGCAAACAAATTTGTCTCGAAGATAATCCGAAAGTCCTGCTCCGAATTGGCAGTACTTTGATAGCTTTCTTAATTCGTTTAGGTAATCAGCGTTACTTTCGTTCTTGTGTTGATTTCTCTTGAAGAACTTGAATCGTTCCGCTATCAGCAGTGGTGTTGGGTTTAAATGCTCCTGCAGGGTATCAACAATTTCTTTAAAAGTCTTGTCCTTTGGTTTGGCTGGAGTGATTAAATTTCGTAACAGCCCGTATGTCTTCGCGCCCATTAAGTTCAGAAGTACTGAAGCTTTTTTTTCATCTGTTATTCCATTTGCAGTGCAATAAACCTCTACTCTTTCCACGTATGTGGTCCAATCTTCTATTTCGCCATCAAAAGCCTCAATATTACCAGATTTAGGCATTTCAGAAAAGATATGGCGCTTCCCGCGCTTTTTTTTTTCTCTCTGTAGCAACGATATGGCGCTTCCCGCGCTTTCCCGCCGCTGTTACCGATAACAACGCTGTTTTACTGTGGTTTCCGTTTATTCACTGTTGGAGACTCGTTCCCGACGGAGGTCTAAACGCTGACCTGCTTGCCGCGCCGGCCGTCTCTCGAGTGCACCCTCCCAGTCCGTTATTGCTTGCCTCCGATTTCGCTGCCTGTCTCAGCTGTAGAGCCCGCCACTGGAGCTCCAGCCTGACGCCCAGGAAGGATTAGCACAGTACCTGTCACCAGCTTGGCCAGCTGGTGAAACCACAGTTTCTCTTACTTCCTTGAGTCTTCTGGACGCTGGAGGAATCGATGTCCTTGAGGTGCTGCCGAATTGCAGGTAAGTCCGTTTCCACTTCGTCGCCACTGTAGTGTCCGTGTGTAGATAAAGACACTGAAGACAGGAGTTGGTTCATAGGTATTTACTAAGCAAGTCTGGGGGGGGGGGTTCTAAAGGATATACACAATACACAGCCTTATATAGCCCAAGTGGCAATTACCGGCATTACGCACACCTGGGGCTCTTAAAGGCACATACACCATAATTGCTCTTAAAGGCACATACACCACAAAAGACGGCTCTAGATTAGGTGTGAAATGCGCTGGCAGAATGGGAGACAGCTGCCATGTGGGAGAGAGAAAAAGGGGGGGGGGGAAAAGGGCCAAAACAAAGGTGTGGATAAAAAATAAGTAAAAATGTAATAGGGGCCGAGGTTATGATCTGAAATTGTTGAACTCGATATTGAGTCCGGAAGGCTGTAAAGTGCCTAATCGGAAGATGAGGTGCTGTTCCTCGAGCTTACGCTGAGCTTTCGTGGAACAATGCAAAAGCTCGAGTATGGTGAGGTCCGAGTGGGAATGGGGCAGTGAATTAAAGTGACAGGCGACCGGAAGCTCGGGGTCATCCTTACGGACTGAATGGAGGTGTTCCGCAAAGTGGTCACCCAATCTGCGTTTGGTCTCCCCAATGTAGAGGAGACCACATTGTGAGCAGCGAATACCGTACACTAGATTGCAAGAAGTACAAGTAAAGTAGAAGCAGAAGTGCAAGCGGAGGAGATGCAACACCTGGCCTTATACCTTCCCCCTTCCCACTGTCCAGGGCCCCGAACACCCCTTCCAGGTGAAACAGCGATTTCATCGAAAGACGAGAAACTGAGAACATTATCTTTAAGGTAGATCTGAGTAATTGGGCTACACCCATTGTTGTTGAACCTAAGTCAGATAGTAAAGTAAGGTAGTGTGGTGATTATAAGGTAACCGTAAACCAGGTTCTAGAGTGTAATCTAACCTTTGACCCACAAGGTCGTGGGTTCAAGCCCCACTCCAGGACTGGAGGCCATAATCCGAGGCGACACCCCAGTGCTGTAATGCGGGGAGCGCTGCATTGTGGGAGAGTCTCACTAAGGACCTCCGAATCAGCTGCTGTAACTTCAGCAGAAACTGTGTAAATAGGGTTTCCGCTGCTGTTAACCTGAGTTAACAGGATAACTCATGAGGAGATTGCTGCTGACTGCTTTTGGAACGAGACTTTAAACCAAGGCCCCATTTGCTCAGGTTGATGTGAAAGATCCCATGGCACAATTCAAAGAAGAATGGAGGAGTTGTCTTGGTTCCCTGGCCAATATTCCTCCCTCAATCAAAACACAATGGCCTACAAATTTAGCCGCGCTGTGTCCATATTTCAGGTGCTGAAAAAACCTCCTGAGCCTCCAAAATGGTGGGCAGGGAGCGCGCGCACATTTCCGCCATATTGTTTAAAGTGGTTGCGCTCTCATGTGTCGGCAACATTTAACGGTGGAGATTTGAAAACGATCACCCCAACATTTCACTCGCCACGGGATTAACTCGCCCAGCAACACGCGGAGCTAACCGGCAAGATTGGGTTTCACCACCCTACATTATAAGCTCGTGGGCCATTCTCCGCTCCCTACCCACCCGCCTTCCTCACTTACCTGAGGGTCTCGGCTGGTGTCGCCGCGGCCCGATCTTCAGCCACGCTTCACCAGGACGAGCAGCCTCTCACTCGCCGCTGTTCACTTGCTTCATGGAACTGAGGCCCGAGGCCCAGACATCAGGGATGCCTCAGACCCCACCATTCAGGCGGAGGGATTGTACTCTTAACCCATCCCCTGCCCCCGCCCAAAATGCACTCACCCAAACTTCTCGGCCATTAGCTGGCTATTACTGTTTGTGGGACCTTACTGTGCACAAATTGGTTGCTGTGTTTGCCTATGTAGGGACACTGGTCATCAAGGGGCTGTCCTGAGGATGTGATAAGTCAGCCACAACAACAACTTGTATTTATATAGAGCCTTTAACGTAGTAAAACGTCCCAAGGCACTTCACGGACATATTATAAGATAAAAAATTTGACACCGAGCCACAGAAGGAGAAATTAGGGCAGGTGACCAAAAGCTTGGTCAAAGAGGTAGGTTTTAAGGAGCGTCTTAAAGGAGGAAAGAGAGGTAACGAGGCGGAGAGGTTTAGGCAGGGAATTCCAGAACTTAGGCCGTAGGCAGCTGAAGGCACAGCCACCAATGGTTGAGCGATTATAATCAGGGATGCTCAAGAGGGCAGAATTAGAGGAGCGCAGATATCTCGGGGGGTTGTGGGGCTGGAGGAGATTACAGAGATAGGGAGGGGCGAGGCCATGGAGGGATTTGAAAACAAGGATGAGAATTTTGAAATCGAGGCGTTGCTTAACCGGGAGCCAATGTAGGTCAGCGAGCACAGGGGTGATGGGCGAACGGGACTTGGTGCGAGTTAGGACATGGGCAGCCGAGTTTTGGATCAACTCAAGTTTACAGAGGGTAGAATGTGGGAGGCCGGCCAGGAGTGCGTTGGAATAGTCAAGTCTAGAGGTAACAAAGGCATGGATGAAGCTTTCGGAAGTGGATGAGCTGAGGCAAGGGCGGAGATGGGCGATGTTACGGAGGTGGAAATAGGCGGTCTTTGTTATGCTGCAGATATGTGGTCGGAAGCTCATTTCAGGGTCAAATATGACACCAAGGTTGCGAACAATGTGGTTCAGCCTCAGATAGATGTTAGGGAGAGGGATGGAGTCAGTGGCTCGGGAACGGAGTTTGTGGCGGGGACCGAAAACAATGGCTTTGGTCTTCACAATATTTAATTGGAGAAAATTTCTGCTCATCCAGAACTGGATGTCGGACAAGCAGTCTGACAATTTAGAGACCGTGGAGGAGTCGAGAGAAGAGGTAGTGAGGTAGAGCTGGGTGTCGTCAGCGTACATGTGGAAACTGACGCTGTGTTTTCGGATTATGTCACCGAGGGGCATCATGTAGATGAGAAATAGGAGGGGGCCAGGGATAGATCCTTGGGGGACACCAGAGGTAACGATGCAGGAGCGGGAAGAGAAGCCATTGCAGGTGATTCTCTGGCTTAGATTAGATAGATAAGAATGGAACCAGGCGAGTGCAGTCCCACCCAGCTGGACGACAGTGGAGAGGCGTTGGAGAAGGATGGAGTGGTCAACTGTGTCAAAGGCTGCAGACAAGTCAAGAAGGACGAGGAGGTATAGTTTACCTTTTTTTTTTATTCATTGATGGGATGTGGGCGTCGCTGGCTAGGCCTGCATTTAGTGCCCGTTCCTAATTGCCCTTGAGAAGATGGTGGTGAGCCGCCTTCTTGAACCGCTGCAGTCCATATGGTGTAGGTACACCCACAATGCTGTTAGGAAGGGAGTTCCAGGATTTTAACCCGGCGACAGTGAAGGAACGGCGATACAGGTCCAAGTCAGGATGGTGTGTGGCTTGGAGGGGAACTTGTAGGTGGTGATGTTCCCATGCATCTGCTGCCCTTGTCCTTCTAAGTGGTAGAGGTCGCGGGTTTGGAAGGTGCTGTTGAAGGAGCTTTGGCGAGTTGCTGCAGTGCATCTTGTAGATGGTACACACTGCAGCCACAGTACGCCGGTGGTGGAGGGAGTGAATGTTGAAGGTGGTGGATGGGGTGCCAATCAAGCAGGCTGCTTTATCCTGAATGGTGTCGAGCTTCTTGAGTGTTGTTGGAGCTGCACTCATCCAGGCAAGTGGAGAGTATTCCATCACACTCCTTACTTGTGCCTTGTAGATGGTGGAAAGGCTTTGGGGAGTCAGGAGGTGAGACACTCGCCGCAGAATTCCCAGCCTCTGGCCTGCTCTTGTAGCCACAGTATTTACCTATCGTTATATAAACACCAATTCTTCCTTTGGAAAAGCAGCCCAAAAAAAAATCAACAAGAAATTGTTTAACTCCCGGAGATTGAATAAAAACGACTGAAAAAAAATCCCCAGAACTCCACAAGTCATCAGAGCTCGCTCAACTCTGTTGCCTTGGCAACACAAATGTTGTTACTGAAATTTAAACAGATTCGGGAGATATTAGAAAGGGGCCTCTTCAGGAAATCCAGCCCAGTGCAGCGGGAGAATTTTAATTTCAGCTAATACAAAGTGACGTGATTTATATGAGTCTGGGGCCATTGCTTCTTTCCATTAGGACAAAGTACGAGAGAGCGAGGACTGAGAGGAAATGAGCTGGGAGGTGGCGTATGGGATACAAGGTGCAAGACGGTGATGGGAGAGATTGGTGTTGTGTTAAATATCGTGTTACAGAGAGGCAGGAACGCATAAAGTAAGAGGATAAAATGTAAAAGATTATTCATCTTACAACCAGGCTTTGTGTTTGACTGTAACTTCGACAGCACCCCAGTCAAAAGAAGCCTGACTGGTCACTGTAACGGCCCTCAGTCGCCAGTCAGTATAACTACCTTCTGATTGGTCCTTGCTGATGAGAATCATTTCAGGTTTCTATTTCTTTTTCTTTCCCCGTTAAGAATTGAGTTTGTTCCCGAGGGAGAGGGGAGGAATCTCACTCACCGCCCCACGCGTTCGAACAGGGGGCGAGCTCGCCCCAGACCCCCTCTCTGCTCCGTCTCCTCACGGGTGCAAAGTGGCTCACTTGAAACCGGTGCCGACACAGGGAGGGATTTAGCACGGGCGCATCACCTGTTTGTACACGGACCGAGGGGATCGGAGTTTGTGCTTGTGTGTTTGTATTCCGTGTGCGAATTTAAGCGGGGCGGGATCTGGTAGAATATGTCTTAAGTCCAGCTTGATTGCAATAATGGTTTACTGCCGTGTCTGCTGGATGTTTAAACATGGGTCTAATTAATCCCCATTTTACTACGCTCTCTTTGTGGAGCTGGGCGAAATGGTAATGAGCACTTGTTCAACGGTCGACCTCTGACCCCACATCTGTCAGTCTCTCCGTGTCTGCGCCTCCTGCTCCAACTCACTCCCTTTGTGTCGCCGTCCCGTTGATTTATTGTGAAGCTGAACTGGCCCACTGTGAGAACCTGCCTTCTTGGCCTGTCCGAGCGAGCTGCAAGCTCCCCTCTGCCCAGGTGCGCAGGCCAGTTTCTGACACCCCTCTTCTCCGCTGCGGTGCCGGGTCTTAGCGTGTTCCGAGGTCAGGGGGAAGGGAGGACTGTTGGCACCAGAATCAGTGACTCCCAGTAAAGCTCCTCCGTACTGTGCCCCGTTAATGCCTGTCGACACTGCCTTCTGCTGTATCAGTGTGGCATCTCCATCCGCCCCCCCCACCGCCCTTAAGCCATCTCTGAATCCTGTGGGCATGCTCGTGCTGTTGAGTGTCGTGCTCACTATCTCTGTAACGGATCTTTTTCAGGTTGGCAGGCTGTAACTAGTGGGGTGCCGCAAGGATCAGTGTTGGGGCCTCAGCTATTCACAATCTATATTAATGACCTAGATGAAGGGACCGAGTGTAATGTATCCAAGTTTGTTGATGATACAAAGCTAGGTGGGACAGTAAGCTGTGAGGAGAACACAGAGTCTGTAAAGGGATACAGATAGACTGAGTGAGTGGGCAGTAAGGTGGCAGATGGAATATAATGTGGGGAAATGTGAGGTTATTCACTTTGGTAGGAAGAATAGAAAAACAGAATATTTTTTAAATGGTGAGAAACTTTCAAATGTTGGCGTTCAGAGAGATTTGGGTGTCCTCGTTCAAGAAACACAGAAAGCTGGCATGCAGGTACAGCAAGCAATAAGGAAGGCAAATGACATGTTGGCCTTTATTGAAAGGGGGTTGGAGTATAAGAGTAAGGAAGTCTTGCTACAATTGTACAGGGCCCTGGTGAGACCACACCTGGAGTACTGGGCACAGTTTTGGTCTCCTTATCTAAGGAAGGATATACTTGCCTTGGAGGCGGTGCAGCGAAGGTTCACTAGATTGATTCCTGGGATGAGAGGGCTGTCCTATGATGAGAGATTGTGTAGAATGGGCCGATACTCTCTGGGGTTTAGAAGAATGAGAGGTGATCTCATTGAAAAATATAAGATTCTGAAGGGGATTGACAGGGTAGATGCTGAGAGGTTGTTTCCCCTGGCTGGAGTGTCTAGAACTAGGGGGCATAGTCTCAGGATAAGGGGTCGGCCATTTAAAACTAAGATTGTGGCAGAGCCACCAAAGGACTCAGATTGTTTGTATATAATTCCTTTAACAACATGTTAGCTACAGTCTGAGTCTGTATCTTTATTTATGCTGTTTAACTGTACAGAGCGTGGTTACTTTAACAGCGCGGCTAAAACGTGATGATGTCACGCCGTTCATCACGTGATCCCCACTGGCGGGAAAACGTGATGACGTCATGACGTCAGCCACAGGACTGCAGGGGCAGTCCTCGTGGAGCCTCCAGAGAGAGCAGACCTACATTCGATGTTATCCTGCAGTTTCTTGTTAAAGCCTGTTTGTTTCATTAAAGTTCGTTTTGTTTGATCGCCTGAGTCGAACTCAGTCTTTTAGTTAGGAACCCACGTTCCTACATTGGTGACCCCGACTTTCGTGAACAGTTTTCGCGGAAGATCTTCAGCATGGACACGAACACCGTGACTCTGAAACTGCCACAGTTCTGGGAGCAACAACCAGCCGCGTGGTTTATCCAGGCTGAAGCCCAGTTCGCCATCAGGAACATCATCGCGGATCAGACCCGTTATTACTACGTGGTCTCCGCCCTCGATAGTGCCACTGCCTCGCGGATCGTCAGCCTCCTCGGTAGTCCTCCTACCACCGTGGGGTGCTCTATCGCCTGCGCGTTCCCTTCTCCGGATTACTTCACTCGGCTCCTCGGAGAGTTCCCGGAGCTGACCAGGCCCACTTTCTCCTCCTCGGCCACGAAGCATGGTGTTGAACATCATATCACCACTACTGGCTCCCCGGTTTATGCATGGGCTAGAAGGCTCGAACCCGGCAAGCTCGCGGCTGCGAAAGTGGAGTTCGACACGATGGAGCGGCTGGGGATTATTCGCCAGTCAAATAGTCCCTGGTCTTCGCCTCTCCACATTGTTCCAAAACCGGGCGGCGGCTGGCGGCCATGCAGTGACTACTGACGCCTGAATGATGCCACTACTCCTGATCGGTACCCGATCCCGCATATTCAGAATTTCTCGGCCCATTCGGCGGGAAATTCTATCTTTTCTAAAGTCGGCCTCGTCCGGGGGTATCACCAGGTTCCTGTGCACCCGCAAGATGTCCCGAAAACCGCAGTCATCACCCCTTTCGGCCTTTTTGAGTTCCTACGGATGCCGTTTGGCTTGAAGAACGTGACACAGGCTTTCCAGTGCTTAATGGACTCCGTGCTCCGCGGCCTAAACTTCATCTTCGTCTACCTTGACGACATTCTCATCGCCAGCGCTAGCAAGGAAGAGCACATCTGGCATTTGCGTACCCTCTTTACACGCCTCAGCCAGCATGGTTTGATCATCAAGCTGGCCAAGTGCCAGTTCGGCCTGCAGCGGATCGATTTCTTGGGACACCGCATAACATCAGACGGCGCTGTCCCCTTACTGACGAAGGTGGAAGCTGTTACCTTTTTCCCGCGCCCACCAACCGTCAAGGCCCTGCAAGAGTTCCTGGGGATGGTCAATTTCTATCACCGATTCGTCCCTAAGGCGGCTCAGCGAATGCAGCCTTTGTACGGGGCCCTCAAGGGCAAGTCCGGTAAGGATCTAATCAGCTGGACGGCCGAGATGGACCAGGCATTCGTCAACACCAAGAGCACTTTGGCCAACGCAACCATGCTGGTGCACCCACTTCCAGGTGCCACCATCACCCTTACCACAGATGCATCAGACTACGCCATCGGCGCAGTGCAAGAGCAGTAGGTGAACGGCACGTGGCAAACGCTGGCGTTTTTCAGCTGTCAACTACGGAAAAATGAAAGAAAATACAGCACCTTCGATCGAGAGTTACTGGCCCTTTTTCTAGCCATTCGCCATTTCCGGTTCTTATTAGAAGGACGTCCCTTCACGACTTTTGTCGACCACAAGCCTCTAACGTTCGCCATGGCCAAGACCGCCGAACCGTGGTCCGCTCGTCAACAACGTCACCTGACGTTTATTTCTGAACTTACCACGGACATTCAACATGTGCCTGGTAAAGACAACCTGGTGGCGGATTGCCTCTCCCGCGCGGTGGTCCATGCGGTTCACCTGGGGATTGACTACGCCCTCATGGCTGCGGATCAGGCCTCGGACCCAGAGGTCCAATCATACAGAACCGTCCCCTCTAGTTTCCAAGCGACCGACGTCAGTTTCCAGGCCGCAGGCACCACGCTCCTTTGCGACGTCTCCATGGGCGTTCCCCGACCTATCGTGCCAGTCACATGGCGCCGGAAGGTGTTTGACGCCATACACGGGTTGTCACACCCTGGTATGAAGGCTTCACAATGGCTAATGTCGGCGAAGTTTGTCTGGAAGGGTATGCACCTCGATGTCCGTGACTGGGCCAACACCTGCGTGGTCTGCCAGAAGGCCAAGGTCCAGCGTCATGTAAAAGCTCCAGTGGCTACGTTCGCTGTTCCGGAGCGTCGTTTCGACCACGTGCATGTGGACCTTGTGGGGCCACTTCCGCCTTCTCATGGTTATACGCATCTCCTCACCATGGTGGACCGCACCACTAGGTGGCCAGAGGCAATTCCTTTGGCTTCCACCACTTCGGCAGACGTCGCTAGAGCTTTCATCTCCTGTTGGGCTGCTCGTTTCGGGGTACCGGCGGACATCTCTTCCGATCGTGGGCCACAATTTTCCTCGGAGCTCTGGAACGCTGTAGCTCAGGGGCTCGGCACCAAACTTCATTGCACCACCGCCTATCATCCACAGGTGAACAGCCTTTGCGAGCGATTCCACAGGTCGCTTAAAGCCGCCCTACGGGCCAGTCTTCAAGGTGCGGGATGGGTGGACAGACTCCCATGGGTCCTTTTGGGTTTTCGTACGGCGCCCAAAGAAGACCTGCAATTGTCCTCGGTGGAACTCGTTTATGGCCAGCCGCTCCGAGTACCAGGAGATTTCCTCCCTTCTCCCACAGAGCCATGGTCCGCCTCCCAGCAACTCGTCAGCCACCAGGAAGCGGCCAGATGCTTCGCTCCGGTGCCTACATCAAATCACGGCCTACAGAGCTCCCACGTACCAGCGGAGCTGAAGAACGCCGAGTACGTATTTATCCGCCACGACGCTCACCAGGATCCGCTCAAGCCCCCTTACACTGGTCCTTTCCGCGTCATCGAATCAGGAGACAAATCGTTTTCGGTCGACATCGGAGGAAAGCCGGATCACATTTCGGTGGATCGGTTGAAGCTGGCTCACCTGGACCTGGACCGCCCAGTCGTCGTTGCTCAACCGCCGAAACGTGGCCGACCGCCCGCAGCCGCCGTGCCAGATCAACCACAGCCGCCCGCCAGCTCGACCACACTCACCGCGCCAGCTCAACCACAACCGCCCGTCAGCTCGACCACCGTCCACCAACTTCCTCTGCAGGGTTACCGAAGTCGCTCGGACAGACTTGTCAGGCCTCCTCGGCAACTCACTTTTGCTGTTAAAGACAATTCTGGGGGGGGGGGCACATGTGGCGGAGCCACCAAAGGACTCAGATCATTTGTATATAATTCCTTTAACAACATGTTAGCTACAGTCTGAGTCTGTATCTTTATTTATGCTGTTTAACTGTACAGAGTGTGGTTACTTTAACAGTGCGGCTAAAACGTCACGCCGTTCATCACGTGATCCCCCACTGGCGGGAAAACGTGATGATGTCATGACGTGAGCCATGGGACTGCAGAGGCAGTCCTCGTGGAGCCTCCAGAGAGAGCAGACCTACATTCGATGTTATCCTGCAGTTTCTTGTTAAAGCCTGTTTGTTTCATTAAAGTTCATTTTGTTTGATCGCCTGAGTCGAACTCAGTCTTTTAGTTAGGAACCCACATTCCTACAAGATGAGGAGGAATTTCTTCACTCAGAGGGTTGTGAATCTTTGGAATTCTCTGCTCCAGAGGGTTGTGCTTGTTGAGTCTTTGAGTATATTCAAGGCTGATTTAGATAGATTTTTGGACTGATGGGGAATCAAGGGATATGGGGATCGGGCGGGAAAGTGGATTTGAGTTTGATGATCTTATTGAATGGCGGAGCAGGCTCGAGGGGCCGCATGGCCGACTCTTGCTCCTAATTCTTATGTTCTTATGTTCTTATATAACCTCCACCAGCCCTACAACCCTCCGATATCTCTGCGCTGCTCCAACTCTGGGCTCTTGCGCAGCTCTGACTTTAATCGCTCCACCATTGCCGGCCGTGCCTTCAGCTGCCTCAGCCCTAAGCTCCAGAATTCCTTCCCTAAACCTCTCCGCCTCTCTCTCCTCAAGCGTGGCTCAGTGGGGTGCACTCTCCCCTCTGGGTCAGTAGGTTGCGGGTGCAAGCCATGGTATGCCGGTGGCAGAGGGAGTGGATGTTTACGTTGGTGGAGGTCGCAGGGGAGGGCGATACTGTCACAATTCAAAGTAATTTACTGTGTGAAACGATTTGAGTCATTTCACATTGATAATGTGTTACACAGCGAGATAAAAGATGGAAACTGGCCATTTGGCCAAACCCACTGTCTGTGTTTACCCTGTGCATGAGCTGTTCTACATTGGCTCCTGGTTAAGCAATGCCTCGATTTTAAAATTCTCATCCTTGTTTTGAAATCCCTCCATGGCCTCGCCCCTCCCTATCTCTGTAACCGCCTCCAGCCCCACAACCCCCGAGATATCTGCGCTCCTCTAATTCTGCCCTCTTGAGCATCCCTGATTATAATCGCTCCACCATTGGTGGCCGTGCCTTCTGCTGCCTCGGCCCCAAGCTCTGGAATTCCCTCCCTAAACCTCTCCGCCTCGTTACCTCTCTTTCCTCCTTTAAGACGCTCCTTAAAACCGACCTCTTTGACCAAGCTGTTGATCACCTGCCCTAATTTCTCCTTATGTGGCTCAGTGTCAATTTTTTTTGTCTTATAACACTCCTGTGAAGCACCTTGGGACATTTTACTATGTTAAAGGCGCTATATAAATACAAGTTGTTGCAGTCACCTTTACCCGCCCTGTTCCCACTATGGTAGTGCCCTGGTTATGTTTACTGGACTAGCAATCCAGAGAACATGAACTTGAGAATTTGAATTCAGTTTAAACAAAATCGGGAAATAAAAAGCCGGGATCAGTAAAAGTGAAACTGTTGGTTTATCAGTTCCTTTAGGGAAGGAAGCCTGCCGTCCTTACCCGGTCTGGGCCTATATGTGACTCCAGTCCCACACCAACCTGGTTAACTCTTAACCGGCCAAGCAAGTTACTCAATCAGGGCAATTGGGGATGGGCAACCTGTGAATGAACTCATAAAATAAATTCAAGTATTTGTATCTATTAACATCAAGTGAAATAAGTGCACAAAGTTCATGCTGATTTACAGCGGTTGTTGCGGTTCTGACCCTGATGGAAGCTCCCCTTTTTCCCTGGCTTCCCCCCAGTTTGGCTCCTGTCTCTGGTTCGCCCCCACCACCCCCCCCCCCCCGATCAGAAGCTCTGCTTTCTCTGCTGCTGCAGCCTCCAGTACCACCTGGTGGCCGCACAGCTCCACATCACTACCTTGATCAAGAAAAGGCTCGCATTTTAAATCGTGCTCTCAAAAATTGCTTCTCCGATCGGAGGGGAGGACGGAGAGCAGGAGGCAGGAAGGGGGTTTTCGGATGGTGAGGGTGGGGGAGAGATTCCAAGATGCAGTCGAGTGGGTCAAGGATGTCTCGGAGCGGCTGCAGGGCTTTCTGGAGGGGGAGGGTGAACAGCCAGTTGTCGTGGTGTATATAGGTACCAGCGATATCGGTAAAAAATGGGATGAGGTCCTAAAAGCTGAATATAGGGAGTTAGGAGGTAAATTAAAAAATAGGACCTCAAAGTTAGTAATCTCAGGATTGCTACCAGTGCCACGTGCTAGTCAGGGTAGAAATAGAAGGATATTTCAGATGAATACGTGGCTAGAGGAATGGTGCAAGGGGGAGGGATTCAAATTTCTGGGACATTGGAACCGGTTCTGGGGGAGGTGGGACCAGTACAAACTGGATGGTTTGCACCTGGGCGGGACCAGGACTGATGTCCTAGGGGGCGTGTTTACTAGTGCTGTTGGGGAGGGTTTAAACTAAAATGGCAGGGGGTTGGTAACCTGTGCAGGGAGACAGAGGAAAGGGAAGCAATGATAGAAACAAAAGACAGGAAGGAGAAAAGCAAAAGTGGAAGGCAGAGAAATCAAGTGTGTAAATCAAACAGGGCCACAGTAAATAATAATTCTAAAAGGACTAAGAGTGTTAAGAAAACAAGCCTTAAGGCTTTGTGTCTTAATGAGAGGAGCATTCGTAATAAGGTGGATGAATTAGCTGTGCAAATAGATGTAAACGGATATGATATAATTGGGATTACGGAGACATAGCTCCAGGGTGACCAAGGCTGGGAATTCAACATCCAGGGGTATTCAATATTCAGGAAGGACAGGCAAAAAGGAAAACGAGGTGGAGTAGCATTGCTGGTTAAAAAGGAGATTAACACAATAGTAAGGAAGGATATTAGCTCTGATGATGTGGAATCTGTATGGGTAGAGCTGAGAAATACCATGGGGCAGAAAACATTAGTGGGAGTGGTATACAGGCCCCCAAATAGTAATGCTGAGTTTAGGGATGGCATTAAATGGGAAATTAGAGACGCGTGCAATAAGGGCACAGCAGTTATCATGGGTGACTTTAATATACATATAGATTGGGCTAACCAAATTAGTAATAATACTGTGGAGGAGGAATTCCTGGAGTGTTTACGGGATGGTTTCCTGGACCAATATGTCGAGGAACCAACTAGAGATCAGGTCAACTTAGACTGGGTATTATGTAATGAGAAAGGATTAATTAGCAAGGCCCCTTGGGGAGGAGCGATCATAATATGATAGAATTCTTCATTAAGATGGAGAGTGAAGTATTTGACTCAGAGACTAGGGTCCTGAATTTAAATAAAGGAAACTACGATAGTATGAGTTGGCTAGGATGGATTGGGGAACGTTACTTAAAGGATTGATGGTGAATAGGCAATGGCAAACATTTAAAGATCGCATGGATAAACTACAGAATTTGTTCATCCCTGTCTGGCATAAAAATAAAACAAAAAATCTGGCTCAGCCATGGCTAACAAGGGAAATTAGGGATAGCATAAGATCCAAGGAGAGGACATATAAATTGGCCAGAAAAAGCAGCAAACCTGACGACTGGGAGCAGTTTAGGATTCAGCAAAGGAGGACAAAGGGATTAATTAAGAGGGGGAAAATTGATTATGAGAGTAAGCTTGCAGGGAACATAAAAACTGACTGTAATAGCTTCTATAGATATGTGAAGAGAAAAAGATTGGTGAAGTCAAGCGTAAGTCCCTTGCAGTCAGAATCAGGGGAATTTATAATGGGGAACAAAGAAATGGCAGACCAATTAACTACAAACTTTTGTTCTGTCTTCACAAAGGAGAACACAAATAACCTCCTAGAGATGTCGGGGAACATAGGGTCTAATGAAAGGGTGGAACTGATAGAAATCAGCATTTGTAGGGAAATGGTGTTAGGGAAATTGACGGGATTGAAGGCCGATAAATCCCCAGGGCCTGATAATCTACATCCTAGGGTATTTAAGGAAGTGGCCCTAGAAATAGTAGATGCATTGCTAGTCATCATCCAAAATTCTATAGACTCTGGAACAGTTCCCATGGATTGGAGGGTAGCGAATGTAACCCCACTATTTAAAAAAGGTGGTAGAGAGAAAACGGGCAGTTATAGGCCGGTAAGCCTGATATCGGTAGTGGGGAAAATGCTGGAGTCCATTATAAAAGATGTAATAGCAGAGCACTTGGTAAAGAGTGACAGGTTCGGACAAAGTCAACATGGATTTACAAAAGGTAAATCATGCTTTCCTAATCTACTGGAATTTTTTGAGGATGTAACTGGTAGAATAGATAAGGGAGAACCAGTGGATGTGGTGTATTTGGACTTTCAGAAGGCTTCCGATAAGGTCCCGCATAAGAGATTAGCGTGCAAAGTTAAAGCACATGGGATTGGGGGTAAGGTACTGACTTGGATAGAGAAATGGTTGGCAGACAGGAAGCAAAGAGTAGCAGGCAGTGACTAGTGGGGTACCGCAGGGATCGGTGCTAGGACCCCAGCTATTCACAATATATATTAATGATCTAGACGAGGGAACTAGATGTAATATCTCCAAGTTTGCAGACGACACAAAGCTGGGTGGGCGTGTGTGCTGTGAGAAACTCCAGTACGGTTTGGACAGGTTGGGTAATTGGGCAGATGTATGGCAGATGCAGTATAATGTGGATAAATGCGAGGTTATCCACTTTGGTGGCAAAAACAGGAAGGCAGATTATTATCTGAACAGTAATAGATTGGGAAAAGGGGAAGTGCAACAAGACCTGGGTGTCCTTGTGCACCAGTCGCTGAAGGTAAGCATGCAGGTGCAGCAGGCGGTTAAGAAGGCAAATGGTATATTGGCCTTCATAGTGAGAGGATTCGAGTACAGGAACAAGGATGTCTTGCTGCAGTTGTACAGGGCCTTGGTGAGACCACACCTTTGAGTATTGTGTGCAGTTTTGGTCGCCTTATCTGAGGAAGGATGTTCTTGCCATGGAGGGAGTGCAGCGAAGATTCACCAGACTGATACCTGGGATGGCAGGAATGACGTATGAAGAGAGATTGGGTCGATTAGGCTTATATTCGCTAGAGTTTAGAAGAATGAGAGGGGATCTCATTGAAACTTATAACATTCTAACAGGACTAGACAGACTAGATGCAGGAAGGATGTTCCCGATGGTCGGGGAGTCCAGAACCAGGGGTCACAGTCTAAGGATATGGGGTAAGCCATTTAGGACAGAGATGAGGAGGAATTTCTTCACCCAGAGAGTGGTGAACCTGTGGAATTCTCTGCCACAGAAGGCAGTTGAGGCCAATTCATTAAATATATTCAAGAAGGAGTTGGATATATTTCTTAAGGCTAAAGGGATCAAGGGATATGGGGAGAAAGCAGGGACAGGGCACTGAATTTGGATGATCAGCCATGATCTCACTAAATGGCGGAGCAGGCTCGAGGGGCCGAATGGCCGACTCCTGCTTCTATTTCTTATAGGTTTTGAGCAGGGTTTTGAAGGGAGAGAGGCAGCTGGGGAACCAGCTCTGACAGATGGACCGGTCGATGTTGGGGCTGGAGTTTCCTGTGCCGTTGCGGCCAGAGACGAATGTAATCGGAACTCAAAGCAAATACCCGCCGTAAAAGATGGAGGGAACTCGGGCGCAAGTGTGTTACACAGGTAACTGCGCTACGCCAGAATCCGCCCACTCTTTAACACCCGTCTAGCAATCTCTGTGCCCAAAAGCATTATAATGGCTCCGCCCCCAGCCATACACGCTAATTTCCTGAAATAACACTGGTTCAAAACGGGTGTAAAATTACGGCCAAAATTTTAGACGCTGCAGGAAAGAAAGACATTTTCTCAGATGTTTTATTGCGATTTTTAAAGCGATTTTATTTATTTATCGTCACTCAGACATATTCTGTATCTTAAATTTCTGTGAACGCATTTTTATGGCATTAGACTGAGTTACATTAAAAATTGTAAAGCTTCCAGCGATGCATGTTCCTAAAATCGCTGGCCGCGAAATTTGGCTCCTTTGCGCCTGATGTTAGCGCCTCCGGGGCACAAAGGGTTTATCGTCCAGGCAGGGATAGCGCTTCCCGAGAAATTTGGTGGGGCGCTACTCAGGCGCTAACCAGTAGTACCCCGGGCCACTGCGCCGCCAGCGCTGACATCATCGCCGTGCGCCGCAACCCCTTAGCGCCCCACGGCAGAAATTTGGCTGCGCTCCGCAAAGCTGCCGTGGGCGGTATCAGTGTCTGCCTCGCGGGTCGCGAGCTGGGCCGACCTCCACTCGCGGGGCGCTAATGAAAGGGAGGTGCAGCCGCGACCCACGCCGCCATTTTATTTCTTTTGGCCGACCTCCAGATCGGTCCTTGGTGGCGGCCCTTGGAGTGGTCCGTGGCTGGGCTGCAGCCACGGCACCATGCCACCCTGGTGGGCTAGTGTGGGCCATCGGAAGCCCTGCAGAGCTCTCAGCGTCCCTCCCCTTCAACGGAACGGATGGGGTGCTAAAACACATCAGCGCTACGTGGGTGGCCGCATAGCACTCCGGTGCTACCGCGCTTTGCGCCCCCGACACCGCCCCGAGAGGAAGTGGAGCGCACGAGATAGCACTCCGCCTCCTCGCCGGGGCGGTATGCCAAATTTAGCGGCCGGGGCGGTACTCCCACGCCGGGCGCTAAATCTCTGGCGATAATTCGGTTACCACCTCCAACCGACTTTCACCCCCGCTGTGCCTGAATGCTGGTTGAAAGGTTAACGTTCAGACTTAAAGAAGTAAAATACGATGCGAGTTCTTGCTTTACTCGAGCCTGATTGTTTACACTGATTTTTGTTTGTTTAAGACCATATTTGTTCGGGTGTATGTTAATGAGATTTGCAGGAAATTTGGGTATAACTGGACAGTGGCAGAATGGGTGCGGGAATGGGCATAATTAACGTCACTTAGCTGACGGCACGTGAGTCATTAATGGGCCCGAGCTTTCGCCACAGGGCAGAGGCCCCACACCCCCTCAACCCCCTCCCCCCTCACTCCCCCCACTCCCCCCTCACTCCCCCTCACCCCCTCACTCTCCCCTCCCCCCCACACAGGGCAGAGACCCCTCACTCCCCCCACTCCCCCCTCACCCCCCTCACTCCCCCTCACCCCCCCTCACTCCCCCACACCCCCCTCACGCCCCCTCACCCCCTCTCACTCCCCCCTCACTCCCCCTCACCCCCACACTCCCCCCTCACCCCCTCACACCCCACACACCCCCCTCACCCTCCTCACTCCCCCCACATCCTCCTCACCCCCCCCCCCACAGGGCAGAGACCCCACTCCCCCCTCACCCCCTCACTCCCCCCTCACCCCCCACACTCCCCCCTCACTCCCCTCACCCCCCCCACACCCCCCACACCCTCCTCACTCCCCTCACATCCTCCCCACCCCCCCTCCACAGGGCAGAGAACCTACACCCCCCACAATCCCCCTCACCCCCCTCCCCCCCCCAAACAGGGCAGTGACCCCTCCTTGCCCCTCACTCTCCCCTCCCTCCACAGGCCAGAGACCCCTCACCCCCCTCACCCCCCCCCCACACAGATCAGAGACCCCTCACTCCCCCCTCACTCTCCCCTCCTCCCACAGGGCAGAGACCCCACACCCCCCTCATCCCCCTCACCCCCCCCCCTCACTCCCCCCTCCTCCCACACGGCAGAGATCCATCACTCCCCCCTCACTCCCCCCTCCTCCCACACGGCAGAGACCCCTCACTCCCCCCTCACTCCTCCCTCCTCCCACACGGCAGAGACCCCTCACTCCCCCCTCACTCCCCCCTCCTCCCACAGGGCAGAGACCCCTCACTCCCCCCTCCTCCCACAGGGCAGAGACCCCTCATTCCCCCCTCACTCCTCCCTCCTCCCACAGGACAGAGACCTCTCACTCCCCCCTCACTCCCCCCTCCTCCCACAGGGCAGAGACCTCTCACTCCCCCCTCACTCCCCCCTCCTCCCACAGGGCAGAGACCCCTCATTCCCCCCTCACTCCCCCCTCCTCCCACAGGGCAGAGACCCCTCACTCCCCCCTCCTCCCACAGGGCAGAGACCCCTCACTCCCCCCTCCCCCACAGGTCAGTGATTCGTCCACAAGCCCTTCATAGCTGCCTTGTTGAAAGGGTCAAAATATTAAGTTACAGTCGGGTCTATTTAGCCACAATTAGACAAAGATCCCCCCCACACCAGTGTTCACATTAAGGGATAAACTCGACTGATTCACAGATTGAGGGAAGGCACACTGGGGGTCAGCAGTCACTAATCTGGAGCTTTCAACAGAAAGAATGGAGTCGATTGAATTCACAGAGCAACAACAGATCATTTCACATAAAGACTGAGGGTAGGTGTCAGGTATGACTCAGTAGGTAGGACTCTCACCTCAGAGTCAAAAGGTTGTGGGTTCAAGTCTCTCCAGAGACTTGAGCACATAATCCAGGCTGACACTCAGCGCAGTGCTGAGGGAGCGCTGCACTGTCAGAGGTGCCGTCTTTCGGATGAGACATTAAACCGAGGCCCTGTCTGCTCTCTCAGGTGGACGTAAAAGATCCCACGGCACTATTTCGAAGAAGAGCAGGTAAGTTTTCTCCGGTGTCCTGGCCAATATTTATCCCTCAATCAACATCACTAGAAAAAAGCAGATTATCTGGTCATTATCACATTGCTGTTTGTGGGAGCTTGCTGTGTGCAAATCGGCTGCCGTGTTTCAGGAATCGACCCCCCCCCCACCCCCCAGCCAACTCCTCATATGTGGCTGGAGTTCAGGAAATAAGCATGTACACGCCCTAGTACAGTTATCAATCTACCCTGGTGTGGGACTTGAACCCACAACCTTCTGATTCTGAGGCGAGTACATAAGAACATAAGAACATAAGAAATAGGAGCAGGAGTAGGCCAATCGGCCCCTCAAGCCTGCTCCGCCATTCAATAAGATCATGGCTGATCTGATCCTAACCGCCAATCTACTATCACAGAACCATCTCCTGAATCTAACAGAATTAGACACACGAAATAGGAGCAGGATCAGGCTACATGGCCCCTGGGCCTGCTCCGCTACCCACAGGGCCATGACCGATCCGAACCTAGACTCATGACAAAAGCAGGGAGGTGATGTTAAATTTAGATCGAACCTTGGTTAGACCACACCTGGAGTGGCTTGTAATGGTGGGATGTGAACTCATGACTGTTGGGTTTCTAGTTCCGTACCCTAACCATTACATTACCGTACCACACCAACGATATACATCAGTATTGCCCCATCCCCCTGTGTTTGTACTGAGATGACCCAGTTCGGGCAGATTGGATCTTGTCTGTACTGTCTATTGGGGATGCCAACTGTCCATGAGTGTGTTCAGTTCTGGTCTCCATATTACAAAAAGGATATTGAAGCACTGGGGGCGAATCCAAGATTTTAAGGACAGATGGGAGTGCGGCGCGACCCATTCCAAAAATATTTAGGGGGAAACATGCCTCCCTGCCTCCTCCATGATTACGCATAGGCCTGTTTCCACTCCCACCACTCAATGAAAAGTTATCGGGGGTAGGCGGGAATGTGGCGTAATCGGATCAGCCGTGATCTTATTGAATGGCGGAGCAGGCTCGAGGGGCCGAGTGGCCTGTTCCTGCTCCTAATTCGTATGTTCGTATGTTCGTATGAACAATCTATTCTCATGCTGAATACTGAAGAATACACTCGAGGCTTCAAAGGGTTAATGTGGATGTTACCATTGCTGGTCTCTAAAGAGCCGCCCTCATTTGATTCAGAGATATGAAGCACGGTGATAGTGATGTATGTTTTCATACTTGTTCTTAGGATGTGGGCAACATTTATAGCCCATCCCCCGAGGTGAACAACTGGGTGACCTGCTAGGCAGCCGAGGGTATGGTAGTGTATTGGTTATGTTACTGGACTAGTAATCCACAGGCTCTGATGACTGCTAATCTATGGAAGGTGAATTCAAAATCCCACTGTGCCAGTTTCAGTTTTTTTTTAAATCTGGAAATAAAAAGCTGGTATCAGTAAAACCCGTGAAGCTGCCGGATTGTCATAAAAACCCAAAGCTGGTTCGGTAATGTCACTTTAGGGAGTCAAACCTGCCGTCCTCACCCGGTCTGGGCCTATATGTGCCTCTACTTATATTATCCCTCAACCAACATAACAAAAACAGGTGATCTGGTCATTTATCACATTGCTGTTTGTGGGAGCTTGCTGTGCGCAAATTGGCTGCCGTGTTTCCCACATTACAACAGCGACCAGACGTCAAAAAGTACTTCATTGGCTGTAAAACGCTTTGAGATGTCCGGTGGTCGTGAAAGGCGCTAGATAAATGCAAGTCTTTCTTTTTCCAGTCCAACACCATTGTGGTTAACTCTTAACCACCCTCTGGTGGCCTTAGGGATGGGCAATAAATGCCGGTACTGCCAGCTATGCACACATCCCCAGAATGAATAAGGACAACTTCAGAGAATATTTAGAGTCAACCACATAAGTGCGGGTCTGGAGTCACATGTAGGCCAGACTGGGTAGCAAGCTCTCTTCCCTAGGTTGTTTTTATCACAATTCAGCAGCTTTCACGGTCTTTATTTCTCCTGGTACCAGGTTTATTGAAATCAGTTTTAAAGCTTGCAATGGTGTGATGTGAACTCTGTCATGAATCTTATCATGACGCATGAAGTAACACTGGGCGGCCAGCTGGTGGCGCCATCCAAGGAGTATAAATACTCGGGCGTGGGCCCAGCTTGCCCAGGATGTTTCTGTAACCAGGAACTAGTGATGTAACTCGTATCTCATGGTTGTGAAACAGTTGATTAAAGCCTTGTTTTATACTCAAACCAAGCTCTCAGTAGTCTGTTTACATCAATCTCATAAACTGTTGGGTTTCTAGTTCCGTACCCTAACCATTACATTACCGCACCACACCAACGATATACGTCCGTATTGCCCCATCCCCCTGTGTTTGTACTGAGATGACCCAGTTTGGGCAGATGGGATCTTGTCTGTACTGTCTATTGGGGATGCCAACTATCCATAAACGGGTGGAAGTGTGACTTGGTCAAAGACGGGTACACACCCTTGAATAGGGATCTGTGTGAATGGCAAAGGCCCCTAGAACAGGGCACCAAGAGCTTGGAAAGAATGGCAGAGAGAAGGTAAATTAAGAAGCAGTTGACAAGAAGCTTGAATTCTAAAAGCCTGGTGGGAAAGAATGAGTTTCAGTAGGGGACAGAGTAAGGAGTTGATTTCAACACAGTGAGGATACAGTGAGGAGGAAGAGAGTGTCGGGTGGGATATTTGGGGGTAAAATTTGGGTTGTGCCCCCTTAGCGCCCCAAAAAAGTTAGTGCCCCGTGGCCGATTTTCCCAGGTAGCGCCCCGAGAGGGAGGAGGGGCGCTACTGGAAGCGCCGCACGTCCCTCTTGGAGCGCTGCAAGCCAATACTGCGGCACGTCGCGTCGCAGTACTGCAGGCCTTCCTCCCCTTCTTAAAGGGGAGGGGCCTGGCGCCGCGCGTCCCGACGCCCAGCTGGGTCACCAGGGATTGGGAGTGCCGGCAAATGAGCCTGGCACTGAAGAGGAGTGCCGGGCTCACGGAGAGCAGCCGGCAGCCCGCGGGGGGGGCTTCACGGGGGCCGGGGACAGCAACGGGGGCAGGCGCTGGCAGGCGGCCGGCAACAAAAATGGCCGCCCAGCACCTCCCCTTTAACTAGCGCCGCCCCAGCCACAGGTAGGACCCCCTGACCCCGGCGGACATAGCGTCCGGCGGTAAGTCGGGGGGCGCCACCCAATATTACAGCCGGGGTGCAAGCGGGGCACTGCGCACGGCGATGACATCATTGCCTGTGGCGCAGCGCCGCCGCTAGCCTCCCGCTGAATGTTGCGGGAGGCGTTAACGGTGCCGCGCCCAGGCACTAGTTGATTTATGCCCCATTAGCGCCCTCTTAGGGCACTAACGGGAGGCGCAAATCAACCAAATTTAGCCCCCTTGGAGCTTGGGAGGAACGAGTTCAGTACAGTAGCATCAATAAGATGAGGGAGAGACAAAAGAGGTTGCAATGGAACGAAATGTTGGGAGCCAGAGGTGAGAGAAGGATCAGGTATCAGAGGACACGCTTTTCCTTGTATCTTCCTTGGAATTTAAAAGGCTCTAGATAGTAGGAGAAAAAGAGACAGAGGATTGTGAGGATTTCCATGGGTTTGGCGGTCCTGGAAAAGAATGAGTTGGAGTAGGAGACAGAGTAATGAGTCTAGATTTCAACAGTGACGATGCCAACAGTGTTGGTATTCAGAGGGATTTAAGTGTACATGAATCACAAAAAGTTAACATGCAGGTACAGCAAGCAATTAAAAAGGCAGATGGTATGTTAACCTTTATTGCAAGGGGGTTGGAGTAAAGAAGTCTTGCTTCTTTTAGCTGACATCGTTAATGGTTCTCTCTCCTCAGGTACTGTCCCCCTCTCCCTCATATCTGCCGTCATCACCCCTCTCCTCAAAAAACCAACCCTTGACCCCTCCGTCCTTACAAATTACCACCCCATCTCCAACCTCCCTTTCCTCTCCAAAGTCCTTGAACACGTTGTCGCCTCCCAAATCCGTGCCCATCTCTCCTGCAATTCCATGTTTGAATTCCTCCAATCAGGTTTCTGCTCTTGCCACAGTACCGAAACGGCTCTCATCAAAGTCACAAATGACATCCTTTGTGACTGTGACAAAGGGAAACTGTCCCTCCTCGTCCTTCTTGACTTGTCTGCAGTCTTTGACACGGTTGACCACTCCATCCTCCTCCAACGATTCTCCACCGTCGCCCAGCTGGGTGGGACTGCACTCGCTTGGTTCCATTCTTATCTGTCTAATCGTAGCCAGAGAATCACCTGCAACAGCTTCTCTTCCCCCTCACATCATTACCTCTGATGTCCCCCAAGGATCTATCCTTGGCCCCTCTCCTAGCTCACATCAACATGTTGCCGCTTGGTGACATCATCCGAAAACACAGCGTCAGTTTCCACATGTACGCTGACGACACCCAGCTCTACCTCACCACCACTTCTCTCGACCCCTCCACGGTCTCTAAATTGTCAGACTGCTTGCCTGCGCTCCTCTAATTCTGCACTCTTGAGCATCCCTGATTATAATCACTCAACCATTGCTGGCCGTGCCTTCTGTTGCCTCGGCCCTAAGCTCTGGAATTCCCTGCCTGAACCTCTCCGCCTCACTACCTCTCTTTCCTCCTTTAAGACACTCCTTAAAACCTACCTTTATTACAACAGTGACTCCACTTCAAAAAGTACTTCATTGATTGTAAAGCGCTTTGAGACGTCCGATGGTCGTGAAAGGTGCTATATAAATGCAAGTCTTTCTTTTTTTTACCTCTTTGACCAAGCTTTTGGTCACCTGCCCTAATTTCTCCTTATGTGGCTCGATGTCAAATTTTTTATTTGTCTTATAACACTCCTGTGCAGCGCCTTGGAATGTTTTACTATGTTAAAGGCGCTATATAAATACAAGTTGTTGTTGTTGTTGAGATGAGGAGGAATTTCTTCACTCAGAGGGTTGTGAATCTTTGGAATTCTCTGCCCCAGAGGGCTGTGGATGATGAGTCTTTGAGTATATTCTGCACTCTTGTACCATCAACGCTGCCTCCACAAGATCCTGCAAATCCATTGGCGCACCAACGTCAGTGTTCTCACCCAGGCCAACATCCCCAGCATCGAAGCTTTGACCACACTCGATCAGCTCCAATGGACAGGTCACAACGTCCGCATGCCCGATACGAGAGTCCCAAAACAAGCGCTCTACTCGGAGCTCCAACACAGCAAGAGAGCCCCAGGTGGGCAGAGGAAATGCTTCAAGGACACCCTCAAAGCCTCCTTGAAAAAGTGCAACGTCCCCACCGACACCTGGGAATCCCTGGCCCAGGACCGCACAAAGTGGAGGAAAAGCATCTGGGAAGGCGCCGAACACCTCGAGTCTCTTCGCCGGGAGCAAGCGGAAGCCAAGCGCAAACAGCAGAAGGAGCGCACGTCAACCCAGGCACCCCACCCAACCGCCCCTTCAACCACTGTCTGCCCCACCTGTGACTGCAGGTCCCGCATTGGACTCATTAGTCACCTGAGAACTCATTTTTAATGTGGAAGCAAGTCATCCTCGGTTCCGAGGGACTGCCTAAGAGAGAGAGCGAAGATATTCAAGGCTGATTTTTGGACTCATGGGGAATCAAGGGATATGGGGATCAGGCGGGAAAGTGGAGTTGAGGTCGAAGATCAACCTTGATCTTATTGAATGGCGGAGCAGACTCGAGGGGCCGTGTGGCCGACTCCTGCTTTTAATTCTTATGTTCTTATGATGCAGTGAGGAGGACGAGAGTGTTGGTTAAAGTAATGTGTACTGATTGATCAAGTGTTTTCTTGCTTCTGTCGCAGTGCCTTAGGTTTAAGGCTTCACTTTCGGGATTGTGGCTAGAAGGTTATGCTGATAAGGTTAGATGAAGTAGGGTGGGAGGAGGCTTGTGTGGAGTGTAAACTGGCATAGCCCAGTTGGGCCGAATGGCCTGTTTCTGTGCTGTAGATTCTATATAATCCTATATAACTCAGTAAGGTGTACCTTTAATGAACCGAAGTAGAAGTTCCAATTGGTGGAGTGAATGGATCAATGTGTGTCTGAACTATATTGCTATGTGTATTGTTTTAACGCAAGGTTAAGGATTAACGATTGCTACCCTCCAATGTCTGATATCTTGACTGTGGTCCTTCCAGCGGCTGTTCCTTCCTCTGACTCGCGCTCTCTCTCCCTCCCGCACGATCTGCTGCCTCTGACCCACGTTCCCCAACTTTGTTTTCCAGACTGTTTGTGACAAAGTGCAGCGGCTGCGCCGAGGCGATCGGCCCCTCCGAGTTCATCATGCGAGTGCTGGGGAGCGTGTACCATGTGGCGTGCTTCAGCTGCTGCGAGTGCGAGCGTCACCTGCGACAGGGCGACGAGTTTGTGCTGAAGGAGGGCCAGCTCCTGTGCCGCCGCGATTACGAGAAGGAGAGGGAACTGCTGAGTGGGATCAGCCCCACCCCGACAGAGTCAGGTACCCAGAGCAAGGCCGCAGCTGCTTAATGCAGCAGATTAGTCTTATTCAGTACAGGACGTCCTGCGAATAACAACATATATAATGGGCCAGAACTTCGGGTCCCCGCGGGTGAGTACGCGTTGCATACTCACCCGTAAGGCCAACGGAAGTGCCGGTTTCGTGCATGCACTGCGCATGCGCTGGAAACCGGAACTTCTGTTCCCTTGAAGGAAGGGGTTCACAGGTCAAACGCGTGCACTGGAGAGGCAGCGCGTAGACCTGGAACTTCCGATATTTTTACAGGTTTCTCCGGGAGGGTAAGTTTCCAGGAGCTACGCTTCTAAAAAGCAGTCGCAAGGCCTGCTTTTAACAAGGTAAGAGGTTAATTAAGTAAAATTAAAACATTTTTTCCACAGGTTTATCATTTTAAAATACTTTAAAGAAACGTAAGTTTATTTTTAGCCCCGTTAAAAACGTTAATTAATTTTTTCAAAAATTTAAATTTTTGTTTAAAATAGTTAATTTATGTCATTTATAGTTATTATAAAAATGTGATTTTTTAAAATGTATTTGAAGTTTTACTTAGGTTTTGGGGCCGATCTCTATTCACAGATTTGACGGGTCTTCCTGTCAAATCTATGAACAGAGATTCCCTGCTCCGATTGGCTCCCCATGGCCCACGTGCTCCCAGGGGACGCTTCGAACTAACTGCGCCCCTGGGATACGCAAGCACTGCGCGCCGGCAGCTGGAGGAGACCCAGGATCGGAATCCCACGCGGGCCCACAGCACAACGGCCGGCGCGCTAGGTAAGTGCAGGTCGGGGGCTTGCACCCGCGGGAAGCCCCCGACCCGAACTTCTGGCCCAAAATTATTCTATCTCAGCTGGATGAAGTGTTGGGAGTTCTCCCCGGTGTCCTGGCCAATATTTATCCCTCAACCAACATCACTAAAACAGATTATCTGGTCAGTGGTGTCAACCGTGGCTCAGTGTGCAGCACTCTCATCTCTAGAATCAGAAGGTCGTGGGTTCAAGCCCCCCTGCTAGAGGCTTGAGCACAAAATCCAGGCTGTCAGTGCAGTACTGAGGGAGTGCTGCACTGTCTGAGGTGCCGTCTTTCAGATGAAGATGTTAAACCAATGTCTGCGCTCTCAGGTGGATGTAAACGATCCCACGGCACTAATGTCTCATCCGAATGACGGCACCTCCGACAGTGCAGCACTCCCTCAGTAATGCACTGGGCAGTAGCAGCCTAGGTTTTGTGCTCAAGTCTCTGGAGTGGGGGATTATGAACTCTATGATCCGTCTGACTCCGAGGCAAGAGTGCTACCCACTGAGCCACAGCTGACACCTTTAGAGCTTAAAAGGAACAACAGATGGAAGTTGAGTAGAGCAGTGACCATAGTGCTGCCAAAGTAGAGAGAGAGAAGCAAGGCTGAGATGGAGAGAGAAAGGTTGGAGACCACCAGTGAGAGAGGAGGCACCTACCCAGGCTCTTTCCTGTACCTTGCCAAGGATTGTCATCCCTCTGCATATTGGAGTCGTTTTCAAGTCCCAGACAGATTTTAGCCTTTTAGATAATTCGAATGCGGCTAGCGAAGAGCCAGGACCAGCAGCAAGATATTTGAATAATTCACAGGTCAGAGAGGTGATGAACAGCCATCATCGACCTGTCAGATATTCAGCAGCAAACGGAGCTACTACCCAGGCAGAGGGAGTGAACGCTTCCCGAGGTGATGGGGGCGGAGGGAGCTGTCCAAGTTATTTATCACTGGCGAGTTATTCAAACAAATGCGGGAGGGTTTACTCCCCTGAAACAGAGTGAGCTCAGTGACACACAAAATCATCATGAGAAATGGAAGCTTTAGGGGCCTTCAAGTGTTGTGTTTTGTCTGATTGAGCACGAGTAAAAACTTCAAACAGAGAAAGAAAGAAGCAGTTTTTTTTCACAGTTCTGTTTTAAAGGTACAGGCCGCCTGCCTCTTACATAAAACTCAGCAAGAAGGGAGAAAGACAGAACTTGCATTTATATAGCGCCTTTCACAACCACCGGACGTCCCAACGCACTTTACAACCAACGAAGTACTTCTAGAGGTGTAGTCACTGTTATAATGTAGGAAACGCAGCAGCGATTTGCGCACAGCAAGCTCCCACAAACAGCAACATGATAATGACCGGATAATCTGCTTTTAGTGATGTTGGTTGAGGGATAAATATTGGTCAGGACACCGGGGAGAACGCCCACTGCTCTTCTTCAAAATAGTGCCGTGGGGTCTGTTACACACACCTAAGAGGGTTTAACGTCTCATCTGAAAGACGGCACCTCCGACAGTGCAGCAATCCCTCAGTACTGCACTGGGAGTGTCCGCCTGGATTTTGTGCTCGAGTCAGCAATGAAACGGAAATATCAGCCAAGGTTTTCACTCCTAATCACTACCCAAGAACCGGAATTACCAAACCTACAGACAAAGACAACAAAGTAAATATTTTAGAATTGGACTTGTCAAAAATCATTGGATAAAGTGTCACACAGGAGTCTGGGGGTAAATGTTACAATATATAAATAAATAGTAAAACTCTCAGTAAAGTGGGGAACAGAGAGGTTAAAAATCCGCCTCCAACACACCCATTTCCGGTTTTAACGGAGGCTGATTGGGGGGCGGGCGACCAATCCGCTCTCAGGAGGCAGGTCGCACCTTAAAATATTTTAAGCAGGCTGTGTGCCTCCATTAAAATGTCACTTTTATTTGTAACACCTGCAGGTCGGGTTTCCCAGCCTCAGGAAAGCGGTCAGCTGAAGTGAGATCTGAATCTGTCGGATCTGTCAGCCTTTACACCACTGGTTATAGGCCAGGAGGAGCAGGAGTACATTCCCCCCCCCCCCCACCGGAACAACAAGCTTAACTGTAAACACCGCCTCCTGCAATCTGTCTGATCCCCCCACCGCAAACACTCAGACCCCCCACAATCTCTCCGACCCCCCACAATCTCTCCGACCCCCCACAATCTCTCCGACCCCCCACAATCTCTCCGACCCCCCACAATCTCTCCGACACCCCACAATCTCTCCGGACCCCCACAATCTCTCCAACCCCCCACAATCTCTCCGAACCCCACAATCTCTCCGACCCCCCACAATCTCTCCGACCCCCCACAATCTCTCCGACCCCCCACAATCTCTCCGACCCCCCACAATCTCTCCGACCCCCCACAATCTCTCCGACCCCCCACAATCTCTCCGACCCCCCACAATCTCTCCGACCCCCCACAATCTCTCCGACCCTCCACAATCTCTCCGACCCCCCACAATCTCTCCGACCCCCCACAATCTCTCCGACCCCCCACAATCTCTCCCAACCCCCACAATTTCTCCGACCCCACACAATCTCTCCGACCCCCCCACAATCTCTCCGACCCCCCCACAATCTCTCCGACCCCCCACAATCTCTCCGACCCCCCACAATCTCTCCGACCCCCCACAATCTCTTCGACCCCCCACTATCTCTCCGAACCCCGCAATCTCTCCGACCCCCCCGCAATCTCTCCGAACCCCCCGCAATCTCTCCGAACCCCCCGCAATCTCTCCGACCCCCCGCAATCTCTCCGACCCCCCGCAATCTCTCCGACCCCCCGCAATCTCTCCGAACCCCCGCAATCTCTCCGAACCCCCGCAATCTCTCCGAACCCCCGCAATCTCTCCGAACCCCCGCAATCTCTCCGACCCCCCGCAATCTCTCCGACCCCCCGCAATCTCTCCGAACCCCCGCAATCTCTCCGAACCCCCGCAATCTCTCCGAACCCCCGCAATCTCTCCGAACCCCCGCAATCTCTCCGACCCCCCGCAATCTCTCCGACCCCCCGCAATCTCCCCGACCCCCCGCAATCTCCCCGACCCCCCGCAGTCTCTCCGACCCCCCCACAGTCTCTCCGACCCCCCACAGTCTCTCCGACCCCCCACAATCTCTCCGACCCCCCTCAATCTCTCCGAACCCCACAAACTCTCCAAACCCCACAATCTCCCCGACCCCCCACAATCTCTCCGACCCCCCACAATCTCCCCGACCCCCCACAATCTCTCCGACCTCCCACAATCTCTCCGACCCCCCACAATCTCTCCGACCCCCCACAATCTCTCCGACCCCCCACAATCTCTCCGACCCCCCACAATCTCTCCGACCCCCGACAATCTCTCCGACCCCCCGCAATCTCTCCGACCCCCCACAATCTCTCCGAACCCCAAAAACTCTCCGAACCCCACAATCTCTCCGACCCCCCACAATCTCTCCGACCCCCCACAATCTCTCTGAACCCCCTCAAACTCACCGACCCCCCACAATCTCTCCGACCCCCCACAATCTCTCCGACCCCCCACAATCGCTCCGACCCCACACGATCTCTCGGACCCCCCACGATCTCTCCGACCCCCCACGATCTCTCCGACCCCCCACGATCTCTCCGACCCCCCACGATCTCTCCGACCCCCCACGATCTCTCCGACCCCCCACGATCTCTCCGACCCCCCACGATCTCTCCGACCCCCCACGATCTCTCCGACCCCCCACGATCTCTCCGACCCCCCACGATCTCTCCGACCCCCCGCAATCTCTCCGACCCCCCCGCAATCTCTCCGACCCCCACAATCTCTCCGACCACCAACAATCTCTCCGACCACCAACAATCTCTCCGAACCCCCACAATCTCTCCGACCACCAACAATCTCTCCGACCACCAACAATCTCTCCGACCCCCCACAATCTCTCCCACCCCCCACAATCTCTCCGACCCCCCACAATCTCTCCGACCCCCCACAATCTCTCCGACCCCCCACAATCTCTCCGAACCCCCACAATCTCTCCGACCCCCCCACAATCTCTCCGACCCCCCACAATCTCTCCGACCCCCCACAATCTCTCCGACCCCCCACAATCTCTCCGAACCCCCACGATCTCTCCCACCCCCCACGATCTCTCCGACCCCCCACAATCTCTCCGACCCCCCACAATCTCTCCGAACCCCCACAATCTCTCCGACCCCCCCACAATCTCTCCGACCCCCCACAATCTCTACGACCCCCCACAATCTCTACGACCCCCCACAATCTCTCCGAACCCCCCGCAATCTCTCCGACCCCCCGCAATCTCTCCGACCCCCCGCAATCTCTCCGAACCCCCGCAATCTCTCCGACCCCCCCACAATCTCTCCGACCCCCCCACAATCTCTCCGACCCCCCCACAATCTCTCCGACCCCCCCACAATCTCTCCGACCCCCCCACAATCTCTCCAACCCCCCACAATCTCTCCGACCCCCCCACAATCTCTCCGACCCCCCCACAATCTCTCCGACCCCCCCACAATCTCTCCGACCCCCCGCAATCTCTCCGAACCCCCGCAATCTCTCCGACCCCCCACAATCTCCCCGACCCCCCACAATCTCCCCGACCCCCCGCAATCTCTCCGACCCCCCGCAATCTCTCCGGACCCCCCACAATCTCTCCGACCCCCCCACAATCTCTCCGACCCCCCACAATCTCTCCGACCCCCCACAATCTGTCCGATCCCACAATCTCTCTCCGACCCCCCACAATCTGTCCGATCCCACAATCTCTCCGACCCCCGACAATCTCTCCGACCCCCCACAATCTGTCCGATCCCACAATCTCTCCGACCCCCGACAATCTCTCCGACCCCCCACAATCTCTCCGACCCCCCACAATCTCTCCGACCCCCGACAATCTCTCCGACCCCCCACAATCTCTCCGATCCCCACAATCTCTCCGAACTCCAACAATCTCTCCGACCCCCCACAATCTCTCCGACCCCCCACAATCTCTCCGGCCCCCCACAATCTCTCCGGCCCCCCACAATCTCTCCGGCCCCCCACAATCTCTCCGACCCCCCACAATCTCTCCGACCCCCCACAATCTCTCCGACCCCCCACAATCTCTCCGACCCCCCACAATCTCTCCGACCCCCGACAATCTCTCCGACCCCCCACAATCTCTCCGATTCCCACAATCTCTCCGAACTCCAACAATCTCTCCGACCCCCCACAATCTCTCCGACCCCCCACAATCTCTCCGACCCCCCACAATCTCTCCGACCCCCCACAATCTCTCCGACCCCCCACAATCTCTCCCACCCCCCACAATCTCTCCGACCCCCGACAATCTCTCCGACCCCCCACAATCTCTCCGACCCCCCACAATCTCTCCGACCCCCCACAATCTCTCCGACCCCCCACAATCTCTCCGGCCCCCGCAATCTCTCCGGCCCCCCGCAATCTCTCCGACCCCCACAATCTCTCCCACCCCCCACAATCTCTCCCACCCCCCACAATCTCTCCGACCCCCCACAATCTCTCCGACCCCCCACAATCTCTCCGACCCCCCACAATCTCTCCGAACCCCCACAATCTCTCCGAACCCCCACAATCTCTCCGAACCCCCACAATCTCTCCGAACCCCCACAATCTCTCCGAACCCCCACAATCTCTCCGAACCCCCACAATCTCTCCGAACCCCCACAATCTCTCCGAACCCCCACAATCTCTCCGAACCCCCACAATCTCTCCGAACCCCCACAATCTCTCCGACCCCCCACAATCTCTCCGACCCCCCACAATCTCTCCGACCCCCCACAATCTCTCCGACCCCCACAATCTCTCCGACCCCCCCACAATCTCTCCGACCCCCCCCAATCTCTCCGAACCCCCGCAATCTCTCCGACCCCCCGCAATCTCTCCGACCCCCCACAATCTCCCCGACCCCCCACAATCTCCCCGACCCCCCGCAATCTCTCCGACCCCCCGCAATCTCTCCGACCCCCCGCAATCTCTCCGGACCCCCCACAATCTCTCCAACCCCCCCACAATCTCTCCGACCCCCCACAATCTCTCCGACCCCCCACAATCTGTCCGATCCCACAATCTCTCCGACCCCCGACAATCTCTCCGACCCCCCACAATCTCTCCGACCCCCCACAATCTCTCCGACCCCCGACAATCTCTCCGACCCCCCACAATCTCTCCGATCCCCACAATCTCTCCGAACTCCAACAATCTCTCCGACCCCCACAATCTCTCGACCCCCACAATCTCTCCGGACCCCCACAATCTCTCCGACCCCCCCACAATCTCTCCGACCCCCACAATCTCTCCGACCCCCACAATCTCTCCGACCCCCCACAATCTCTCCGACCCCCCACAATCTCTCCGACCCCCCACAATCTCTCCGACCCCCACAATCTCTCCGACCCCCCACAAACTCTCCGAACCCCCACAATCTCTCCGACCCCCCACAATCTCTCCGACCCCCACAATCTCTCCGAACCCCCACAATCTCTCCGACCCCCCACAATCTCTCCGACCCCCACAATCTCTCCGACCCCCCACATCTCTCCGACCCCCCACAATCTCTCCGACCCCCCACAATCTCTCCGACCCCCCACAATCTCTCCGACCCCCCACAATCTCTCCGACCCCCCACAATCTCTCCGACCCCCCACAATCTCTCCGACCCCCCACAATCTCTCCGACCCCCCACAATCTCTCCGACCCCCCACAATCTCTCCGACCCCCCACAATCTCACCGACCCCCCACAATCTCTCCGACCCCCCACAATCTCTCCGACCCCCCACAATCTCTCCGACCCCCACAATCTCTCCGACCCCCCACAATCTCTCCGACCCCCCACAATCTCTCCGACCCCCACAATCTCTCCGACCCCCCCAACTCACCGACCCCCCAATCAAATCTCTCCGACCCCACATCTCTCCGACCCCCCACAATCTCTCCGACCCCCCACAATCTCTCCGACCCCCGACAATCTCCCCGACCCCCCACAATCTCTCCGACCCCCCACAATCTCTCCGAACCCCCACAATCTCTCCGACCCCCCACAATCTCTCCGAACCCCCACAATCTCTCCGACCCCCCACAATCTCTCCGACCCCCCACAATCTCTCCGACCCCCCACAATCTCTCCGACCCCCCACAATCTCTCCGACCCCCACAATCTCTCCGACCCCCCACAATCTCTCCGAACCCCCACAATCTCTCCGACCCCCACTATCTCTCCGAACCCCCACAATCTCTCCGACCCCCCACAATCTCTCCGACCCCCCACAATCTCTCCGACCCCCCACAATCTCTCCGAACCCCCACAATCTCTCCGACCACCAACAATCTCTCCGACCCCCCGCAATCTCTCCGACCCCCCGCAATCTCTCCGACCCCCCGCAATCTCTCCGACCCCCCACAATCTCTCCGACCCCCCACAATCTCTCCCACCCCCCACAATCTCTCCCACCCCCCACAATCTCTCCCACCCCCCACAATCTCTCCCACCCCCCGCAATCTCTCCCACCCCCCGCAATCTCTCCGACCCCCCGCAATCTCTCCGACCCCCCGCAATCTCTCCGACCCCCCGCAATCTCTCCGACCCCCCGCAATCTCTCCGACCCCCCGCAATCTCTCCGACCCCCCACAATCCCCCCGACCCCCCACAATCCCCCCGACCCCCCACAATCTCCCCGACCCCCCACAATCTCTCCGAACCCCCACAATCTCTCCGAACCCCCACAATCTCTCCGACCACCAACAATCTCTCCGACCCCCCACAATCTCTCCGACCCCCCACAATCTCTCCGACCCCCCACAATCTCTCCGACCCCCCACAATCTCTCCGACCCCCCACAATCTCTCCGACCCCCCACAATCTCTCCGACCCCCCACAATCTCTCCGGACCCCCCCAATCTCTCCGAACCCCCGCAATCTCTCCGAACCCCGCAATCTCTCCGACCCCCCACAATCTCTCCGACCCCCCACAATCTCTCCGACCCCCCACAATCTCTCCGACCCCCCACAATCTCTCCGACCCCCCACAATCTCTCCGACCCCCCACAATCTCTCCGAAACCCCACAATCTCTCCGACCCCCCACAATCTCTCCGAACCCCCACAATCTCTCGACCCCCATCTCCGACCCCCCACAATCTCTCCGACCCCCACAATCTCTCCGACCCCCCACAATCTCTCCGACCCCCCACAATCTCTCCGGACCCCCCACAATCTCTCCGAACCCCCACAATCTCTCCGACCCCCCACAATCTCTCCGACCCCCCACAATCTCTCCCACCCCCCACAATCTCTCCCACCCCCCACAATCTCTCCCACCCCCCACAATCTCTCTGACCCCCCACAATCTCTCTGACCCCCCACAATCTCTCCGACCCCCCACAATCTCTCCGACCCCCCACAATCTCTCGGACCCCCCGCAATCTCTCCGACCCCCCGCAATCTCTCCGACCCCCGCAATCTCTCCGACCCCCCGCAATCTCTCCGACCCCCCGCAATCTCTCCGACCCCCCACAATCCCCCCGACCCCCCACAATCCCCCCGACCCCCCACAATCTCCCCGACCCCCCACAATCTCTCCGAACCCCCACAATCTCTCCGAACCCCCACAATCTCTCCGACCACCAACAATCTCTCCGACCCCCCACAATCTCTCCGACCCCCCGCAATCTCTCCGACCCCCCGCAATCTCTCCGACCCCCCGCAATCTCTCCGGACCCCCCCAATCTCTCCGAACCCCCGCAATCTCTCCGAACCCCCGCAATCTCTCCGACCCCCCACAATCTCTCCGACCCCCCACAATCTCTCCGACCCCCCACAATCTCTCCGACCCCCCACAATCTCTCCGACCCCCCACAATCTCTCCGACCCCCCACAATCTCTCCGACCCCCCACAATCTCTCCGAACCCCCACAATCTCTCCGAACCCCCACAATCTCTCCGACCCCCCACAATCTCTCCGACCCCCCACAATCTCTCCGACCCCCCACAATCTCTCCGACCCCCCACAATCTCTCCGGACCCCCCACAATCTCTCCGAACCCCCACAATCTCTCCGACCCCCCACAATCTCTCCGACCCCCCACAATCTCTCCCACCCCCCACAATCTCTCCCACCCCCCACAATCTCTCCCACCCCCCACAATCTCTCTGACCCCCCACAATCTCTCTGACCCCCCGCAATCTCTCTGACCCCCCGCAATCTCTCTGACCCCCCGCAATCTCTCCGACCCCCCGCAATCTCTCCGACCCCCCGCAATCTCTCCGACCCCCCACAATCCCCCCGACCCCCCACAATCTCCCCGACCCCCCACAATCTCTCCGAACCCCCACAATCTCTCCGAACCCCCACAATCTCTCCGACCACCAACAATCTCTCCGACCCCCCACAATCTCTCCGACCCCCCACAATCTCTCCGACCCCCCACAATCTCTCCGACCCCCCACAATCTCTCCGACCCCCCACAATCTCTCCGACCCCCCACAATCTCTCCGACCCCCCACAATCTCTCCGACCCCCCACAATCTCTCCGACCCCCCACAATCTCTCCGGACCCCCCACAATCTCTCCGAACCCCCGCAATCTCTCCGAACCCCCGCAATCTCTCCGACCCCCCACAATCTCTCCGACCCCCCACAATCTCTCCGACCCCCCACAATCTCTCCGACCCCCCACAATCTCTCCGACCCCCCACAATCTCTCCGACCCCCCACAATCTCTCCGAACCCCCACAATCTCTCCGACCCCCCACAATCTCTCCGACCCCCCACAATCTCTCCGGACCCCCCACAATCTCTCCGAACCCCCACAATCTCTCCGAACCCCCACAATCTCTCCGACCCCCCACAATCTCTCCGACCCCCCACAATCTCTCCGACCCCCCACAATCTCTCCGGACCCCCCACAATCTCTCCGAACCCCCACAATCTCTCCGACCCCCCACAATCTCTCCGACCCCCCACAATCTCTCCCACCCCCCACAATCTCTCCCACCCCCCACAATCTCTCCCACCCCCCACAATCTCTCTGACCCCCCACAATCTCTCTGACCCCCCACAATCTCTCTGACCCCCCACAATCTCTCCGACCCCCCACAATCTCTCCGACCCCCCACAATCTCTCCGACCCCCCACAATCTCTCCGACCCCCCGCAATCTCTCCGACCCCCCGCAATCTCTCCGACCCCCCGCAATCTCTCCGACCCCCCGCAATCTCTCCGACCCCCCGCAATCTCTCCGACCCCCCGCAATCTCTCCGACCCCCCACAATCCCCCCGACCCCCCACAATCTCCCCGACCCCCCACAATCTCTCCGAACCCCCACAATCTCTCCGAACCCCCACAATCTCTCCGACCACCAACAATCTCTCCGACCCCCCACAATCTCTCCGACCCCCCACAATCTCTCCGACCCCCCACAATCTCTCCGACCCCCCACAATCTCTCCGACCCCCCACAATCTCTCCGACCCCCCACAATCTCTCCGACCCCCCACAATCTCTCCGGACCCCCCACAATCTCTCCGAACCCCCGCAATCTCTGCGAACCCCCGCAATCTCTCCGACCCCCCACAATCTCTCCGACCCCCCACAATCTCTCCGACCCCCCACAATCTCTCCGACCCCCCACAATCTCTCCGACCCCCCACAATCTCTCCGACCCCCCACAATCTCTCCGAACCCCCACAATCTCTCCGACCCCCCACAATCTCTCCGACCCCCCACAATCTCTCCGGACCCCCCACAATCTCTCCGAACCCCCACAATCTCTCCGAACCCCCACAATCTCTCCGACCCCCCGCAATCTCTCCGACCCCCCGCAATCTCTCCGAACCCCCACAATCTCTCCGACCCCCCGCAATCTCTCCGACCCCCCGCAATCTCTCCGAACCGCGACATCATCCGAAAGCTGGGTGTCGTCAGCGTACATGTGGAAACTGACGCTACCCAGCTGTACCTCACCACCTCTTCTCTTGACCCCTCCACTGTCTCTAAATTGTCAGACTCTTTGTCGAACATCCAGTTCTGGATGAGCAGAAATTTTCTCCAATTAAATATTGGGAAGACTGAAGCCATTGTCTTCAGTCCCCGCCACAAACTCCGTTCCCCAGCCACTGACTCCATCCCTCTCCCTAACATCTGTCTGAGGCTGAACCACACTGTTCACAACCATGATGTCATATTTGACCCTGAAATGAGTTTCCGACCACATATCCACGGCATAACTAAGACCGCCTATTTCCAACTCCATAACATCGCCCATCTCCGCCCTTGCCTCAGCTCATCTGCTGCTGAAACCCTCATCCATGCCTTTGTTACCTCTAGACTTGACTATTCCAACGCACTCCTGGCTGGCCTCCCACATTCTACCCTACATAAACCTGAGGTCATTCAAAACTCGGCTGCCCGTGTCCTAACTCGCACCAAGTCCCATTCACCCATCACCCCTGTGCTCGCTGACCTACATTGGCTCCCGGTTAAGCAACGCCTCAATTTCAAAATTCTCATCCTTGTTTTCAAATCTCTCCATGGCCTCGCCCCTCCCTATCTCTGTAATCTCCTCCAGCCCCACAACCCCCCGAGATATCTGCGCTCCTCTAATTCTGCCCTTTTGAGCATCCTTGATTATAATCGCTCAACCATTGGCGGCCGTGCCTTCTGTTGCCGAGGCCCTAAGCTCTGGAATTACCTCCCTAAACCTCTCCGGCTCGCTACCTCTCTTTCCTCCTTTAAGACGCTCCTTAAAACCGACCTCTTTGACCAAGCTTTTGGTCACCTGCCCTAATTTCTCCTTATGTGGCTCGGTGTTAAATTTTTTTTGTCTTATAACACTCCTGTGAAGCACCTTGGGACATTTTACTATGTTAAAGGCGCTATATAAATGCAAGTTGTTGTTGTTGTATGTGGGATCTTGCTGTGTGCAATTTGGCTGGCATTAAAGGTGCGAGTTGTTGTTCAAAGTACTTTAGGACCTCCTGAGAACTGGATAAAAACTATATAAATAGACATTAATTCCTTGGAGTTAATGTAAAAGGGCATTTCGCCATCTCACTGTTCCCTCTTTGTCTGTTTCCTTACAGTGAAAAGTGAAGATGAGGACAGTGAACAACTTGGGCAGACCCAGGGCAAGGGCAGCGATGAGGGCAAGGACCCCAAGAGGTCCAAACGCCCGCGGACGATACTTACCACCCAGCAAAGACGGGCCTTCAAGGCGTCCTTTGAGGTGTCATCCAAACCCTGCAGGAAGGTATGAGCGAGGACGGAAGGGCTCTGAGGCACATTAAGGTGCCGCCCTAACAGAAGGGGAGATTTTTCTAGGTCTGTGCCCAGGAGCAGCGAGCATCAGATGGCTGCTGCGCGATCCCAGCCGCCCAATTTTCCAATGTACACCACACCCAGGGCCAGACCCAGGAGAATCTCCCCTGGAATCTTTCTAAAGAAGGCCACGGACATTCAAAGCCCGGACAGTGTGATGGGCAAAGAGGGGCAGAGTGTTGGCAAGCTCTACAGGAAGATGGTTGTGGAGGGTTTGACCTGGGGGGTGTCGCAGACAGATTTCGGAACTGCACAGATGGTCTGCCTATGAGTTGCCATGTGACACCAGCATCTGTACTGGACCCGTGCTATGCTCCGGGGCTCAGCAGTCTAATTAGTTTCTCCTTTATCTTTTCTGTTCGAGCATCCGTTTTTTAATTTTATTCTCCTGATTTTATTTTTTACTGCGGTGTTTCAGTCAGAGCTGAGCTTTCGGTGAAACAGGCTCTGCTCGGGAGGCGTGTGGGAGAGGTGGCAGAGCACTGATTGGTTTCTTTCCATGGGGTGGACATTGCCCTCATTGAGGGGACATTTTTTGTGTTGGTTCAGCCACGTGTCCGACTCTTTTGGAGTCGCTGAACCAGGCTCCTGAGAAGTTTACACCGGTAGAGTTTCTAGATGGAGAGGCCACACCTGGAGTACTGCGTACAGTTTTGGTCTCCTTATTTAAGGAAGGATATACTTGCATTGGAAGCAGTTCAGAGAAGGTTCAATGGGTTGATTCCGGAGTTGAAGGGGTTGTCTTATGAAGAAAGGTTGAGCAGGTTGGGCCTATACTCATTGGAGTTTAGAAGAATGAGAGGTGATCTTATTGAAACATAAGATTCTGAAGGGGCTTGACAGGGTAGATGCAGAGAGGATGTTTCCCCTCGTGGGGGAATCTAGAACTAGGGGGCATAGTTTCAGGATAAGGGGTCGCCCATTTAAGTCGGAGATGAGGAGGAATTTCCTCTCTCAGAGGGTCGTGAATCTTTGGAATTCTCTTCCCCGTGGAGGTGGAGTCATTGAATATATTTAAGGTGGAGATAGATTTTTGAACGATAAGGGAGTCGAGGGTTATGGGGAGCGGGCAGGGAAGTGGAGTTGAGGCCAAGATCAGATCAGCCATGATCTTATTGAATGGCGGAGCAGGCTCAAGGGGCCGAATGGCCGACTCCTGCTCCTGTTTCATATATCTCCTATCTCTCCCCAAAGGGACACCCCGAGGGATTAGGTGCAACGCTGTATGGCCAATGCTTTAGGGATTCCCCCAAGTGTGTTCTCAAGACTACTGCTGGAGTTCAACTGGATCAAACAGCGTATCAATGTTAAGCCTCACAATGTTTGTCCAGCCAGGACCACGCTATCCAATAGGCCATTGGCTTGAAGGGTTATCTGGAGCTGAGAGTAATCCTGGCTCCCAGTGACATATCCCATTAGTGAGCTGGGCTGGGCCTTGGGTCACTGTGGCCTGGGGGAGGCACCATTCTTCTGCCCTTGTTGTCCAGTGCCAAGCGCCTCCGGGTCAAGCACACCACAGACAGTGGCAAACGAAAGCTCCCTGAATAACATGCCTATGGCCCAACCTCAGAGCATCCTCCTCTACCTGGAACAGACACCTTTAGGCTCTTTATGACTGAGATTGGGGATAGTTTTGTTCTGTGGGCCCACTCTTATTAGAAATTGGGTTTAGACGCTTTTCATGTAGGGCTCTTGCATCCAACAGACAGAGGAGACTTTTCTAAAACTGCCTTTGGACGATGCACAGTGGGATTGAAGATGGTGAATTTGCCAACACCCTGGTACCAACTACTTCACTGATAGGTACCAGCTCCTGACACGGTCACTTACTGACATGGAGCTGTGAGGTTAGTCGTTCAGGGCTGTTCAAGAGCGATGTCTTGTTCGCAGAATTAGCAAACTTAAAGGGACAGTGGTAGCATGGATACAAAATTGGCTAAGAGATAGAAAGCAGAGTCGTGGTAAATGGTTATTTTTCAGACTAGAGGGAAATATACAGTGGTGTTTCCCAGGGGTCAGTATTAAGCCCACTGCTCTTTTTGATATAAATTGATGACCTGGACTTGGGTATACAGGGCATAATTTCAAAGTTTGCAGATGATACGAAACTCGGAAATGTATTAAACAGTGAGGAGGATAGTAACAGATTTAAGGAGGACATTGGGCAGACTGGTGAAATGGGCAGACACACGGCAGATGATATTTAATGCAGGGAAGTGTGAAGTGATACATTTTGGTAGGAAGAATGAGGAGAGGCAATAGAAACGAAATGGTACAATTTTAAAGGGGGTGCAGGAACAGAGAGACCTGGGGGTGTACGTACACAAATCTTTGAAGGTGACAGGGTAAGTTGAAAAGGCCGTTAAAAAAGCATATGTGATCCTTGGCTTTATTAATAGAGGAATAGTGTATAAAAGCAAGGACGTTATGTTAAACCTTTATAAAACACTGATTAGGCCTCAGCTGAAATATTGTGTTCAGCTCTGGGCACCACACTTTAGGAAGGATGTCAAGCCCTTGGAGGATGTACAGAAGGGATTTACTAGAATGGTATCAGGGATGAGGCACTTCAGTTATGTGGAGAGACTGGAGAAGCTGGAGTTGTTCTCCTTAGAGCAGAGATGGTTAAGAGGTTTGATAGAGGTGTTCAAAATCATGAAGGGTTTTGATAGAGTAAATAAGGGGAAACTGTCTCTAGTGGTAGAAGGGTCGGTAACCAGAGGACACAGATTTAAGGTAATTGGCAAAAGAACCAGAGGTGACACGAGGAGAGATTTTTTTACACAGCGAGTTGTGGATGGTTAAGGGGGTGGGTGGGGTGCCGATCAAGTGGACTGCTTTGTCCTGGATGGTGTCGAGCTTCCTGAGTGTTGTTGCACTACAGCCATCGTGGAGAGAATTCCATCACACTCCTGGCACTCACACGTCAAGAACAGCCACTTGGGTGAGGTACTGGACAGCAGCCGGAGCCCACGGAACTGGAGTCCAGCAAAGACTCAGCGCCTTCAGGGGAAGGGCACACTGGCTGTCCCATTGGGTACACAGAGCTGGTGGTCCCCTCCAATAAATTGCCAGGAGTAACCCAGGGCAGAGAATCTGGAGGCATACTGATTTGGATTAAAGCAGAGCTTAGGAATTACATTAAATTTATAAAAAAGGGCGAAAACCACTTACGGCTCAAAATTAAGAGGGGCGTCATCTCTAGCATGAAAGATGTTTTCATTTGCGCACTCTATATCCCCCCGACAGAATCCCCGTACTTCAAAGAGGACACCTTCTCCAACATAGAGAGGGAGATTATCCAATTCCAGGCCCAGGGAAATGTGTTGATCTGTGGGGACCTCAACTCAAGAACTGGCGAAGAACCAGACTTCACCAATAATCATGGGAATAATTACATATTTGGGAATAACCACTTTGATCTCCCTTCCCATCCACACAGGCATAACTGCGACAAACAGGCAAATGCTAACGGAAAACAGCTCCTGCAGCTCTGTCGAAGCCTGGGTCTGTACATTGTCAATGGTAGGTTATTGGGAGACTTCCTAGGAAGATCCACCTATTGCTCACCTCTTGGCTTCAGCACCGTAGACTATATGATTACAGATCTGGACCCATCCTCTTTCAGAACATTCACAGTCAAACCACAAACAACACTGTCAGATCACAGTCAAATTACTGCATATCTTGAAAGGACAGAAACAACCAACACAGAAACACAACCCAGTAAGCTGTACAACATTAAAAAATCTTACAGATGGGCCAAAAACAGCACGGAAAAATACCAGAAAGCAATTAGCAATCAAACAACTCAAGCTCTCTTGGACACCTTTCTGGAAAATACATACACACACAATAAAGAAGGCGTAAACCGGGCAGTGAATAACCTAAATAATATTTTTGATAATTTGGCATCAATGTCAAACTTGAAAGTTCGCAAGAACAAACCCAAAACAAAAAACTACGAAAAATGGTTTGACTCCGATTGCCAGAACATGAGGAAAAAACTCAGAAAAATATCAAACCAAAAACACAGACAACCAGAAAACGAGGAATTACACCTTACTTATTGTCAGGCACTAACACAATACAAAAACACACTCGGAACCAAGAAAGAGCAGTATATTAAGAATACACTCATCTCCATTGAGGAATCCATTGATTCCAATTGTTTCTGGGACAACTGGAATACATTACACAAAAAACAACACGACAAATTGGCCATTCAAAACGGAGACACATGGGAAAGCCATTTTGAAAAATTATACCAGAAAAACACACTAAGCCCAGAGCAATACAAAATATGCGAAAAACTGGCAAAGCTAGAATTTGCCATAAAAGATAACCAAAACCCGATAGACCCCATAATATCTGAAAAAGAGCTAATTGAAAAACTCAAGGACCTGCGACCAGGAAAAGCTTGCGGTGCAGACGGCATCCTAAGCAAGATGATTAAACACACGGACGATAAAATGAAATTGGCTATACTGAAACTCTTCAACTTGGTTCTGAGTGTCGGTTACTTCCCTGATATCTGGAACAAAGGACTCATAACGCCCATATACAAAAGTGGGGACAAAGTTGACCCAAATAACTATCGAGGCATCTGTGTAAACAGTAACCTGGGGAAGGTTTTCTGTAGTATCATAAACAAAAGACTTATAAACTTCCTTGAGGAGCACAATGTCTTGAGTAAAAGCCAAATTGGATTCCTACCAAACTATAGATCATCAGATCATATCTTCACCCTACAGACCCTAATTGACAAACATGTTCATCAAAACAAAAGCAAAATTTTTGCCTGCTTTATAGATTTCCAGAAGGCTTTCGATTCCATCTGGCATGACGGTCTATTCTTGAAACTTATTGAAAGTGGTGTAGGAGGAAAAACATATGATGTAATTAAATCAATGTATACAAACAATAAATGTGCAGTTAAAATTGGAGACAAACAAACAAAATACTTCCCACAGGGGCGTGGTGTGACGCAGGGCTCGCCCATCTCACCGACACTCTTTAATATTTACATAAATGAATTGGCAAAACTACTTGAACAATCTACAGCACCCGGCCTCACCCTATATGAATCCAAGGTTAAATTCCTCCTCTATGCAGATGACCTGGTTCTGCTGTCACCAACTAAGGAGGGTCTACAACAGAACCTGGATCTGCTGGAGTCATTCTGTCAGACCTGGGCCCTGACAATAAACCACCAAAAAACCAAAGTCCTTGTGTTCCAGCAAAGATCCAGACATCAGGGACCCAGAATAAATTTCACACTAAAATTGAACAAATCACTAACTACACATACTTGGGCTTAAAAATCAGCTCTATGGGAAATTTTCGTCTGGCTGTGAATGAACTGAAAGAGAAAGCTAGAAGGGCTTTCTATGCCATTAAAAGATCAATCCAAATAGAAATCCCAATTAGCATTTGGCTCAAAATTTTTAAATCAGTAATTGAACCAATTGCGCTCTATGGAAGTGAGGTGTGGGGACCGCTAACACAACAAGAATTTGCAAAATGGGACAAACACCCAATTGAGATCCTACATGCAGAATTCTGTAAAAGTATCCTCCGGACTCAAAGGAAAACCGTAAACAATGCATGCAGGGCAGAACTAGGCCAATATCCATTAATAATCACTATCCAAAAAAGAGCCACCAAATTTTGGAAACACCTAAAAATGAGCAACCCCCACTGCTATCATTACGAAGCCCTGAAATGCCAAGAGAGGACCATAAAGAAGAATACCCTCAGTCAACTAGTCCTGGGACTCAGTGAAGCAACAACTAACACTACTAACAATAACCAGCCCCAGGACAGTGACAACGTAGCACAGAGAATTCGACCCAACACAATTGTCACTAAGCAAAAGGAAAAATACCTGTCATATTGGGCAGAAACAACAAAAACCCAAAACAAACTCAATTGCTACTTGGCCCTAAACAGACAATGCAACATGGCTGAATACCTGACCATGGTAAAGGATAGCAAACTGAGAAAAACCTTGACAAGGTACAGACTTAGTGAACATAGCCTGGCCATCGAAAAAGGCAGACACAGACAGACCCAGCTGCCAAGAGAGGACAGGATATGCTCTCGCTGCAGTCAGGGAGTGGTGGAGACAGAGATGCACTTCCTCACAGCTTGTGGAAAATATCAGGGCATCAGGGAGAATTTCTACCAAAAATTCACACAAATATGCCCTGAATTCAGAAATTTGAATGACGACCAAAAACTCCCATACCTACTAGGGGAACAGAGAAACTGTGTAACCTTAGCGGCACACTATGTTACAGCTTGCCATAAACAGAGGGACAACCAGTCTAAGAAAAGAGTATATACAAATTATACGAATGTATATTTATACACTCAGGGATATATCTGTTTATACAATGTATGAATAGATCTGCGTTTATGTGTACAACCATAAATGTTTTTCGATGCTTTGGCAACATAAGATGTACCTTATCATGCCAATAAAGCGATTTGAATTGAATTGAATTGAATTGGAAGAGGGGAGACGATTAGGGGATGATGTGGAGCAATTCTCAGTAGCAGTTCCCTTGATTCTTTCGGATTAGGGGGTTGACTTATGAAGAAAGTTTGAGCAGGGTGGGCCTATACTCATTGGAGTTTAGAAGACTGAGAGGGGATCTTATTGAAACATATAAGATACTGAGGGGGCTCGACAAGGTAGATGCAGAGAGGATGTTTCCCCTCATGGGGGAATCTAGAACTCGGGGGCATAGTTTCAGAATAAAGGGTCGCCCTTTTAGAACTGAGATGAGGAGGAATTTCTTCTCTCAGAGGGTCGTAAATCTGTGGAATTCTCTGCCCCAGAGAGTTGTGGAGGCTGGGTCATTAAATACATTTAAGGTGGAGATAGACTGATTTTTGCAAGATAAGGGAGTGAAGGGTTATGGGGAGTGGGCGGGGAAGTGGCTTTGAGCCCAAGATCAGCCATGATCTTATTGAATGGTGGAGCAGGCTCGAGGGGCCAAGTGGCCTATTCCTGCTCCTATTTCTTATGTTCTTATTTGTCTTGTTCTAGGTCAGGGAGACACTTGCTGCAGAAGCAGGCCTCACTGTCCGGGTTGTACAAGTCTGGTTTCAAAACCAAAGAGCCAAGGTGAGAGTCTGTTTCCCTCTATGTCTTTTTACCCACCACCGTCCCCGCCCCCACCCCCCAGCCCCCACTCCCACTATTTGTTATTTTTCTCCGCACATCCCTTCCACCACCACTCTATACCAAAGCTATCCTTCTCCAGTACAGAGAGCTTACATGTAGCCTTACTGCCCAGTGGCTCAGTGGGTATCACTCTCGCTTTTGAGTCAGAAGGTTGTGGGTTCAAGTCCCACTCCAGAGACTGGAGCACATAATCCAGGCTGTCACTCCAGTGCAGTGCTGAGGGAGTGCTGCACTGTCGGAGGTGCTGTCTGATGTGCCTCAATAAATCCGAGACTCGATGTTAGCGAAACAAAACAAGGCTTTTATTGACTTAGAAGGTAACACACAGAGGAGAGGTATCTTCCATCCAGAGGTCTGCCGTACTGGATGTGATGCAGGCTGGGCCAGCTTACATAGGGGCCAGGTATGGGCGGAGCCCTACACACAGTACAATACAATGGTGAGGAAACGGAACTGAGGTAAGGGAAATGAAACTGAAACCAACCACAGTCACAGGCAGAGAATACCAATGAGTGATGAATGGAATATTTCATCACACTGTCTTTTGGATGAGATGTTAAACTGAGGCCCTGTCTGCTCTCTCAGGTGGATGTAAAAGATCCCACGGGCACTATTCGAAGCAGAGCAGGGGAGTTCGCCCCGGTGTCCTGGGCCAACATTTTATCCCTCAACCAACATCACTGAAAAAAACAGATTATCTGGTTATTTACCTCATTGCTGTTTGGGGGATCTTGCAAATTGGCTGTCGTGTTTCCTACATTACAGCAGCAAGTACACCTCAAAAATACTTCATTGGCTGTAAAGCACTTTGGGACGTCCTGAAGTCGTGAAAGACACTGTAGAAATGGGGTCAGTGGCCTCTCCAACCTGTTAACACCAGCTCGTTAATGGCTGTTTCAGGCAATAGGCCTCTTTTAACATGGAAATTGGGACCCTGTGCCGTAAATGGGACCCCGATTGCCAGTTTAGGTCGGCGCTGCGCTGCTCTCACTCCGACCAGTTGCACGGGCGATGAAACCAAAAAGGCCCGGCAAAGGCAAGTGTCGAATTATTCTGGAAAACCTCAGCAGGCCAGGGCAGCATCCGTGGAGAGAGAAACGGAGTCAACGTTTCAGGTCGAAGAGTCTTAGTCAGAACGAAGAGTCTTCAACCTGAAACGTTGACTCTGTTTCTCTCTCCATGGATGCTGCCCTGGCCTGCTGAGTTTTTCCAGCGTTTTCTGTTGTTATTTTGGATTTCCAGCATTTGCAGTATTTTGCTATCGTGTCGAATTATTCTCCTGGGCCCCGGGTGCCCCACCCTCCTTGATCGTGACCACCCTCCCCACCTCGCAACCCGTGTTGCTGGCAGGCGCCCAGGCCCGACCTTGAGGCCTCAATCCTGAAAGTTGCACCGGGACTCCAGTTCGGCTCCTTGCAGCTCACCTGCCAGATTTAAGGGGGGGCCGGGGCTTCAAAATTGCAGAGGCCTCACAAAGTCAAAATGAACCCCCTTTCTATTTCTTTCTGCTCGAAGGAATCCTGAGTTCAAAACTTATCAAAGAGCAGTATTGTAACTGTGCCTCCTGACGGGAAGCCCAGTGCTCTCCGGTTTGAAGAACCAACGTTGTAGTTGAGGTGTTTCTTTTTGTTTTACTTTGAACCCTCTAGATGAAGAAACTCGCCCGAAGGCAACAGCAGCAGCAGCAGGAACAAGAACAACTGAACTGCCAACACCTGGGGAACAGACGCAGCTCGAATCGAGGAGCAAGGCGCAGTAACGAAAACAGTGAAGGTGAGAATCGGCTGTCGGAGCCATCAGCAAACAGGGAAAGGGGAGATAAATGGCGTGAAGTCGGAGAGGGTGCCCAGGAGATTTGCCGGAATGGTGCCAGGGATGAGGGGCTTCAGTTATGTGGAGAGACTGGAGAAGCTGGGGTTGTTCTCCTTGGAGCAGAGAAGGTTGAGGGGGAGATTTAATAGAGGTGTTCAAAATCATGAGGGGTTTTGATAGAGTAAATAAAAAGAAACTGGTTCCACTGGCAGGACGGTCAATAGCCAAAGGACACAGATTTAAGAGAATTTGCAAAAGAACCAGAGGGAGAGATGAGGAAAAAAAAGATTACGCAGCGAGTTGTTGTGATCTGGAATGCGCTGCCTGAAAGGGCGGCGGAAGCAGATTCAATAGTAATTTTCAAAATGAATTGGATAAATACATGAAAAGAAAACATTTACAGGGCTCTGGGGAAAGAGCAGGGGAGTGGGACTAATTGGAGAGCTCCTTCAGAGAGCCGGTAAACATGCAATGGGCCGAATGGCCTCTTTCTGTGCTGTAAGATCCTATGGTTCTATAAGAATCTATTGTATGGGAGCACCATCCACACGAGGACCTCAGCAGAGGAGCAGCCTGTCTCAGTGTCCACATGCCTTACTCCAGGCATAGTCAGTTGAAACAGTCTCACCCAGTTTATGAAATGCTGGCACAGGGGAGTTGGCAGCTGTCTCCCCCAGACATTGCAAGCCGTGCCCATTTGGGACATTCTGGGGGTAACCTCAGTCTAGGCCCGCAGTGCAAAACCAGCTCATAATGCATTGGCCATGAAGTCAACGGAAAAGCAAATGGGGCATGGTGTAAAACGGTCGGACGATTCACTCTGAACCTGTTTCGGCGCTACTATTGAGGACCGATTTCACCCGCTTTGTCCCAATAAGGGCATATCAAGCTGTGATGGAGTCAATCCACTTCTGGGTGCTACTAGGTAGGCCTCCCACTTTTAGAGAAAGGTTCCAGTTATCCTCACGCCACACCTGGAGGCTCATCCTGGGAAATGAGGCAGCAGGTAATGGCATCATCAGGTACCTTATCCAAGTTCCTCATCTGTGACAACCAATAACGTTAGTTAATCATGAGAGCATGAGAGTCAACCCTGACCCTGTCCTCATCTGATGTACTCATGTTTGCACTTCCCAGCACAGATGACTGAATGCCAATCAGAACTGGGCATCTCAGTCAAAGAGGATGTGACCAATTGTAGCTCCTCTACTGACCCCTGGCTAAGATGCAAACATACCAACATACGAACAATCCTGGACAGGAAATGATGCTCTGGTCCATCCAGTCTGTCCCCACACAATTGCCATACCTTGTGCATCACAATACATGCACACCCCACCCCACCCCACCCAAAACTATGTGATCTCCTGGGAGAGGCAAAAAAAACCCAGATAAACATAAGAACATAAGAAATTGGAGCAGGAGTAGGCCATTCAGCCCCTCGAACCTAATGAGATCATGGCTGATCTGATCTTGGGCTTAGCTCCATTTCCCTGCCCGCTCCCCATAACCCTTCACTCCCTTATCTTGCAAAAATCTGTCTATCTCCACCTTAAATATATTCAATGACCAGCCTCCACAGCTCTCTGGGGCAGCAAATTCCACAGATTTATGACCCTCTGAGAGAAGAAATTCCTCCTCATCTCAGTTTTAAATGGGTTTCCCCTTATCCTGAGACTATGCCCCCTAGTTCTAGATTCCCCCACGAGGGGAAACATCTTCTTTGCATCTACCCTGTTGAGCCCCCTCAGTATCTTATGGGGGAAAAATTCAGTTGCTTTGCGCCTCCCGTTAGCGCCCTAGCGAAATTCAGCGGGAATAACCGTTAGCGCCCCGCGGGTGACCTTTGTCAGATTAGTCAGGCAGCAGCACATTGCTGTATAAAGAGGGTCGCTGGAGCTCCCTTCAGGCAAGTCTTGCAGTTTATTACCTTCTCCATGGAACCTGCGAAACATGGAGAGCGAGCAGACCGCTTATGAAGATTGGCAGGGTTCCCAAAAGAGCAGTTGATAGAGCTCATGAGGAACTGAAAGCCCTGTGTGGTAACCTGCTCATTTTCTTAAACAGGAAAGGGTGTCATTCATATTAACATATAGCTAATGAGCAATGCCACTCACGCTATCTTACATGTTAATGCCCACTACCCATCGAAGCTGTCGTGATGCTTTCATCATGCACTAATCCACCATACTAGCCCTGATGACTCAAGGCTAATCAATGATCGGGGCTATCCCCTGCAGCCATGGCTTACGGCGCCTGTAAGTCTTCAACTTAATTAGCAACCCCTTAAATCGGCTGCCACATTTTAAAGCACTGCTAAGTTTCCCTACCTGCCACCAGCAATATTACCGCTCCAAACCCATGCTAAGTCTATGATTAGACACGTTTCAGGACCAAGCCATGGGTTAGTGGCAGTGTCAGATGGGCGGACGGATGTCCAGCCCCTCAACTAAATCACCACAGACCAGGGATTAAACCTGGGACATACCTCATCTGAGCATGAAGACACGAGCCCACCACTACCTTCTCAAGGCAACCAGGGAATTGGGCAACTGTCACCCACATCCCGAGAATAAATAATAATATCACAGTGCATTCACCATTGGCGAAGCCCTGGATCTCATTAAAAGATGCAATTGTCCTGAGACATTCCATTTCAGGGAGAGCCAGGTATGACAGACATGGAGCGGACCTCAACATTAACGTGGTAAAACGTCCCAAGGCACTTCACAGGACCATAATCTGACAAAAGATTTGACACTGAGCCACATAAAGAGATAGTAGGACAGGTGACCTACTTGGCCAGAGGTAAGTTCTAAGGAGCGTCTTAAAGGTAGAGAGGGAATTCTGGAGCTTAGAGCCGAGACGGATGAGGAGGCCAATGGTGACCTCAGCTCTCATTGCTGAACCTGTGAGGATGATCCATGGTGGATCGCTCCATCACTACCAGTTTTAATAACTTTAGACTTTCTATTTCCCAATCTCTGCCTCGCCCCCTCCTGTTTGTGCAGATGCGGCGAGTGCCTCTGGAATGGAAAGGATGATGGTTTCCTATCCCTCTCTGCAACGCCAGCAGCTGATGCCAATGGATCAAAGTAGCTACAGCACGGACCACTTTAGACAGGGACTCACCCCACCGCAGATGCCAGGTGATCATATGCATCCTTACGGTGAGTCCTAGAAGCAGACAGGAAGGGGCAAAACTTAGCCACAAAACTGACACAAGAAAAGCTACGTAATAAATGCAGCTCATTGTAAAAGCAAAGGATGCAAACAGAAACCTGTTGGACAACAACAACTTGAATCTAAATAGCACCTTTACCATAAAATAATGTCTCATGGCTCTTCAAAGAGCTGAAAGTAAAGAACAACGTAAGAAGGAGATATTAGGAGGGGGAATGGGGTGGGTTTTAAAGGGGACCTTAAAGGAGCAGAGGGAGGTGGAGGGAAAGAAGTGTTCAAGGAGAACTCTATCTGCCTTTACCAACTGAGCCATTGGGCAAGCTTAGAAAATGTAGCCTTGAATATATGTTCATATTTCCCTCTGTCCACCTCTCGGCCACTTCTACCCTCTGTCCACTTCCTGTCCACTTCTGCCCTCTGTCCACCTCTCATCCACTTCTGCCCTCTGTCCACCTCTCGGCCACTTCTACCCTCTGTCCACTTCCTGTCCGCTTCTGCCCTCTGTCCACCTCTTGTCCACTTCTGCCCTCTGTCCACCTCTCGTCCACTTCTGCCCTCTGTCCACCTCTCGGCCACTTCTACCCTCTGTCCACTTCCTGTCCGCTTCTGCCCTCTGTCCACCTCTCGTCCACTTCTGCCCTCTGTCCACTTCTCGGCCACTTCTACCCTCTGTCCACTTCTGCCCTCTGTCCACGTCTGTCCACTTCTGCCCACCTCTCATCCACTTCTGCCCTCTGTCCACCTCCTGTCCACTTCTGCCCTCTGTCCACCTCTCATCCACTTCTGCCCTCTGTCCACCTCTCATCCACTTCTACCCTCTGTCCACCTCCTGTCCACTTCTGCCCACCTCCTGTCCACTTCTACCCTCTGTCCACCTCCTGTCCACTTCTACCCTCTGTCCACCTCTGTCCACGTCTGCCCACCTCTGTCCACGTCTGCCCTCTGTCCACCTCTGTCCACTTCTACCCTCTGTCTACCTCCTGTCCACTTCTGCCCTCTGTCCACCTGTCCACTTCTGCCCTCTGTCCACCTCTGTCCACTTCTGCCCTCTGTCCACCTCTGCCCTCTGTCCAAATCCTGTCCACTTCTGCCCTCTGTCCACCTCTTGTCCACTTCTGCCCTCTGTCCACCTCTGCCCTCTGTCCACATCCTGTCCACTTTTGCCCTCTGTCCACCTCTGTCCACTTCTGCCCTCTGTCCACCTCCTGTCCACTTCTGCCCTCTGTCCACCTCCTGTCCACTTCTGCCCTCTGTCCACTTCTGCCCTCTGTCCACCTCCTGTCCACTTCTGCCCTCTGTCCACCTCCTGTCCACTTCTGCCCTCTGTCCACCTCCTGTCCACTTCTGCCCTCTGTCCACCTCTTGTCCACTTCTGCCCTCTGTCCACCTCTCATCCACTTCTGCCCTCTGTCCACCTCCTGTCCACTTCTGCCCACCTCCTGTCCACTTCTACCCTCTGTCCACCTCTGTCCACTTCTGCCCTCTGTCCACCTCTCATCCACTTCTGCCCTCTGTCCACCTCCTGTCCACTTCTGCCCTCTGTCCACCTCCTGTCCACTTCTGCCCTCTGTCCACCTCCTGTCCACTTCTGCCCTCTGTCCACCTCCTGTCCACTTCTGCCCTCTGTCCACCTCTCATCCACTTCTGCCCACCTCCTGTCCACTTCTACCCTCTGTCCACCTCTGTCCACTTCTGCCCTCTGTCCACCTCCTGTCCACTTCTGCCCTCTGTCCACCTCCTGTCCACTTCTGCCCTCTGTCCACCTCCTGCCCTCTGTCCACCTCCTGTCCACTTCTACCCTCTGTCCACCTCTGTCCACTTCTGCCCTCTGTCCACCTCACGTCCACTTCTGCCCTCTGTCCACCTCCTGTCCACTTCTGCCCTCTGTCCACCTCCTGTCCACTTCTGCCCTCTGTCCACCTCCTGTCCACTTCTGCCCTCTGTCCACCTCCTGTCCACTTCTGCCCTCTGTCCACCTCTCATCCACTTCTGCCCTGTGTCCACCTCTGCCCTCTGTCCACTTCTGCCCTCTGTCCACCTCTGTCCACTTCTACCCTCTGTCCACCTCCTGTCCATTTCTGCCCTCTGTCCACCTCTCGTCCACTTCTGCCCTGTGTCCACCTCTGCCGTCTGTCCACCTCTGCCCTCTGTCCACCTCTGTCCACTTCTACCCTCTGTCCACCTCTTGCCCACTTCTGCCCTCTGTCCACCTCCTGTCCACCTCTGCCCTCTGTCCACCTCTGTCCACTTCTACCCTCTGTCCACCTCTTGCCCACTTCTGCCCTCTGTCCACCTCCTGTCCACTTCTGCCCTCTGTCCACCTCCTGTCCACTTCTACCCTCTGTCCACCTCTTGTCCACTTCTGCCCTCTGTCCACCTCTCGTCCACTTCTACCCTCTGTCCACCTCCTGTCCATTTCTACCCTCTGTCCACCTCTTGCCCACTTCCGCCCTCTGTCCACCTCTTGCCCACTTCCGCCCTCTGTCCACCTCTTGACGTTTTGGGATGTTTCACAGCAATGTTGAAATTGAACCAGACTAGCCAGCAAGGACAAACCCCAGAAATTTTATTAGGTTACCACAATGCCATTCATACAACAGGAAGGTCCTAGATCCACATCGGTGCTGAATTAGCTTCTCTCAGTCAGGAGTAATGGTGGAGTGCTACAATGGGCTTTGGAATCAATGGGCCATAGAGAAGGGGAAATCAGCCAGTGTCCCCCCTTCTCATCACCATCCAGTGACTCCTTGTAAAAACGAGCATGTATGGACTTCAGAAGAAGATGGGATCTTGTTCACTTGTGATGGCTCACAAAGCTCACATATGACAAATGTTGAAAAGGCACCAATAATCTGCTAGTCCCATAGTGATGAGAATGTGGGACTCGCTACCACAGGGAGTGGTTGAGGCAAATAGCTTTAGACGCATTTAAGGGGAAGCTAGATAAGTTCATGAGGGAGAGAGGAATATGTCGATGGGTGAGATGAAGTAGGGTGGGAGAAGCAGGTGTGGAGCATAAACACCGGTATAGACCTAATACAAAAGCAAAATACTGCGGATGCTGGAATTCTGAAATTAAAAACAGAAAATGCTGGAAATACTCAGCAGGTTAGGCAGCATCTGTGGAGAGAGAAACAGAGTTAACGTTTCAGGTCGAGGACCCTTCGTCAGAACTGGAAATAGCTGGAGATGGAACAGGTTTTTAACTTGTCCCATTACCATCTCCTTTTGCCTTGCACCATCATCCCTTTTGTCTCTTAATCTCTCCCGCCTTCCACCCTATCACAGACCTTCCCTTCTGTTCTTTCCTCCCCTCCCCCCTTTCCCGGCCCCTGCACTTGCTTAAGAACCTGTTCCATCTCCAGCTTTTTCCAGTTCTGACGAAGGGTCATCGACCCTGTTTCTCTCTCCACAGATGCTGCCTGACCTGCGGAGTATCTCCAGCATTTTCTGTTTTTATTACCGGTATAGACCTGTTGGGCTGAGTGGCCTGTTACTGTGCTTTAAATAGAATGTAATCCTATGTATGAATTAGCATCGTCTGGACAGGAGAAAGATTTTGTAGCACCAGGTTTATTCTGTTTTGAAAGATGCCACGTGTAAACCAACAACAACAAAAAAGGCAGAAAAATTGTATCCTAAGACATTTGTTTCTCTTTGTGCGACCTAGATTCCGATGCAGTCTTCCATGACATGGATCGTGAAGGTTCCCTCAGTCATCTGGGAGACTGTATCCTGGCCCCACCCGAATCGAACCTCCTGCCAGCTAGAGTGGGGAACCCCATCGACCGGCTGTACTCCATGCAGGATTCCTACTTCACCTCCTAATCTGCAGTAATCCACCAAGGAACGTTTGGCTACTTTCCAAGTAGATTTGTGGTAGTCGCTGTTCCTTTCTGAAGCCTTTAGATTGTATCATGAACCATTGGAAATGTAATAACATGTCGCGGTTCTACTCTCCTTAAACAACACACACACGCCGAGAAGAATACTGTAGAAAATGTACAAACAAAACAACACTTAAAGTCCATTTCCGTCACATCGCAACATTCACATCCAGATTTGAGTAGATCCTTTCCATGTGTGGAACTTAAGAGAGAAGTATGTACTACTGAATTGTCTCACATGCTTAAATATTCTCAAGTGTGATGTTTGTGTACTTAACCATTGCCCTGTGTGTTAAATGCTTTAATGTTTCTGATTAGAAGTAGTTTAGGAATAAACCTTGTGCATAGGACTTCTTGTTTAGGACACCATGAATGGGGAGAAATGCTCCCAGCATTCATTGCTCCAATTTAATGTCACTGGCATTAAATTTTATGATTTCAAACTTGGAGTGGTTCTACACATGTCCGTTCCTCAGACACCCATTTTACTATATAAAGTATAATTACAAGGATCAAGTGGGAGACACCAATAAAAGCACTGACATCTCCCTCTATAACATTTACATATAATTCACTAAAAATGCCACCCTTTTGGCTATGGGACTGGACAGCAATCACCGCCAATGATAAGACATTTTAAGAAGGGGTCAGGCTGCATCTGAACTGTACCAGTGTAATGCGTGGTTCTGGTGCATTCGGGGTTCGAGTTCCAGAGACACCCGTCAAGCTGAGAGGAGCCCAACCTGAAGATTGCTGAAGCCAGATACTCCGAACCCTGCAAGCACCCCTACCCCGTGCCCACTTGTTCAGCCTGGATCTTCAGATCACGCAACCCCCAAGTTTGCGTTCTACATGGGCCAACAGTCAGCAACACCTAAAGACTGCATGCCAACCAAGCAACACTCGCTTTTAGATATCCCTTTAATCAGTGGTTGGATTTACTGTCAGTTACAGTCTCCCAATTCCTGTAGACAAGAAGCTTCATCATAAAACTGACCACCTGCAACAACATATCATGTTTCAAAGTGGATTTGGAACTGAGCCAAGGTAATAAGTCGAATATTGTTCATTGACAGTGGATTAGAACAGTTACTGTAAACATCATTAAAAAGTTGCAGGACTTAACTTACGAAGGGACTTCTTCATTAATGAACCTGGCGAGCAGGAAAGGATGAGTTTCCATTTCTAATTTACACCAGTTCTATCAACATCTGACACAAAGGATCAGTCAGATAGTTTGCCTTTGACAATCGCTATTGAGGTGACCTTTGTTACAAGGTAGTAATCATTGAGAACCAAGAGCTTACTAACCTTCAGCATCAAATAATCGGACTTCAACAAAAGCAAGATGGTCTCCATATTAGCCAGAAAGTCTTCAGTGGAGCAAGATGGTCTTAAATATGAGTTAGGTGGTCTTCCATAGGGACTGAAGATTAGTGATGAGTTAAATAGTCTTCAGGATGGACTGAGGAGTAGAGATCTTCAGGTTGTTTTCCATATGACAAATGTTTCATGGTCTTCAGTGTAAGTAGATTTCCGAGTGATCGCAGTAGCTGGTAAGATAGTTTTTCAGGGACAATAGAGCTGTGCATTTGAAGCTGTTGGACATTAGCTGGGAATGGCACATCACCACAGGTGAGCCACCAGCTGGGAACAGTGCTGCATTGACAGACCTGGAGCTGGTGCCCACAGCCAGTGGCTACAGGCAACACACATTACATTACAAAACTTACTACTGCATCACATTGAATACTGCAGTTTGGTTGATTACTGTCTGTTTATACAATGAGTGCAGCCACCAAATGTGGTGTGAGAATTTTACAATCCCACGTAAGGCTAACAATCATTTTTTTTTACTTTTCGCAATTTTTATTTGAAAAAAGACAATGGCTCCGTTGCTGAATCCTGCAAAAGCTGGAACCTGCCCGGCAACAACAGAAGAAACACTGTGTGAAAAATAGTGAGCCCACGAGGAGCAGTGAGTCATGTCATAGACACAGTGCATGGCAAAGTAGCAAATAAACTCAGGACAGACCAAGCAAGCCCCACAGACCTTAAACAGGGTTGGCAACTCTGGATGGATGTATTCCTGGCAGCCTTGTTTTGGGGCAGAGCTGATGACGGCGGGGGTGGAGTACTCTTTACCCTGGGAGTTCCCATGTCCTTCTTCCTTCCGAAGCCTGACGGATCTTCACACACCACAAGTGAAGAAGTGTACCGGCCTCAAGACCAGGCTTGCCCCCCAAGGCAAGGTTGTTTGTTTTCTCTCTTGCAGGTTTTAGCTCCCTCGAGAGGGGCAGAGGACTATTTCTTCTTTTTCTGGGGGAACCCAGTACCCACCCCTCCATGGCAGTAGATGCTGGACATTCTGCCCAGTGTGGGGAGGCAGGCACCTGAGATCAGCCTGGAATGCCAATCTCATACATACTTCAGTCAACACCACCCACATACATCTGGAATTAACACAATTCTCCCAAATCCATTTTTACACACTCATCCATTCAACTCTTGCATACTTCAGCCAATGGTATTCTTACTTCTTCTTCTTAGGCAATCCCTCGGAGCCGAGGATGACTTGCTTCCACATTAAAAATGAGTTCTCAGGTGACTGATGAGTCCAATGCGGGACGTACAGTCTCTGTCACAGGTGGGGCAGACGGTGGTTGAAGGGGCAGGTGGGTGGGGTGCTTGGGTTGACGTGTGCTCCTTGCACTGCCTGCGCTTAGCTTCCGCTTGCTCCCGGCAAAGAGACTCAAGGTATTCGGCGCCTTCCCAGATGCTTCTCCTCCACTTTGTGCGGTCTTGGGCCAGGGATTCCCAGGTGTCGGTGGGGGATGTTACACTTTTTCAAGGAGGCTTTGAGGGTGTCCTTGAAGCGTTTCCTCTGCCCACCTGGGGATCTCTTGCCGTGCCAGAGCTCTGAGTAGAGCGCTTGTTTTGGGAGTCTCGTATCGGGCATGTGGACAATTTGATCCTGGTATTCTTACACACTTCACTCAACACCACTCTTACACACTCATCACAACTCATCCAACACCACTCTTACACACTCAACACTACTCTTACACAACTCATTCAACATAACTCTTGCACACCTCATACATCACTCTTACATACCTCATTCAACACCATTCTTACACTCAACATGACTCTTACACACCTCACTCAACATCATTCTTACACCTCATTCAACACCACTCATACACACCTCACTCAACATCACTCTTACACACCTCATTCAAAACACTCTTACACACTCAACATCACTCTTACACACCTCACTCAACATCACTCTTACACACTCAACACCACTCACACACCTCACTCAACATCACTCTTACACACTCAACACCACACTTACACACCTCACTCAACACCACTCTTACACACCTCACTCAACATCACTCTTACACACCTCACTCAACATCACTCTCACACACTTCACTCAACGTCACTCTTACACACTGATGCGCCATCAATTACTCAAAAGACTGAGGTTGAGCGAGTAACAATCAGGCTTTTATTAACTAAAGAATGAAGGTCTTGTCTCGAGTGGTCGACCCGTCCAGAATACTAAGGGACTGGGAGGTAGTCACTTATATACCTGGAATAGTGGGAGGAGTCAGCCGAGGCATGTCCAGACCTGTACCTAGTGGAATACACATACAGACACAGACAGGTTATAACAGTGGTTTACCACATTCACCCCTTGTTTAAAAATGAGTCCGGTGGGGTGAAGTGTATTTAAAAGTTCGTGTATTGGAGTCTCTCCGGAGGTCTTGTCTGCCGCTGTGATCGACGTGGTGACGGCAGGGGTGGTGGAGCTTCCGGCGTCGCGTCCCGTGTAGGCTGGGGCCCTGGAGTGTAGTCCTCGTGGGTGACGGTCCAAGGCGAGCCGGCTGCTGGGGTTGGATATCGGGTCGTGGGGGGGGGTGGTAATGGGTAGTGGGTTACAGCGGTCCCCGAGGGTGCGAGGTCTCGTATGGAGACTGTGTCCTCCCGCCCGTCCGGGTACGCAATGTAAGCGTACTGGGGGTTGGCGTGGAGGAGGTCGACCCTCTCGACCAGGGGGTCCGTTTTATTGGCCCTCACGTGTCTTCTCAGTAGTACCGGCCCTGGGGACGTCAGCCATTGTGGTAACGATGTCCCCGATGTGGACTTCCTTGGGAAGACAAACATTTTCTCATGAGGGGTGGCATTGGTGGCAGTGCAGAGCAGTGGCCGAATCGAGTGGAGCGCATCGGGGAGCACCTCCTGCCAGCGGGAGGTCGGAAGGCCCCTAGACTTTAAGGCTAGTAGGGCGGCCTTCCAAACTGTTGCATTCTCTCTTTCCACCTGTCCGTTCCCCCGGGGGTTGTAACTGGTGGTCCTGCTTGTGGCTATACCCCTAGCGAGCAGGTACTGGCGGAGTTCGTCGCTCATAAACAATGAGCCCCGGTCGCTATGGATATAGCTGGGGAAACCAAACAGGGTGAAGAGGCTGTTCAGAGATTTAATGACCGTGGCACTGGTCATGTCCGGGCAGGGGATAGCGAACGGGAACCGGGAGTACTCGTCAATGATGTTGAGGAAGTACACATTGTGGTCGGAGGAGGGGAGAGGCCCTTTGAAATTGACGCTCAGGCGTTCGAAAGGGCGAGTGGCTTTTATCAGGTGGGCTCTGTCTGGTCTATAAAAGTGCGGTTTGCACTCAGCGCAGACTTGGCAGTTCTTGGTCATGGTCCTGACCTCCTCGATGGAGTAAGGCAGGTTGCGGGCCTTGATGAAGTGGAAGAACCTGGTGACCCCCGGGTGGCAGAGGTCATTGTGGAGGGCCCTCAGCCTATCGATCTGCGCGCTGGCGCAGGTGCCACGCGATAGGGCATCTGGGGGTTCATTGAGCTTCCCAGGCCGGTACAAGATCTCGTAATTGTAGGTGGAAAGTTCGATTCTCCACCTCAAGATCTTGTCATTTTTGATTTTGCCCCTCTGCTTGTTGTTGAACATAAAAGCAACTGAACACTGGTCAGTGAGCAGGGTAAATCATTTTCCGGCCAGGTAGTGCCTCCAATGACGCACAGCCTCCACGATAGCCTGGGCCTCCTTCTCGGCCGTGGAGTGTCTGGTCTCCGGGCCCTGGAGGGTTCGTGAGAAGAATGCCACAGGTCTCCCCGCCTGATTAAGGGTGGCGGCCAGAGCGAAGTCGGACGCATCGCTTTCCACCTGGAAGGGGATGGATTCGTCCACTGCGTGCATGGTGGCTTTGGCTATGTCTTCCTTAATACGGTGGAAGGCTAAGCGGGCCTCTGCTGTCACGGGAAAAGAGGTGGACTTGATCAGCGGACGGGCTTTGTCTGCATAGTAGGGGACCCACTGAGCGTAGTAGGAAAAAAACCCTAGGCACCTCTTCAGAGCTTTTAGGCAGTGGGGCAGTGGGAGTTCCATAAGGGGACGCATTCGGTCCGGGTCGGGACCGATGACCCCGTGTTCCACAACACAGCCAAGGATGGCGAGGCGGTCTGTGCGGAATATGCACTTCTCCTTGTTATATGTCAGGTTCAGGAGTTGGGCGGTGCAGAGGAATTTCTCGAGGTTTGCGTCATGGTCCTGCAAGTCATGGCCGCAGATGGTCACATTATCTAGGTAAGGGAAAGTGGCCTGCAGCTCGTTTTGATCGACCATCCGGTCCATCTCCCTTTGGAAGACGGAGACCCCGTTAGTAACGCCGAAGGGAACCCTAAGGAAGTGATAGAGGCGGCCGTTTGCCTCAAAAGCAGTATACTGGCGGTCTTCAGGGGAGCTGGTGGTATGCTGATTTCAGGTCAATGGTCGAAAAGACGCGGTACTGCGCGATCTGGTTGACCATGTCAGCTATGCGGGGGAGTGGGTAGGCGTCCAGCAGGGTGTAGCGGTTTATTGTTTGGCTGTAGTCGATGACCAGGCGTTGTTTCTCGCCGGTCTTAACGACTACAACCTGGGCTCGCCAGGGGCTGGAGCTGCCCTCAATAATCCCCTCCTTCAGGAGCCGTTCCACTTCGGTTTTGATGAAAACCCTGTCCTCGGCACTGTATCGCCTGCTCTTTGTGGCGATGGGCTTACAGTCAGGGGTGAGGTTAGCAAACAGTGGGGGGGGTGGGACTCTGAGTGTGGAGAGGTTGCACCTGGTGCGCGGCGGGCAATTTGGAGGCTGCTGGCTGCGGACTGTGAGTGGGGGGAGGGGGCCACCGTACGCCATTGTAATGCTTTTGAGGTGGCACTGGAAATCCAACCCCAGTAGAACGGCAGCGCAGAGGTCGGGCAGGACCAGGAGTTTAAAATTATTGAACACAGTCCCGTCTACTACTAGTGTCACCACGCAGTAGCCGCCAATGTCCGCTGACTGGGACTCGGAGGCCATAGAAATCCGCTGGTGCACAGGCAGGACTGGGAGAGAGCAACGCCGCACCGTGTCGGGGTGGATGAAGCTCTCTGTGCTCCCGGAGTCAAAAAGGCAGTTTATTGCATGGCCGTTTACCTTAACGTCCATTTTGGACCGAGCTAGCTGGTGCGGTCTCGTTTGGTCCAGCGTCACAGAGGCCAGCGTAGGGGTCGGTGTGTCGCTGCGAGTATCAGATGGGGGGGGGGGGTTGGCGATCTGCTGCGTCCCGGCTGGTGTCCAAGATGGCAGCGTCCATGATTCCCATGTGGCTGAAGTCGTCCAAGATGGCTGCTGCTGCGGTGGTTCGCACATGGCTGGGGAGGCCCAAGATGGCGGCCCGCACGGCCCACACGCGGCGCTGTTGGGGGCCCAAGATGGTGGCTCGCACGGCCCACACGCGGCGCTGCTGGCGTTCGGGGTGGCTTTGGCCTTGCAGACGCTGGCGTAGTGTCCCTTTTTCCCGCAGCCCGAGCAGGTCGCATTCTTCGCCGGGCAGCGCACTCTGGGGTGTTTGGCCTGGCCACAGAAGTAGCATTTCTGGCCTTGGGATACTGCTGTCTGGCTTTGGGACACTGCTGCGGTAGTTGGGCCGTTGTTGGGCTGTGGCTGGGGTGGCACGGTGCTATGGGGCTGTCCTACCGTGTCCCAGGTTGTCGTTCCCCGCAGCGTCCACGGTACAGAGGAGTAGGCATCCATGCCCCGGAAGGCTGCGTCCAGCGTTAGTGCGATGTCGGAGGCTTTGTCGAGGGTGAGGTCACTCTGCTCCAGCAGTCGCTGTCGGGTGTAGTTGGACCTGTGGCCCGCTACGAAGGCATCCCGGATCAGTTCCTCCGTGTACTTAGTGGGCGTTACCGCCTTACACCCACAGGCCCGGCCAAGCACGGACAGTGCTTGGAGGTATTCCTCAGTCGATTCCCCAGGTTGTTGCTTGCGACTCCCCAGAAGGTGCCTAGCGTATACTTCGTTCACAGGGCGCGTGTACTGGGTCTTGAGGAGCTGGAGGGCGGCTGTGTACGAGGTCGCGTCCCGGATGACTGAGTACACTCGGTGGTTCACCTTGGAGAACAGGACAGACAGTTTGTCCGCATCCGTTTCGACTGCAGTGGAGGCAGTCAGGAATGTCTCGAAGCACGTGAGCCAGTGAGCAAACTTGGTGGAAGCGTCCGCTTCCCGACTGTCCAGGTCCAGGCATGCTGGTGTGAGGATCTTCTTCATTATAAAAAATTTAGTTAATAAAATTGATGCGCCATCAATTACTCAAAAGACTGAGGTTGAGCGAGTAACAATCAGGCTTTTATTAACTAAAGAATGAAGGTCTTGTCTCGAGTGGTCGACCCGTCCAGGATACTAAGGGACTGGGAGGTAGTCACTTATATACCTGGAATAGTGGGAGGAGTCAGCCGAGGCATGTCCAGACCTGTACCTAGTGGAATACACATACAGACACAGACAGGTTATAACAGTGGTTTACCACACACACATCATTCAACATCACTCTTACACACTCAACACCACTCATACACCTCATTCAACACCACTCTTACACACCTCAATCAACATCACTCTTACACACCTCACTCAACATCACTCTTACGCACTCAACACCACTCTTACACACCTCATTCAGCAGCACGGTGGCATAGTGGTTAGCACTGTTGCCTCACAGCGCCAGGGACCCGGGTTCGAATCTGGCCTCGGGCGACTGTCTGTGTGGAGTTTGCACATTCTCCCCGTGTTTGCGTGGGTTTCCTCCGGGTGCTCCGGTTTCCTCCCACAGTCCAAAGATGTGCGGGTTAGGTTAATTGGCTATGATAAATTGACCCTTAGTGTTAGGGGGATTAAATACGTGGGGTTACGGGGATAGAGTGGGATATGTGTTGGTGTAGGGGTTACGGGGATCGGGTGGGATATGTGTCGGTGCAGGCTCGAGGGGCCGAAATGGCCTCTATCTGCACTGTGGGGTTTCTGTGATTTCTGTGATTCTGTGATCACTCTTACACAGCTCACTCAACATCACTCTTACACACCTCACTCAACATCACTCTTACATACCTCATTCAAAACACTCTTACACACTCAACATCACTCTTACACACTCAACACACCTCATTCTAAATCACTCTTACACACTCAACATCACTCTTACACACCTCACTCAACATCACTCTTACACACCTCACTCAACACCTCTTACACACCTCACTCAACATCACTCTTACACACCTCACTCAACACCACTCTTACACACCTCACTGAACATTACTCTTACACACCCCATTCAACATCACTCTTACACACCCCATTCAACATCACTCTTACACACCTCACTCAACATCCTTTACCATGTGTCCTTTACCCATGCTTGAAGCAAGCCCCCGACCCCTGATCACAGACTCCAGGCACCCCCCCCCGACCTCTGATTCCTGAACTGTGACCCGACCCCCGGGCTCACTTACCTGTGGGCGGCTGCGACACTAATAGCGGCCCAATTTTTCGGCATTCCTCTCTTCGCTTTGCGGGGGTGTGGGGCGGCGGGGGGGCTTCAATACTCTGCCAACTCTATGATAATGATGTCCGAGGCCCAATATTAGGGTATCTCAGACCTCGCCATTCTGACAACAGGGTATATACCCTGAACCTCCTCCCCCCTGCGCGCCCAAAAGTGGTTGCTCCTGAATTTCTAGGCCATCGGACTTACTACAACGAACTTGCGTTTATATCATCAGCTTCCTGAAGATATGAAAACCTTCATTCCAATTGAGCTGGGTATGAGCTTTGTAAAACCAGCCTACTGTTACATTGCGGATCCATCAAGTTCACTGTAACTGTACATTGATTCGGCCTGCCACCCATTCCCAAGTCCTGAACCTGGGACGGATATGGTGGTGGGATTAGGGCCCAAATTCCTCGGATTACTTTGCTGCGGAAGAAATTTCATTCAAAACCTTAACGAACAACTCCACATGACCAGAAGTGCAAACTAGACTTCTCTTTGCAAAGACTGTTCTTTGTCCAATTTATATATTTCAGGAACTTGCAGACAGGGCACAATTTTGCGACAACCCTTTATCCAGCAAAAATGTATTGTTAAGTGGTCTGATACTGGTATCCCATTAATCCTCGTTCTCCCCTCACCCCAAATGCAACCAAAACAACACTTGGAACACACCCACTAGTCAACCTTTAGGCTCAAGACCAGCCAATAAAATCTATGATGTGTTTTGGTATCAGAATTTGCCAAAAGATTTCCATTCCAGCCCCTTACTTAAAGTGGGATGTACAAGCTGTTAGAAAGCTGGGTAGCAGCACGGGACTTAGAGCCTATAGGTGCAGTATAAGTTACAGAAAGTGTGACCTATGACTTTCTCTCAGTTGGTTTAGGTCTGGTATTAGTGACACACACCACCCGCCCCAGCATGGGCCTCGAGCTACCACTGATGTCGCTTCCTGTACCTGAATTATTTCCTGTGCATTACATATAGATGTCTAATCGGAGGTTTGTGGGGAGGGATGTATTTTAGATTTGCATATTACGTTGTTATATACAATTTTTGTAACTGTTTTTAAAGTAACAAAGCTGCAAAAAGCAACTATATAAATGAACAATACACACATTAAGGTGCATTTCTGAAAGGTTGACCCTATTTCACATGAAGATGTCTAGAGTTATCAATTTGCTAGCCAGATTATGTAAGGTAATGAGAGAAAGCAGCTCTCTCCTGCAGTTTGACAATTGATAAATCCACTGCTTGACATGGTATTGAGTCAAACAGGCCAGAGACACGCAAGGTTCAATCCTCAACCTGCACACTGAGAGCGAAATGGCGAGGTTGCTACAGTTGGCTGCGGATGGAAGGAGCCAGTCCGGGTTCTTGCTCTAGTGAACTCTGGTGGAAAGTGTATGTACATGGATATTGGAGGAGTCTTGCCAATGATGTCCCTTCACCCCACAGTTGACATTCACATAGGAAGAGTGGCTTCTTGTGGGCAGTTCTAGAGAGCTGTATCATAGAAACATAGAAACACAGAAGATAGGAGCAGGAGTAGGCCATTCGGCCCTTCGAGCCTGTTCCGCCATTTAATGAGATCATGGCTGATCATTCAAATTCAGTACCCTGTCCCTGCTTTCTCCCATAGCCCTTGATCCCTTTAGCCTTAAGAAATATATCTAACTCCTTCTTGAATATATTTAATGAATTGGCCTCTACTGCCTTCTGTGTTAGAGAATTCCACAGGTTCACCACTCGCCAATCTCTTATCGAAAGCCCTCTGAAAGTCCAAATACACCACATCCACTGGTTCTCCCTTATCTATTCTACCAGTTACATCCTCAAAAAATTCCAGTCGATTAGTCAAGCATGATTTACTTTTTGTAAATCCATGTTGACTTTGTCCGATCCTGTCACTGTTTTCCAAGTGCTCTGCTATTGCATCTTTTATAATGGACTCTAGCATTTTCCCCACTACCGATGTCAGGCTTACTGGTCTATAATTCCCCGTTTTCTTTCTACCACCTTTTTTAAATAGTGGGGTTACATTAGCTACCCTTCAATCCATGGGTACTGTTCCAGAGTCTATAGAATTTTGGAAGATGACCAGCAATGCATCTACTATTTCTAGGGCCACTTCCTTAAGTACCCTAGGATGTAGATTATCAGGCCCTGGGAATTTATTGGCCTTCAATGCCATCAATTTCCCTAACACCATTTCCCTACAAATACTGATTTCATTCAATTCCTCCCTCTCATTAGACCTTATGTTCCCTGACATCTCTGGAAGGTTATTTGTGTCCTCCTTTGTGAAGACAGAACCAAAGTATGTATTTAATTGGTCTGCCATTTCTTTGTTCCCCATTATAAATTCCCCTGAATCTGACTGCAAGGGACCTACGCTTGACTTCACCAATCTTTTTCTCTTCACATATCTATAGATTTTCTCTTCATATATCCCAACATGAGTCAGCATCTCCAGAGGAGGGGGAGGAAAGATTGGTACATTGTACAGATTCCCAAAAGCATGGGAATAAAGTGGTCCTTTGGGTTTAATCAAAAGAAAATATTTCCATACATATTAGAATGGAGTCATTAAACCAATAAATGAGTACATCAGCACGTTTTTTGAGGACCATGAAATAGGCGACAATGACAAGGCATTATGTAAAATAGGGTCATTATGTGTAAAGTTCAGAAGTTAAATATCCAATGTGATGTTCACTTTACATTATTTCTACACTGATGTTTCCTGTTCTGCTGTACTTATTTTACAGACATTTATGAAATTAAAATAGTGTTGATAAAGAGTGTAAAATGTGCCTCTTGTGAAAGCACAGGGTTGAAATGTCTCGCAGTCTGGGCACAGACCTGAGCGGCAGCAGAACAAAAGGCAGTGAGTGTTGTGGTGCCTTCAGAGATTGTCATCGAAAAGATGGAAGTCATGAACCCCATTTCCCCTCACTCAAAGGAAATGGGTTATTAGTGTCTCCATGTTTCTCCTGATACTGTCCTACAGAAACTAGATAAGTACATGAGGGAGAAAGGAATAGAAGGATATGCTGATAGGGTTAGATGAAGAGGGGTGGGAGGAGGCTCGTGTGGAGCGTAAACATGGGCACAGACCAGTCGGGCCGAATGGCCTGTTTCTGTGCAGTTAATTCTATGGACCACTCCTGCCTTTGGTAACCCCAGGTTGAGGCACATTATCAGTTCGGTTTCTATCATCAGATATGACATAACACAAGGCTATAAATGACTGTTGCCTTTGTCACCTCTAGACTTGACTATTCCAACGCACTCCTGGCCAGCCTCCCATCTTCTACCCTCCATAAACTTCAGCTCATCCAAAGCTCTGCTGCCCGAGTCCGAACTCGCACCAAGTCCCATTCACCCATCACCCCTGTGCTCACTGACCTACATTGGCTCCCAGTTGAGCAACATAGAAACATAGAAGATAGGAGCAGGAGTAGGCCATTCGGCCCCTCGAGCCCGCTCTGCCATTTAATGAGATCATGGCTGATCATCCAAATTCAGTACCCTGTCCCTGCTTTCTCCCCATATCCCTTGATCCCCTTAGCCTTAAGAAAGATATCTAACTCCTTCTTGAATATATTTAATATAGAAACATCTCGATTTTAAAATTCTCATCCTTGTTTTCAAATTCCTCCACGGCCTCACTCCTCTCTATCTCAGTAATCTCCTCCAGCCCTACAACCCACCGAGATATCTGCACTCCTCCAATTCTGTGCTCTTGCACATCCCCGATTTTAATCACTCCAGCATTGGTGGCCGTGCTTTCAGCTACCTGGGCCCTAAGCTCTGGAATTCCCTCCCGAAACCTTTCCGCCTCTCTACCTCTCTTTCCTCCTTTAAGAGGCTCCTTAAAACCTACTTCTCTAACCAAGCTTTTGGTCACCTGTCCTAATATCCCTTATATGGCTCGGTGTCAAATTTTTTTTATAACGCTCCTAAGAAGCGCCTTGGGACATTTTACTACGTTAAAGGCGCGATAAAATGCAAGTTGTGGTTGTTGCTGAGATTAACGTACAAATTAATGTACAGGAATATTTGAAAGCAGGCACCAATCTGTTTCTTGTAACTGGTGGCAAAGAGGAATTTCATATCAGTGCATTTACAGTTCAACTCCTGATATCACAACAGTAGTTTCTAGGCTACAATATGCAGCGCACAGCACACCTAGACCTGTGGGATGGCTTCACGTGGACTCTAAAGTTGCCACCACCAAGGGGACTGCAGAGTACGATGGGTTGGTGCACTAGCATCTCACTTGGGTTTGAATCGAGCCCAGGTGGACATGGCTGTGAGCACTCTCTTCCTCTGCAGTCTAGAAGTGTCATGCCAAATGGGTTTGGGCAGTCTCGACCCAATGGGTGCATAGAAATTGCCCTCGAACCTTAAATCATTAAATTGGCAATTCCACTCAGAGAAGCCATAAGCTGGTGGAAAATGGAGAAGTCATAGTAAAGGATGTTCTTCTGAGTTTGAGATTGTTGGGGTAGACTTGAGGGAGTGTTATTCTGCATTAATCATGTGCTTTAATTGGCCTGGGAGTGCTTTATGCTGATATGGAGAGATAATGTTCCAATTTTGCAACCATGTAGTGGGAAACTGTGCATTGCAAGTGCTGGAATCCCCAATATGCACTCTCAGCAGTCCTTTCCCTCATACCCTCCATTGCCCCCTTTTAATCCAATCTATGGGCTTCCTCATCTATCGCAAGACATTGGGGGAAAAATTTGGTTGGTTGCGCCACCCATTAGCGCCTAAAGAGGCCGAGAAGTGGGGCGCTAACCAACTAGTGCCCGGGCGCAGCGAACCCTGCGCCTCTTCCCATATTGAGCGGACATTTAGCACCGGCGCACGCAGATCATGACGTCATTTCAGTGTGCAACGCCTTTGGGGCGCCCCGGACCAGAAATTCAGTGGCGCCCCCCTCCGTTCCACCTGGCGCTAACAAGGACAGGTTACCGGGAACGTTTCCCAGTCGCTGTCAGGCTCGGGGGCGCTTTTTAAAGGGGACTGTTCTGGATTATTAGTGGCAGCCATTTTTGGACCACAACTTCTTTGTGAGAGAGAGAGAGAGAGAGAGAGAGAGAGAGAGTTGCTCAGCTACACACGGAGAGCCATTTTTGCAGTGAGCCAGCGCTGGCAGAGGAACTTTAGCCTTCTGAACATCACTTTGCAGTTGGTGAGCTTCTCAAACGGCATAACTTTCAGTGCACACTTACTATGGGGGCTGCATTGGATGGGAACGTTGTGCTTCTCAATCATATTGACAGGGCACAGAGACGCAGGGATAGAGTGGCAGGCATGGCCAGACGGAGGAGGGCCTACAGATGTCGCCCCACGAGACCTTACGCTGCCAGGGTTTTCCGCCAGCAATTTTCATATATCAACATGTCGGAGGAGCAGTGTTTCCGAAGGCTGCGCTTCAGTAAGGAGGTGGTCAATGAGCTCGGCCACCTGCTTCAGCCAGATCTGCAGCCTCAACTAAGGTGCAGGACATCTCTGTCGGTGGCTGTGAGGATCACTGTGGCTCTAAACTTCGATGCAAGCGGCTCCTTTCAGGCCGCTACTGGGGACATTGCCAACATCTCTCAGTTCACGGTGCATTGCTGCATCCGTCAAGTGACTAATGCCCTCTTTAGAAGGAGATGGCAGTACATCTCATTCCCGATGACCCCAGACAAGCAGCGAGAGCGCGCAGAGGGCTTCGCAACAATAGCGGGCTTCCCCATGGTGCAGGGCGCCATTGACTGCACGCATGTGGCTTTGCAGGCGCCTCTAGAGAATGCGGAGGATTTCCGCAACCGAAAGGGCTTCCATTCTTTGAATGTGCAGCTGGTCTGTGACCACCGACAGCTGATACTTGCTGTGAATGCCCACTTTACAGGCAGCAGCCACGACGCCTTCATCCTGTGCCAGACTTCTGTGGCAGTCCTTTGAGGCCCCGGCTCACCCAGGAGGCTGGCTGCTCAGGGACAAGGGCTATCCTCTGTGCCCCTGGCTGATGACCCCGCTCCGTTCGCCCAGCACCCCTGCTGAAGAACGTTACAATGAGAGCCATCAAGTGACCAGGAACATCATTGAGCACACAATCGGCATGCTGAAGCAGCAGTTCCGCTGTCTGGACCATTCCGGAGGAGCCCTTCAGTACTCACCTGAGCGAGTCTCCCACTTCGTGGTTGTGTGTTGCATGCTGCATAACCTGGCAATCCTCAGGACCCAGCCAATGCCACCAGACATTGAAGCACCAGCAGAGGAGAAGGAGGAGGAGGAGCAGCAGCAGCAGCACCAAGATGGGAGGGAGGCACAAACTGCAAGGGCCGTCCGTCAGAGGCTTAAGCAAGTCGCTTCTAGGCCCCTCTCAGGGAATGCTTGCTGCCATTCCAAGAACATGAATGAAACCGTTCTGCTACTCCTAAGCCGGTCAAGGGCAAAATTTGGCCGTTGTGAATAAATAAAGTTGTTTATTTAACAAAATGTGCTTCCTTCCCGCATGACAAAGCAATGGCAACAAAAAGCAAAACAAACAGACTGCCACATAAGTGACTCTCACACCCGGGAGACTGTCCAAAACATAACTTAACATTCAGACCAGCATCCTCGGCCTTGAATGAAACAAATAACAGGAATCAGCAGCACCTTCTACTTTTTTCCCCTCGATGGTGATCTGCTTCCCTTTCGGCATTGGCCCCTTCCCGCCCTGCAGCTCCTCCGTAATGGGACCCCAATGGCTGCAACAAGGCTGGGGGAGGCCTGCTGACTGTCCGAAACTGCAGATGCCCCTGAGGGACGGGCTGGACGAGCTCTGGGCACGGAGGGCCCAGCTGCTGACTGTTCCAACTCTGCATGGGTGGAAGCAGTCTGTCCTACAGGTGGTGGCAGCTGCAGTGGAGAAGTGCCAGTGGTGGCATCAGGAACGCTGTCATCCTGAGAGCGGACAGCAGCTCCCTGGTTGGCCGACACACTGGCACTCTGACGGGGCAGCACCGCAGCATGCGCAGCAATCGGCTGGTGCACAGATTGCTGGCCTGCTGTGGTGCTGCAAGGGCCCCGGGGAATCCTGCCCGATCCAGCGAGGGTGGCAGCAGTCAGTGCTCGCGTGGCCTCAATCTGCCTCTGCATGAGACCAGCGAGAGACTGCGTGGCAGCACTCAGCACTTGCGTGGCAGGTGCCATTGCTTCGCTGAAGCCTTGGACAATCTTTGCCAGTGCTGTGCCGAAGTCCTGCACACTCCTTGCCTGTGCTGCGCTGAAGTCTTGGACACTCCTTGCCAGTGTCTTAATGGATTTGGGCATCCTTCCCACTGCAGCCATAAGCTCAGTGTGCCTCAGCCCAGCCTGGGCGCTCATTTCAGCGAGGGCACGCACCTCTTCTGCGTTTTGTGCAGCAGCACTGGCGGCCCGACTCGCCCTCCAGGGAGACGACCCCCCCCCCCCCCGAGCTTTCCTACCCCCCTCGCGTTGCTGCAGGCCGCTGGGTCCTGGAGCTGGATCCTCCTCAGAGCATTCCTCCCCGCTCCCCTCCAGGGAAGGAGTCTCCCCAGTCTGGAGATGGGCTGGCTCGCCTGAGGGTTGAACGGATGGTCCGGCTTCCTCCTCCTCGTCGCCTCCGGAGTCAGTCGCAGTGGCAGCTCGAGGGCCCGCCTCCCGAGCTGGTGATGCAGCATCTGAAAGCAGGGAGGTTCAAGAGTGTCTTTAGCGAAAGGACAGGGTGGCAGCAAAGAGTGCTGCAATGCTCTGAATTGGGTCGAGAGTGAAAAAGCATGCTGGTGTGGGGAACAAGTGGAAGGAGAGAGGTCAGAAAGGTGATGACTTTACCATCGCTGTCCACAATGGGGTCAACATCTCCAGAGGCAACGGGGCCAGTCATCCGGCTTGCGACGATCTGGTGGACTCGCTCCTCCAGGTCTATAAGGGTCTGCAGGTGAGGCCGACCTCCTCCGGTCCGAAGCTGTTGCCTGCGGTTACTCGCCAGCTTGGCCTGCAAGAGAAAGGACAGGGTGTGATGAAACATGCCGTCCTGGTCTGGTATCACATGCCTTCCATGGTCGAATAGCCCTTATATTATGCTGCCCTGATCTGGCATCACATGCCTCCCATGGTCAAATAGCCCTTACATTATGCACTGAGCTGAATGTGCGTGTGTGTTTCCAGAAAGGGCCATGGCTTCTGGATGACAGCTGGCCATTGGGGCTTTGCAGACCCTCTGGCCATAAAGTGAGGTCCAGATGGAGGGATGAAGATGATTCTGAAAAAGGCACTCACCCTGAACACCCGAGTGAGGTCGTTGAACTTCTTCCTGCATTGCACAGGAGTCCTCGGAACCATGCTGCTGGAGGTAACTCTTTGGGAAACCTCCCTCCAAGCTCTGCGGTATTCGGTTTGTTGAAGCCTCCTGCCATTCTCCGGGTACAGCACAGACCGCCAGTGCTCCACCGCGTCAACCAGAGCATCCAATGCCCCCTCGCTGAAGCGCTGCGCTCTCTCCCTGGCCCTCTCCATGTGGTTGAAGTTTTGCCCGCCACAGGTAGGTTGCCGCCGATTTTGAGGCCTACAAGGCGCAGAGTGTGGCTGCAGATGATAATCGATCCGCCCCTTTAAGAGCTGGCCAGCGCCAGCGTGTCTGGGTGAAATTGATAATTGACGGCACCTGCGCCGCGCCCGCCCGCGGAGAAATTGCGTCGCACCGCCGGGTTAGCACCTTAAGACTACCGTGCAGCACCTGATTTAGCGCCGCAATCACCTTCAGGGGCGCAGCTACCCAATATCGCTCAAGGTGGCGATAAATTGCGCCTGGTGCTAAACTTTGTGCACCGCCAATACTAGCGCCCCAAACGGGGCGATACCGAATTTCTCCTCCATTGTGCCTTGGGCACCAGGCAACTAAACTGCCCCAGGGCCTCATGCTATTCCAGGCTCGAGATAGATTACAGGAGGCAAACATCTGGCCAACTCTCTGTCTCTCCTTTTGTAGAACCGTTGTACAGGAAATCACGCTTCGGCCGATCATGAGGTCTATAGTGCAATTCAAATTGAGCCAGTTTTGAAGTTTGAGGGATATCCCTTCAAAAGAAAAGTGCCATTCTCTAACTCTCGCACCCGAATCATTTTTCTTTTCTTTTTCCCAATCTCCTGAAGGCCTAAGTAGCTCAGATTGCTTTTGTGGGCGAACCCTGTGATCAAGGATGTGCATTTACCTGCCAAGTATCTAGGTATCATGTAGCTAGCTAGCCCATGGATTGATTAGAAAACCCTCACCACGGTGTTTTGGCTACTGGTTATATCACGTGGCCTCGTGTGATCTTCCTTAACTTCGGAGGGAGGCAGAATAAACTCTTCACTAGACCGTGGCTCCAGCAATAAATTGGCAAACAGAGCTATTAACCACAAAACAGAGACACACCATAAATTTACAGTAATTATTACAGGCTTAACTACTGCTCCTTGGAAGGTAGAAAATAACAAACACATGTGTCTGCTACACTGAACTTCAATGTAACGGTCCCTAAATATTAACCTTTATGTGGTTTTCGGTGCTGACTGCCCATTCGAGATACCAACTGACGTAAGAAAACTACTAGGCACTTGGTCTAAGCGTTAAACAAAGCTTTAATCAACTGTTTTACAACATGGAGGTCTCGTTGTGTCCTTCACTAGTTCCTGTTAAGAATGTCCTGCGCAAGCTGGGCCCGTGCCCGAGTATTTATTCTCTCCCTGGACAGCGCCACCCGCAGGCCGCTCAGTTGATTCACGTCACCAACTTTGGTTGGATATATCCCTGGAGGTTTCGTCACCTGACCTCTTGCCTCCAACCACTCCGCCCAGTCAAACAGCCTTTCTTCTCCATCTCTAATATTTTTATAATAACAAATAAATAAAAATGCTCAAAGAAAATGATAAAAACCCCACTATTTATTTTATGTCTATGGTTTTTCTCCCGGGTGGTACTGGCAGCAGTGTGTCCTGGAGATTAATCTTCAGTTCCTGGAGACTCCAGGCCAATCATGGAGGGTTGGCAACACTACGGTCCTCTGAGTTTCTTTGGCCTATCTCACACTCTCTCTCTCTCTCTCACTGATGGCTTGCCAACAATTACTTAGCTGGAACAAGACAGGCTGAGGAAAAACTTCCAAAACTTTACTGGAACAAGAAGGTTTAAACTACGTCTCAAACGCAAATAGAGCTGCCGACCAAACATATATTCAAACCAAACACACTGGAAGCTCATACATTGAATTGAATCACTTGCCATATGGTACAGGGTACAGTAGCACAGTGGTTATGTTACTAGACTAGAGATCTGGAGACATGAGCTCAAATCCCACCATAAGAGCTGGTGAAATTTAAATTAAATAAATCTCGAATATAGAAACTACCAGATTGTTCAAAAACCCATATGGTTCATTAATGCCCTTTAGGGAAGGAAATCTGCTGGTCTGGCCTATATGTGACTCCAGACTCACCCTCTGAAATGGCCTCATGAGTCACTCAGTTGCTTTCAAGAAGGCAGCTCACCACCACCTTCTCAAGGGCAATTAGGGATGGGCAATAAATGCCAGCCTTGCCAACACATCCCAAAAATATGTTCTATCTTCCAAGGAGGGATAGTTAAATCTATTGTGTCAGGTAATGTTTCTTACAGGCTATTGTATCTCAAAACATATTTTCTGTGACTGAAACTGTTTTTAACCCCGTATGTACTCTGAGAGAAGGAAGCTAGTAACATACATCATAGACAAAAATGAAGCACGTGTACCCTGATATTTGGACTCTTCAAATTAACTTGTCAATTTGCTACTTAATCTTGAAAACTTAAATTTTGTCACCTCAGAGTCTTCACTTTTCCAAAGAAAAACGAGCCCAATTTCCTGAACCTTTGCTCATAACTTAAGAGTCCTTAAAGTTCTCTCACTACTAAAGATCGGCCTCTGTTCCAAGTCCTACAATACACGGTCTAATTCACACTCTGTGAGATACTTCCACCCAGGTTGGCGCATGTCCAAAAGTGGCGCCCAGACTGCTAGAACGATAGCAAATTACTGCAAACGTCAACTCAAATTTCTGTCCACGGATGTTGCCTGACCTGCTGAGTTTTTCCAGCATTTTCTGTTGTTATCCCAGACTGCTAGACATGGCAATAGAAACATACCTGTGTAGAAACAGCTTGCAGGACACGGTATTCTAATTGCGTGCAAATGGCTGCGCTGAATATATCTAATTATTTATGTTAGTAACAGTAATGATTGTACAATGGTGTGTTTTATCGTTTTGTTAACTGATAAAGACTTCAAATATGATACAAACAACAGAGTGAAGTTTTTTTTAAATTTCTTCATGATCTTTTGGACTTTCGGAAGGCATTCGACAAATTGCCACAGAGACGGTGGAATTAAGGGGAAAATGGCGGGATGGGTACGGAATTGGTTCAGCGGCAGGAAGCAAAGGGTTGTGGTGGCTGGATGTTTTTCAGACTGGGAGGGGGTTTCCAGTGGTGTTCCCCAAGGAACATTCCCCCTGTGGTGTGCGGGCGCGTGTGGCCGCGCATCGATCGGGAGCTCCTGCGCAGGCCGCTCATTAGCTGCTGCTGCCGCTGGAAAAGATACCGCACATGCGCGGCCGCACAGCAAATTTAAAGGGACCGCGCACAGAAGAAACAATTCGAGGGAACATTGCCCCCAAGGGCCAGTTTTGGGCCCATTACTCCATTCAGTGTCAGCTGTGGCTCAGTGGGCAGCACACTCACCTCTGAGTTAGAAGGTTGTGGGTTTGAGTCCCACTCCAGGGACTTGAGCACATAAAGCTAGAGCTGACACTCCAGAGCAGTGCTGAGAGAGGGCTGCACTGTCAGAGGTGCCATCTTTCAGATGAGACATTAAACCGAGGCCCCATCTGCTCTCTCAGGTGGATGTAAAAGATCCCATGGCACTATTTCGAAGAAGAGCAGGGGAGTTCTCCCTGGTGTCCTGGCCAATATTTATCCCTCAATCAACATCACTAAAAACAGATGATCTGGTCATTATCACATTGCTGTTTGTGGGAGCTTGCTGTGCGCAAATTGACTGCCGCGTTTCCCACATTACAACAGTGACTACACTCCAAAAAGTACTTCATTAGCTGTAAAGCACTTTGAGACGTCCGGTGGTCATGAAAGGCGCTATATAAATGCAAGTCTTTCTTTCAATTTTTATAAAGGACCTAGACTCGGGTGCAGGGAACAGCATTATAAAGTTTGCAGATGATACAAAACTTGTCTTCGTAGTAGATAGTGATGAGGATAGTTGTAGTCTTCAGGATGACACAGCGGTGAAATGGGCAGAAGTAGGGCAGATAGAGTTCAATGCAGAGAAGTGTGAAGTGAGGCACTTTGGGAGGACTAATATGGAAAGGCAGTAAACTATAAATGGCACGAGTTTGAAAAGTGTAGATGAACATAACATAAGAACATAAGAAACAGGAGCAGGAGTCGGCCAATCGGCCCCTCGAGCCTGCTCCGCCATTCAATAAGATCATGGCTGATCCAATCTTGGCCTCAACTCCACTTTCCCGCTCTCTCCCCACACCCCTTGACTCTCTTGTAGTTCAAATGTCTGTCTATCTCCGCCTTGAATATATTCAATGGCTCCGCCTCCACAGCTCTCTGAGGTAGAGAATTCCAAAGATTCACGACCCTCAGAGAAGAAATTCCTCCTCATCTCCGTCTTAAATGGGTGACCCCTTATTCTGAAACTATGCCCCCTAGTTCTAGATACCCCCACGAGGGGAAACATCCTCTCAGCATCCACCCTGTCAATCCCCCTCAGAATCTTATATGTTTCAATAAGATCACCTCTCATTCTTCTAAACTCCAGTGAGTATAGGCCCAACCTGCTCAACCTTTCCTCATACGTCAACCCCTTCATCCCAGGAATCAACCTAGTGAACCTTCTCTGCACTGCCTCCAATGTAAGTATATCCTTCCTTAAGTATGGAGACCAAAACTGTACGCAGCACTCCAGGTGTGGTCTCACCAGCGCCCTGTAAAGTTGCATCAAAATTTCCCTACTTTTATACTCCATACCCCTTGCAATAAAGGCCAACATTCCATTAGCCTTCCTAGTTACTTGCTGTACCTGCATGCTAACTTTTTGTGTTTCGTGTACGAGGACCCCCCGATCCCTCTGTACCGCAGCATTTTGTAGTCTCACTCCATTTAAATAATAATTTGCTTTTTCATTCTTCCTTCCAAACATTTTCCCACATTATACTCCACGAGCACAGAGAGACCTTGGTGTCCATACACACAAGTCCTTAAAGGTGACAGGGCAAGTTGATCAGGTGGTTAAAAGAGCCAATGGGTTACTTGGGTTTATAAATAGAGGCCCAGAATATAAAAACAAAGAGATCAGGCTCGGACTTTATAAACCACTGGTTAGGCCTCGGCTGGAGTATTGTGGACAATTCTGGGCCCCACACTTCAGGAAAAATGTAAAGGCCTTAGAAAGGGGACAGAGGAGGTTTACGAGGGATTATTTATGGTAGTAACAGTAATGATTGTACAATGGTGCGTTTTATTGTTTTGTTATCGAGGGGCTTCAGTTATGAGGAGAGGTTGGGAAAGTTCGGACTGTTCTCAGATGATGAGAGGTTTTGATGGAGAGAGAAAAACTATTCCCTCTGGCGAGTGGGTCAATGACCAGAGGTCATAGATTTAAAATCATTAGGAAAAGATCTAGAGGGGAGAGGAGGAGAACTGTTCACTCGGAGAGTTGTCGGGATTACATCTTCTTCTATCTATATATATAAATCGGTACATCTGTCTGTCTGTCTGTCATTCTGTCTGTCATCGCCTGTGCGTCTGTCGGGCTATGCGCTCGAAAGTTACAGGGCGTACCTACGCGCGCGTTACCTCCAAAGAAAGCTTACGCTTCCGAGACGGTTTTAAGCGTATTTACGTTTCGGCCGGGCTAAAATCGCGCCCACGGTATCCCAAAAACCTTCAACGTTCCGCTCATTAGCATCTCATTATCCGCTCATTAGCGACAGAGTGACCTCGAGCTCGACCAATCGTACGCCGGGTTGCTGGCGTGTGCCGCCGGGCCAATCGGTGCGTGTGTGGCCGGGCCTTATCCTTCTGAACCGAGGTGAGTCGCCGCCATCTTGATTCCAAACTTTTCCTTTCTTTTTCCCGCTTTCTGCGTCTTAAAAAAAAAACGTTGCTTTTAAAACACATATTGTTTTAAAAAAAAATGATTTAGAAAGTAATTAACTTATCTAATCTCATTAATTTTCCTACCTTTCCCCGTTTTTCCAGGTAGGCCTAGAAGCCTCGGCGTCTCCTCCGCACCCACGCCCGAGCTAGGCACCTCCCGGCCCCACTCGAAGGCTGGAGGGCCGAGCCTCAGCCCAGCGCCGCTAGGGTGCGCGCGCAGCAGGAGCTGAGACGCGGCGTCTCTCTCTGGCTCGGCCGGGGGGGCGGGGCTTGCTGAGCGTCGACGGTTACCCTGGCAACCGGCCCCGCCGGCCGTCTCGCACAGCCGCAATCGGCGGTCTTCACCTCGGGGGGGGGGGGGCCGCGACCCTCGGGGGGGGGGGGCCGCGACCCTCAGGGGGGGGGCGCGCACGCAGCAGGAGCAGCTGAGACACGGCGTCTCTCTCTCTGGCTCGGCCGGGGCTTGGTCAGCGTCACGGTTACCCTGGCCGTCTCGCACAGCCGCAATGTTGAAGCCAGCTCGGGAGGCCAGTGCTCGGAAGATCGCGCCTCCGGAGTTCGGTGCTTGGTTGGTGGGGGGGGCGAGTCTCGGGGGGGCCAACCTCTGGAGTTCGGGGGGTGGAGATCAGGGGGGTGGGGATCGGGGAGTTCGGGGGGACGGGGATCGGGGGGACGGGGATCGGGGGGCTCGGGGGGACGGGGATCGGGGGGGCTCGGGGGGACGGGGATCGGGGGGGGCTCGGGGGGACGGGGATCGGGGGGGGCTCGGGGGGACGGGGATCGGGGGAGGCTCGGGGGGACGGGGATCGGGGGGGGGCTCGGGGGGGGGATGGGGGGGGGGCTCGGGGGGACGGGGATCGGGGGGGCTCGGGGGGACGGGGATCGGGGGGGACGGGGATCGGGGGGGACGGGGATCGGGGGGGACGGGGATCGGGGGGGACGGGGATCGGGGGGGACGGGGATCGGGGGGGGACGGGGATCGGGGGGGGACGGGGATCGGGGGGGGACGGGGATCGGGGGGGACGGGGATCGGGGGGGACGGGGATCGGGGGGGACGGGGATCGGGGGGGACGGGGATCGGGGGGGACGGGGATCGGGGGGACGGGGGATCGGGGGTCGGGGGGACGGGGGTCGGGGGGACGGGGGTCGGGGGGACGGGGGTCGGGGGGACGGGGGTCGGGGGGCTCGGGCTCGGGGGGACGGGGGGCTCGGGGGGACGGGGGGCTCGGGGGGACGGGGGTCGGGAGGCTCGGGGGTCAGGGGGACGGGGGGGACGGGAGGACGGGAGGACGGGGGTCGGGGGGTTCGGGGATCGGGGGCCGGGGATCGGGGGGACGGGGATCGGGGGGCTCGGGGGGGACGGGGATCGGGGGGCTCGGGGATCGGGGGGCTCGGGGATCGGGGGGCTCGGGGGGACGGGGATCGGGGGGCTCGGGAGATCGGGGATCAGGGGGGGGACGGGGATCAGGGGGGAGGGGGAGGGGGAGGGGGACTCTCCCCCTTCTTCCCCCCCTTCCCTTCCTCCCCCCCCTTCCCTTCCTCTTCCCTCCCCACCCCCCCTCCCCACCCCCCTCCCTCCCCACCCCCCCTCCCCCCCCTCCCCACTCCCCCTCCCCCCCCTCCCCACTCCCCCTCCCCCCCCTCCCCCTCAGTCGCTCTCTCTCTCTCTCTCCCAACAACAACATGCCCTCGAAAAAGCCTCGGCACCGCCGGGCACTTCAGCTAGTAGAATATACAGCACAGGAACAGGCCATTCCGCCCAACCAGGCTATACCAGCATTTATGCTCCACTCGAGCCTCCTGCCCTCGTTCCTCATCTAACTCTATCAGCATAACCCTCAATTCCCTTCTCCCTCATATGCTTATCCAGTTTCCCCTTAAATCTATTCTATTCGCCTCAACTGCTCCCTGGGATCTGGAACGCACTGCCTTAAATGTGGTGGAAGCTGATTCCATAACTAATTTTAAAAGAGGAATTGGACGGGTACTGGAGGATGAGGAACTGACAGGGTTACGGACATAAAGTGGGGGTGAGGGACTGAGCACAACTGAAGGGGCCAGCACAGGCATGGCGGGTTGAATGGCCTCCTTCTGTGCTGTAAGCTTCTAGATTGAAGCCAGTGGTTTGCCTTTGGGTTTCCAAGTGTGCAGTTCATTGTTGGGGGAACTGTAGGATTGACAACTCTGGTTGGATGTTACCACATGACCACCTGGCTCCAGCCATATGCCTCCGTCATTGGTCGCACTACACATCCAGCCTCGCCTTCCCAGGGCCAATTGGAAAGCCAGTACCTTGCCCCCAATCCCATGTGCTTTAACTTTACACGCTAATCTCTTATGCGGGACCTTATCGAAAGCCTTCTGAAAGTCCAAATACACCACATCCACTGGTTCTCCCTTATCTATTCTACCAGTTACATCCTCAAATAATTCCAGTAGATTAGTCAAGCATGATTTACCTTTTGTAAATCCCTGTTGACTTTGTCCGATCCTGTCACTGTTTTCCAAGTGCTCTTATGCTATCCCTAATTTCCCTTGTCACCTTTTTTGTTTTATTTTTATGCCAAACAGGGATGAACAAATTCTGTAGTTCATCCATGCAATCTTTAAATGTTTGCCATTGCCTATCCACCGTCAACCCTTTAAGTAATATTCCCCAATCCATCCTACCCAACTTGCGCCTCATACCATCGTAGTTTCCTTTATTTAAATTCAGGACCCTATTCTCTGAGTCAAATACTTCACTCTCCATCTTAATGAAGAATTCTATCATATTATGATCGCTCCGCCATACTGCCCCTGATGTGGGAGCACTCAATGCTGTCTCGAGTGCCCGAAGTAGAAAAGTGTTCCATATCCCGGCATTGGAATCTCTCAGCCTGATGAGCAGAAAATATATAAAACGATCAGAAGAAAATTACAGGTAAGGGCCAATCCCAGCTCCTGAAGTCTCCAATTGCAAAAGAAAGACTTGCATTTATATAGCGCCTTAACATGGCCACCGGATGTCCCAACGCACTTCACAGCCAATGCAGTACTTTTTGAAGCATTGTTACTGTTGTAATGTGGGAAACGTGGCAGCCAATTTGCACACAGCAAGCTCCCACAAACAGCAACGTGATAATGACCAGATAATCTGTTTCAGTGATGTTGGTTGAGGGATAAATATGGGCCAGGACACCGGGGAGAGCTCCCCAGCTCTTCTATCGAAACAGTGCCATGGGATCTTTTACGCCCACCTCATCTCATCTGAAAGACGGCACCTCCGACAGTGCAGCACTCCCTTAGTACTGCACTGGGGTGATTGTACAGATAACTGTAGCTGTAGTAAAGACAGCTGCTTTACAGTAGCTGTAGTAAAGACAGCTGCTTGATGGCAGTCGTATAAATAGGAAGCCATCTTGGCCATGTGGCAGTACTGCACGAGCTGGCACTGACTCAAGACCTAATAAAGAGTACTCAACGATATCTACTCGTAAGCCTCTTAATACTAAGATATGAGATAACATTACAGTGATGGCACCTAGATTTTTGTGCTCAAGTCTCTGGAGTGGGACTTGAATCCACAACCTTCTGACTCAGAGGTGAGAGTGCTGCCCACTGAGCCTCAACCAACTGCGCAAAAACATTTCTGATATCAATCCTGAATTTACCTTTTACCAGTTTGAACCAGTGGCTCATTATCCTATTATTCCTATTTAATTTAAAGCAATATTCTGGATTTATCTTTTCCAAACCAGTTACAATGCTATATCCCTCTATAAGATCAGATCTCAGACGCCTCCTTTCAAGGCTAAATAGTCCAAGTCTCTCCAGTCTTTCCCCATAACTCTGACCCCTGACCCTGGGGATCAGCCTCGTGGATCTGCTCTGCCTCAAGCGCTCGAATGTCTCCCTAGTGTCTCAGCGGCCAGTACTGGACACGGTGCTCAGAGTGCGGTCTGACCAGTACTGGACACGGTGCTCAGAGTGCGGTCTGACCAGTACTGGACACGGTGCTCAGAGTGCGGTCTGACCAGTACTGGACACGGTGCTCAGAGTGAGGTCTGACCAGTACTGGACACGGTGCTCAAAGTGCGGTCTGACCAGTACTGGACACGGTGCTCAGAGTGTGGTCTGACCAGTACTGGACACGGTGCTCAGAGTGCGGTCTGACCAGTACTGGACACGGTGCACAGAGTGTGGTCTGACCAGTACTGGACACGGTGCTCAGAGTGCGGTCTGACCAGTACTGGACACGGTGCTCAGTGTGCGGTCTGACCAGTACTGGACACAGTGAACATAAGAAATAGGAGCAGGAGTCGGCCATTTGGCCCTTCAAGCCTGCTCCGCCATTCAATAAGATCCTGGCTGATCTTCTACCTCATCTCCACTTTCCTGCACTATCCCCATATCCCTTGATGCTTAGTGCATCATAGAATCATAAAATATTACAGCACAGAAGGAGGCCATTCAGCCCATCATGCCTGTGCCAGCTCTTTGAAAGAGCTATCTAATTAGTCCCACCCCCCTGCTCTGTCTCTGTAGCACTGCAATTTTTCCCTATTCAGGTCTATATCCAGTTGGACTTGGACCCACAACCTTCTGACTGAGAGCTGAGGGTGTACCCACTGAGCCATGGCTGACACTTCAAACTTATATCAAACTGGTGTTGAGATACCGCGGCAAACGTGGGAGTCGAGACCAGAGTTAGTTAAACACAACTGCTTTAATCAACCTCATGGCAAAGAGGAACTGGAAAAGACCGCGCAACCACTTAAATACTCCCCAGACAGGAAGTGCTCCCGGCAGCCTGTCCCTGCGGGAAACAAGTTGCTGGAGTAGAGGGCCCCCGGCTGGGGGCGTCTGCTTAAACTGTCCGTGCCGCCGTGAGCGGATTATGTCCAGTGGTGGCGTGTCGCCACACTGGTTTACTTAAAATGTACGGTACACGGGAGGCATGGGATATGAATGATACACTATGCTTGGCCACATCCGATATCTCCTGTTTAGTTGCCCTTTCCGTCTCAGAACTGAGCAGGGACCTGCTGTGTATTTGCAGAATTTTCTGTTTGGGCTCCAGAATATCTTCTATCTCTAGATTTCCAGGCACCACCCTCCATATACAACAGGAGGAGGCACTGAAGCATACGCTCACAGACATGAGTGAACTGCCACCTATTATCTAATGTAGTGTTGTGCTATAATGCTGGCAATGAGACACACACGAGCAGCAGCAGAGAGCAGCAAACTGTTCACTTATATCCAATGTGCAGCGCTGAGATTACAAAGCCTATTATACAGAACAGTTCACAGGAAGATAGCAACCCCGAGAGGGTGGCAGCTCCTTCTGACAGGTGCAACCTGTTTTTTTTTACTGCAGTGTTATTGCAGCTTCCACCTCCCTGGGGAAGAGAGCAGCCTCCCAGTCTCGACCAGGACTACACCACTTGCATCAGGTGCTTGTGTTTACACACCCGCTGATCTACTTTGTTCCAAACAACTTGTTGTGGAAACTCGACCATGAAACAGATGTTCAAACTTGGGAATTTTATTGCACTCCAAATCTAAATTAGATTAAACTAGCGTCAGCTTGTCACAGGTAGTGGCACTTTTGCCTCTGAATCCAAAGGTTCGAGTCCTATTGTAGGACGAGCACCTATTCTAGGCTGACATTACTGAGGGAGTGCTGCATTGCCAGAGATGCTGTCTTTAGGATGAGATGTTAAAATGGTTTACTTAAAATGTGTGACACACAGAATACATAAGGAGGCATGGGATATGGATGATAAATGCATGGGCTATACATCCCACGTCTCCTGGTTAATGTGCCTTTCTGTCTCGGGCACTGAAGTATATGATCGCAGACATGAGTGAATTGCCACCTATTATCCAATGTAGACTTGTGCTGGAACGCTGGCAACGAGACATCCAATGTGACAGTGACCGTAGTGCATTATCCCTCCTTGGCCTCTCTGCAGCCTTTGACACAGTACGACCCCATCATCCTCCCCCAACGCCCCCCTCCGTTGTCCAGCAGAGAGGGACTGCCCCCGCTTAGTTCCACTCTTACCTATCCAATTGTAGCTAGAGCATCTCCAGCAATGGCTTCTCATCTCACTTGCACACCACTAGTTCTGGGATCTCCCAAGGATCTATCCTTGGTGCTCTCCATTCCTCATCTACATGCTGCCCTTTAGCGACATTATCTAAAGATATGGGGCCAGCTTCCATGACACCCAGCGCTACCTCTCCACCACCTGTCTCGACCCTACACTGCCTCTGTGTCGGCAGATTGTTTGTCCAACATTCAGTCATGGAGGAGCCACAATTTCCTTTGGTTGAACATTGGGAATACTGAAACAATCAACTTCGGCCTCCTCTGCACCAGTCACTGTCTCAGGCTGAGCCAGACTGTTCGCAACCTCAGTGTCCTATTTGACCGTGAGCTGAGCATCCAACCCCATAGCCTCTCCATCACAGAGACCGCATACTTGCACCTTTGCCACTACCCCTGCCTCAGCCCATCTGCTGCTGAAACCCTCCATGCCTCCTGGCTGACCTCCCACCCTCAATGCTCATCCAAAACACTGCTGCCCGTATTCTATCCAGCTCACCCATCACTCCAATCCTTGCTGACCTACATTGGCTTCTGGTCCTCCCAGTGCCTCCAATTTAAATTTCTCATCCTTATGTGATCCTTATCACTTCATGGCCTCGCCCCTCTGCATCCCTGTAAACTCCTTCAGCCCTCCAACCCCGGCCCACACCCCCTGCACACAGAAATCGGTGTAGCTCCAACTCTGGCCTTGTGCATTCCCATCCCTTTTCCCCCTATTTCTAGAGTCTATAATTAAGGATAGTGACTGAACACCTTGAAAATTTTCATCTGATCAGAGAGAGCCAGCACGGATTTGTAAAAGGGAAGTCATGCCTCATGTACCTGATTGAATTTTTTGAAGAGGGGACTAAAGTATTGGACATGGGAATGTCTATGGATGTTATTTATATGGACTTCCAGAAGGCATTTGATAAAGTCCCTCATAAGAGACTGCTAGCTAAAGCTGAAGCTCATTGAACTGAAGGCAAATTATTGACCTGGTTAGGAAATGGCTGAGCAGGAGACAGAAAGTAGGGATAATGGGCAGGTACTCTAATTGGCAGGATGTGACTAGTGTTGTCCTGCAGGGATCTGTGTTGGCGCCTCAACTATTCACAGTATTTAATAATGACTTAGATGATGGGATAGAGAGCCACATAGCCAAGTTTGCCGATGACACAAAGATAGGCGGCATTGTAAGCAGTGTAGATGGAAGCATTAAATTAGAAAGAGATATTAATAAATTAAATGAATGGGCAAAACTGTGACAAATTTCAATATAGTCAAGTGGGAGGTCATCCACTTTGGACCTAAAAAGGATAGTTCAAAGTACTTTCTCAATGATGAAAAGCAAGAAACAGTGGAGGTCCAGGGAGACTTGGGGGTCCAGGTACATCGATCATTAAAATGTCAAAGACAGGTACAAACACAATCAAAAAGGCTGATGGAATGCTGGCCTTTATATCGAGAGGACTAGAATACAAAGGGGTAGAAGTTATGCTGCAGCTGTACAGAGCCCTGGTTAGACCACACCTGGAGCACTGTGAGCAGTTCTGGGCACCACACCTTAGGAAGGGTATATTGGCCTTGGGGGGGGAGTGCAGCGTAGGTTTAACCTGGACTCCAAGGGTTAAATTACGAGGAGAGATTACACAAACTAGGATTATATTCCCTGGAATTTAGATGGTTAAGGGGTGATTTGATAAAAGTTTTCAAGATATTAAAGGGAACTGATAGGGTACATAGGGAGAAACTATTTTGGTTGGTTGGGGAGTTTAAGACTATGGGACGTAGCCTTAAAATTAGAGCCAAGCCTTTCAGGAAATTAGGAAACACTTCTACACACAAAGGGTAGTAAAAGTTTGGAACTCTCTTCCACAAATGGCAGTTGATGCTAAGTCAATTGTTAATTTTAATTCTGAGATTGATAGATTTTTGTTAACCAAAGGTATTAAGGGATATGGGGCAAAGGCAGGTATTTGGAGTTAGGTCATAGATCAGACATGATCTCATTGAATGGCGGAACAGGCTCGAAGGGCTGAATGGCCTCCTCCTGATCCTATGTTCCTATTAGCAGTCGTGCCTTAGTCATCTAGGCTTCACACTCTGGAAATTCCCCCCCCCCCCACCCACCACCCCAAACCCCTCTACTCTCCTCCTATAAGACCCTCCATAAAATCCACTACGTTAGTCAAAGTTTTGGTCATTCAATCTGCACCACCCCCGCCCCATAGCTCCTTCTTTGGCTCGCCATCCACTTCTGTCTGATTACGCCATTATGCATCTTGGTACAGTTTACTGTGTAAAAGGTGCTATTTAAATGCAAGTTGTTGTTATTTATCCAGCAGTGAAGGGTGACTCACCTTGTAACCGTACAAAGCTCCTGTTTATCCGCGGGGTAAGGGTGACTCACCTTGTAACCGTATAAAGCTCCTGTTTATCCGCGGGGTAAGGGTGACGCACCTTGTAACTGTACAAAGCTCCTGTTTATCCGCGGGGTAAGGGTGACGCACCTTGTAACCGTACAAAGCTCCTGTTTATCCGCGGGGTAAGGGTGACTCACCTTGTAACCGTATAAAGCTCCTGTTTATCCGCGGGGTAAGGGTGACGCACCTTGTAACCGTACAAAGCTCCGGTTTATCCGCGGGGTAAGGGTGACGCACCTTGTAACCGTACAAAGCTCCTGTTTATCCGCGGGGTAAGGGTGACTCGCCTTGTAACCGTATAAAGCTCCTGTTTATCCGCGGGGTAAGGGTGACGCACCTTGTAACCGTACAAAGCTCCTGTTTATCCGCGGGGTAAGGGTGACTCACCTTGTAACCGTATAAAGCTCCTGTTTATCCGCGGGGTAAGGGTGACGCACCTTGTAACCGTACAAAGCTCCTGTTTATCCGCGGGGTAAGGGTGACGCACCTTGTAACCGTACAAAGCTCCTGTTTATCCGCGGGGTAAGGGTGACGCACCTTGTAACCGTACAAAGCTCCGGTTTATCCGCGGGGTAAGGGTGACTCACCTTGTAACCGTACAAAGCTCCCGTTTATCCGCGGGGTAAGGGTGACGCACCTTGTAACCGTACAAAGCTCCTGTTTATCCGCGGGGTAAGGGTGACTCACCTTGTAACCGTACAAAGCTCCTGTTTATCCGCGGGGTAAGGGTGACGCACCTTGTAACCGTATAAAGCTCCGGTTTATCCGCGGGGTAAGGGTGACGCACCTTGTAACCGTACAAAGCTCCCGTTTATCCGCGGGGTAAGGGTGACGCACCTTGTAACCGTACAAAGCTCCCGTTTATCCGCGGGGTAAGGGTGACGCACCTTGTAACCGTACAAAGCTCCCGTTTATCCGCGGGGTAAGGGTGACTCACCTTGTAACCGTACAAAGCTCCTGTTTATCCGCGGGGTAAGGGTGACGCACCTTGTAACCGGACAAAGCTCCCGTGTATCCGCGGGGTAAGGGTGACTCACCTTGTAACCGTACAAAGCTCCTGTTTATCCGCGGGGTAAGGGTGACGCACCTTGTAACCGGACAAAGCTCCCGTTTATCCAGTGGGGTAAGGGTGACTCACCTTGTAACCGTACAAAGCTCCCGTTTATCCAGTGGGGTAAGGGTGACGCACTGTGTAGCTGTCACGAGTTCCTGTTTTCCGGGAGTGTAAGAGTTAAGCAATGACTTTAATTAAAGCTGTTTCTATCCTCCAGTGCTCTATTTGTCACTTTCAGGTCAATTTCATAAATCCATATTTAAACAGTGTGTTCTCTGCGCACACAGGCTAATTAAGAAATGAGACTGCAATCAAATTAAATAACTGAGCAGAAGAATAGTTGGGATAAAATAATTTCAGATTTAATTAAATAAGTTCAGATACCATATGTTACTTTTATTTATTTTCCTTCGGCTATCTCCAATCCATCCCCACCAATGAAATTATTCCCCATTATCTGCACCCCACTCCTTAGCTGGGAGGGTGGAGTGGCCTGGACTGCAGGTATTGAAATGGGTGCTGACCGTCATTTCTTGGCACCCTTCCTGGTGGCTGGGAGTGCTGCACTGGCGGAGCGGCAGTACTGAGGGAGTGCTGCACTGGCGGAGGGGCAGTACTGAGGGAGCGCTGCACTGGCGGAGGGGCAGTACTGAGGGAGTGCTGCACTGGCGGAAGGGTAGTACTGAGGGAGTGCTGCACTGGCGGAAGGGCAGTACTGAGGGAGTGCTGCACTGGCGGAGGGGCAGCACTGAGGGAGTGCTGCACTGTCGGAGGTGCCATCTTTCGGGTGAAACGTTAAACCGAGGCCTCGTTTGCCCGATCAGTTGGATGCAAAAGATCCCATGGCACTATTTCGACGAAGAACAGGGGAATTATCCCTGGTGTCCTGAGCCAATATTTATCCCTCAACTAACGTCACTAAGACCGATTATCTGGTCATTGCCTCATTGCTGTTTGTGGGATCTTGCTGTGTTGCCTAGGCGACAACACTTCAAAAAGTACTTCACTGGCAGTAAAGCGCTTTGAGATGTCCTGCGGGTGTGAAAGGTGCTTTAGAAATGCGAGTCTGTCTTTCTAAATGCATCGCACAAGACCCCATTCTGTGCTGAGCTAGTAGATCTCAGCCAGGAGGAATGCGGAGGAGTTACAATTGGTCTCAGCGTCCTGGATTAGTGAGATAAAAACCAGCCGGGAACGTTGGTGTATGTGGGCGCCAGGGTCAGGAGAGAGCAATCGGCAGCGATATCCCCCCCTGCAACAACAAACACACGAGCAATGGCCAGTGTAGCTGGTGTCAGTAGAATCCATCCCATTAACAACTTGCATTCATCTAGCGCCTTTAACATAGTAAAACGTCCCAAAGTGCTTCACAGGAGCGTCATCAGACAAGATTTGACGCCGAGCCAAAGAAGGAGACATTGGGACAGGTGACCAAAAGCTTGGCCAAAGAAGTAGGTTTTAAGGAGCATCTTAAAGGAGGGGTTTAGGAGAGGCGAAGAGTTTAGGAAGGGAGTTCCAGAGCTTAGGGCCTAGGCAGCTGAAGGCACGGCCGCCAATAGTGGGTGAAGGGAGTGCGGGATGCACAAGAGGCCAGAATTGGAGGACGCAGAGATCTTGAAGGGTTGTAGGGCTGGAGGAGATTACAGAGATAGGGAGGGGCGAGGCCATGTAAGGATTTGAACACGAGGATGGGAATTTTAAAATCGAGGCGTTGCAGGACCGGCTGTCAAATGTAGGTCAGCGAGCACAGGCGTGATGGGTGAACGGGACTTGGTGCGAGTTAAGATACAGACAGCAGAGCTTTGGAGGAAGAGCAGGAGAACAGTGAAGAAAATTGTGGAGGTTGAGGAAACAACTTCTTCTTAGGCAGTCCCTCGGAACCGAGGATGACTTGCTTCCACATTAAAAGTGAGTTCTCAGGTGACTGATGAGTTCAATGCAGGACCTACAGTCTCTGTCAAAGGTGGGGCAGACGGTGGTTGAAGGGGCAGGTGGGTGGGGTGCTTGGGTTGACGTGCGCTCCTTGCGCTTGGCTTCCGCTTGCTCCCGGCGAAGAGACTCGAGGTGTTCAGTGCCTTCCCGGATGCTTCTCCTCCACTTTGTGCGGTCTTGGGCCAGGGATTCCCAGGTGTAGGTGGGGATGTTACACTTTTTCAAGGAGGCTTTGAGGGTGTCCTTGAAGTGTTTCTTCTGCCCACCTGGGGCTCTCTTGCCGTACCGGAGCTCCGAGTAGAGCACTTGTTTTTGGAGTCTCGAATCAGGCATGCGGACAATGTGACCCGTCCATCGGAGCTGATCGAGTGTGGTCAAAGCTTCGATGCTGGGGATGTTGGCCTGAGCAAGAACACTGATGTTGGTGCGCCTATCCTGCCAATGGATTTGCAGGATTTTGCAGAGGCAGCGTTGGTGGTACCTCTCCAGTGCTTTGAGGTGCCTGCTGTACATGGTCCATGTCTCTGAGGCATACAGCAGGGCGGGTATCACTGCTGCTCTGTAGACCATGAGCTTAGTGCCGGGTTTGAGGTCCTGGTCTTCAAACACTCTCTTCCTCAGGCGACCGAAGGCTGCACTGGCACTGAAGGCGGTGTTGGACTTCATCGTTGACGTCTGCCCTTGTTGACAGTAGGCTCCCGAGGTATGGAAAGTGGTCCACGTTGTCCAAGGCCTTGTCGTGGATTTTGATAATCGGGGGCAGTACTGTGTGGCGTGGGCAGGATGGTAGAGGCCCTTTGTCTTACGGATGTTTAGTGTAAGGCCTATGCTCTCGTACGCTTCAGTGAAGGTGTTGACGATGGTTTGGCGTTCGACCTCCGAGTGAGCGCAGACGGAAACGTCGTCTGCATACTGTAATTCGATGACAGAGGATGGGACGACCTTGGATCTGGACTGGAGGCGACAGAGGTTGAACAGTTTCCCGTTTGTTCTGTAAATTAGCTCCACTCCAGTGGGGAACTTACTAAGGGCGAGATGGAGCATTGCAGCAAGGAAGATCGAGAAGAGCGTTGGTGCAATGACACAGCCTTGCTTGACCCCGGTTCATACGTGAATTGGGTCTGTGGTGGAACCATTGGTCAGGATCACGGCTTGCATGTCGTCGTAAAGCAGGCGGAGGATGGTGACAAACTTTTGAGGGCAGCCGAATTTGAGGACACTCCATAATCCCTCACGGTTGACAGTGTCGAAGGCCTTTGTGAGATCAAAGAAGGCTATGTACAGCGGTTGGTGCTGTTCCCTGCATTTGTCTTGTAATTGACGTGCGGTGAAGATCATGTCCATTGTGCGCCTTAGTGGGCGGAATCCACATTGCGACTCTGGGAGGAGCTCTTTGGCCACTGGGAGAAAGCGATTGAGGAGGATTCTTGCGATGACTTTCCCTGTGGCAGATAGCAGGGAAACTCCTCTAATTACCGCAATCGGACTTGTCACCTTTCTCGGTGGAGGCCAAATCACCAGCAGCCACAAATAGGGGAAGAACCTTTGTTCTCTTTCTCCCCTTCACCATCTGTGAGCCAAAATTCAGTTACTCTCACCCCTAAATGGAACCATCCATTGAAACTAGGGCCAGAAATTGACTGGCAGCCGAGACTCCAACACTCCAGCCTTGGTAACTGATTGTGCTATTCAATCCTAAAAAGATTTCAGCGTAGAGTCTTAAATAAGTTAATAAATTAATTAACTCCAGCTTAGGAGGCAAAGGTTTAGCAAATGGCAACTGGCTCGGTGCCTACTCCACCGGGACGACGACTTTCAAAAGCAATTACTGCACAAAGGTTATGTTTGTACATGGGGTTCAATTCACAATCGCCCAGACTTTCACACAGCTACTCGCAATAACAGAGCCTCAGACACATTAAAAGGAGAGTGGAGGGCAGCACCAGGGGAGCCTGCTTGAATAGAACTGACCGACTTCATCAGAAGTACCCAATATCAGCGATTCACATAATTGTTAAATTTGCTCAATGTCAAAGACAAGCCTTGGCCTCTATAATGAGCAATTGTTCAATTCAGTCGGAAAAAAGCAGTAATATGGAAAGAGGACTCTAGGGCAAGAATATATGGCTCCAAACTTTACTTGCTGGTCTGTTGTGCAGCTGTAAGACTAGGTGTAGCGTGAGTGCAGCAGCAAAGATGGATGGAAAGAACGTGGATGATTTCCTGTGAAAACCAAGGTCCAGCTCACCTAAAAGTGCTGACTTACGTCAGCATAGTTACACATTTGTAAGTAGAATTCCACTTCTCCCTGCGTGAGTTTAGACAGTGCTGGGAGGCTGCTTAACTGTGGATGGTGTCACAGCCAAGTTGGATCCTTTCCTAACCTCCAATCCACATACACACACGATAGTAACGAAGAGATCAATCCCGTGGCTGAATTTCCTCTGGTGAGCCCCGCCGAGATCAGCTAATTCTGCAGACTGGGGGTCAAACCAGCAACACCTCCAGTCGGTACGGCTCAGCTCGTGCTGCCTCTGCCAAAAGAACCTCCGAGGGAATCCTAAAAATACTTAAAACACTCCCAAATTACCCAGCTCAGTCACTCACACAAACAGGCACTTTCAGTTAACCACTCCCCATACACAAAGTTACTCTTACACAACCGACCATCTCTCTCTCACACACACACACAAACCAAGTCTCTCTTTCACACACACACCAACTTGTATTTAAATAGCGCCTCTAATGTAGTAAAACGTCCCAAGACGTTCAAGGAGTGTTATCAAACACAATTCGACACCGAGCCACATAAGGACATATTAGGACAGGTGACCAAAAATGTAGTTAAAGAGGTAAGTTTTAAGGAGCGCCTTAAAGGAGGAGAGAGAGGTAGAGAGGTTTAGGGAGGTAATTCCAGAGCTTAGGGCCGAGGCAGCTGAAGGCACGGCCGGCAATAGTGAGACAAAGGAAATCGGGGATGTTCAAGAGGCCAGAATTGGAGGAGTGCAGAGATCTCAGAGGGTTGGAGGGCTGGAGGAGGTTACAGAGATAGGGAGGGGGGAGGCCATGGAGGGATCTGAAAACAGGAATGAAAATTTTAAAATCACATACCAAGTCTCTCTCTCACACACACACACAAACCACATCTCTCACGTGCAGATAAATTGCAGTCGCCATACAAATGCATTCATAATCAGCAGCCTCCTAATGCCTGAAACAATATTTGCAGAGATCCCCTGTGGTTTATTTTCATGATGATGAAACTACGATGATTTTAATCAAATCCAGTCCTTGTGGCGTGATGAAGGCTGGATCATTACAGCTGGAAGAGGGACTCAGTGTCAGGGCCCTGGGGGACACAGCTCAGAACACAGGTAATAAAAATCGGCTTTTTAATGTCAGCCTGACATTTCAATAGAAGCTGTACATATGTAAACTTCATTCATGTGGAATTATTGTGTCTTAATGATGCTGTCTCCCCAGACAGGGCTTTATGGATATCGAGAACCTTCAGCGCCCTGAGGGGACGCATTTATCAGCAGGAATGTTTTTGTATTTTTGAGTTCTTAATGCGATCATTTTCTTTTTGCAGCTATTTAACATAAAAATAACCTTCTATAAATAAAATGATTCTCGGCGAGCTTCCAGTATTTTAGACAGTCGCTCGTTTTTTCTTTTGCAGAATCTAGGCTGACACTCCAGTGCAGTACTGAGGGAGCGCTGCACTGTCAGAGGTGCCGTCTTTCGCAAGAGAGGTTAAACGGAGGCCCCGTCTTCCCTCTCAAGTGGAAGGAATAAATCTCACAGTGTAGGATTCGCAAAATTGAACTTTATATTATAAAGGGTCGAATGGCAGAAGAGGCCATGATTTTAAAGACTGTTTTAAAAGAAGCCTAGGAAAAAGGGGCATTCAAAATGGCCGCCAGACCCCGTGACCAACTTATTGGGACACTTTAAAATGGTTCCTGCAGTCCTCAGGCAGCTTTGTGGATTCAGCCCACAGTAAGTTCTGGAAGCCGTTTCCGAGAGAACGAAACCAGACACCCACATATACATATAGATTGGATGCAGATCCAGTCAAGATCGGCCTGCAGATAAAGGCCATCTGAATGTTTACCCAGACAAAAGGGGACAGTTTCATATTCATGAGAAGAGCATCAAGGACCTGTTAAGGACATCACCAGGACATTAAAAACAATTAAGGTCATTCCAGACCAGAGATGGCCCGTTACCGGCCATCCAAGAACAGTTTAAAATATAATAACTACCCCGTTGTGCTCCCAGCCCGCCAAAATTAAAACAAAAGACTAACCTGATTTGGCGCGAGATAAGGGCTTCTGATGAGTATATCTGGGAACCCAGGGGTAGGAAAAAGGAAGCCATCATGGTGCTACCATCGTATCGGTGGCATCATCGCCAGTAGAAGGAGAAGACGGTTCGAGCCGGCGTCCCGCCCCGGGGTAAAACATCGGGAGATCATCGACCAACCCCGGGCCGTTGACGACACGGGAGGCCATCGACCCGCTCCGGCTCGGGAGAAGAGACAAGAAGAAACTGAAGAAACGATGGGGGCCAGCCCGAGGCTCCTCTGACTGGGGTCGAGCAAACGATCCCCGACCCCGCCGACATCCAAACCAGCCGGTGTCCAGCCGTCCCCGACCCCCACCTCAGGAGAGAGGTGCGGCACAGCTCGGTGGGGCTCCAACAACCACGTGGAGACGGGACGCCTGAAAGGATCAAACGCAGACCTGTTTCAAAACCTTACACTTCCTAGTTGGATTGGTGAGCATGTTTCTGGCCCTTCATAATCAGATCTAGATAGGTTTAAGGGGGTGGACATTTAAGGGTATAATTAACATGAGTTGTTGTCCCTCGATGTTCAGTGTGTTTTCCCCATTTCATGATGATCTTTGTAGAGTATAATATGCCTGTATTTGCCTTAGTTAGTATTGTGTCATTATGATTTGTTTGTGTTTTCCCCTCCCATGTACCCTCTTATTTGCTTGCATTTTGATTTGTTTTACATTATGCAATAAAATTCCATTTCGTTTCATCAAACTTGGTCTATAAGAGTTTTCTCTACATTGTAGTTCCTGCCCCAAAGACCAGGGTACAGAATCTAAGGGGCGAGTGGGTCGAACCACTCACGGTTTTACTGTGCAAGAGAGAGAGAGGCCTCGAGAGAGAGAAACCTCTGCGATCTAAAACCCCTTACAACGGGACTATAGATCCCATGAGACTATTCGAAGAAGAGCAGGGAGTTTGCCCCGGTGCCCTAGCCAATATCTTTCTCTCAACCAACATCACTAAAAAATTATCTGGTCATCCTCACAGTGCTATTTGTGGAAGCTTTCTGTGCACAAATTAGCTGCTGCGTTTCCTACAAAACAGGGACTACACTTCAAAAGTACTTCGTTGGCTGTAAAGCACTTTGGGACGGTCCGAGGTGGTGAAAGGCGCTATAGAAATGCAAGTCTTTCTTTCAGGTTGCCTGTAGGGTTCTGACGCACTGGTCAAGCTCTGGGAAGAGATGTGCCTTTGGGGAAATTCAACCGGTGTACCGGGGCAAGAGAACACCCGGTCGTATTGAAAATACGGTGGTGCCCCTTTAAGACTAAAGCTACAGGTGTGTGTGGTGTGAACTGCCCGAGTCCCTAACCCACATCAATCCCATCAATATTGACTAGTCGAAATTCCTTTGATTTTTCTGCCCCTTAGCACAACTCCAATACTCTGGGCCAGATTTTCAGTGTGCCGTGAGGCGGGCTTTCAGGCATGCGGGGGGCAAAAATCCCGAATGCGGGGGTCCCGACACCATCCCGCCTCCACGTAAGTTTCAAGGGAGGCGGGTACCCGCCCTGCACTGGGACCCACCGACCCGAGAAGGGATTAGTGCCAATTAACTGCCTGTTAACAGGTAGTTAACGGGCAGTTTTTAGCCTAATCCCTATTTTGAGGGGTGTCATATGGGATTCCCGACAGCTCCAAACCACGCCAGGTTAGAGCAGGCGGGCCGTCGGGTTGAAGGACTTGGAGGGGGTCGCAATGTCGGTGTTCAGGTGAGTGATGGGTGCATGAGTGCAAAGGTAAGTGTGTTTGGTGTGTCTAAAGTGTGTAAAGAAGTTTTACTTACATGTACTTACCTTAACAGCCTTTCTTCCTCTAGGCGTCGGGAGTCCATCACTCAGCCGGAACTGAAAGCTGAACGGCTGCGATCTGTCAAAAGTGACAGCCTTCAGCTTTCATTGCCGGTGAGAGTTCTAACTGAGTCTGCGTAGGAGGACTCAGGTTAGAAGTCAGACTGTCAGTGTTTGACAGCTTCAAACAGCTGTGAAACACTGATATTTCATCTGTCAAAAACTCTTGACAGATGAAATTTCAGTCTGTGACGTCACCTGTTGCCAGGTGGCCCTTAATTGGCCTGCTGAGCCCGCTGGGCGGGCTCAACAAGGTCAATCAAGGGAAAATCGTGTCGATTGGCCAGACGTCGATGGAGGCGGGACTAAAACCTGAAAGTTGTAGTCCCGCCTCCTTCCAGACAACTTAATGAAAATCCAGCCCTCTGTCTCAACAATGTGCCTTAACCCCAAGAGAGATGCCCCTATTCAACCAACGTGTAATTGCTACTCCCCACACTCAAGTTATTACCTTTGAGAGAGACCGTTCGTTTAGTGGCAGTTTTCTTTCACTTCCTGGTTTTGTTTTATTACGGAGGTTTTTCTCCAGTCTCTATTCTTCTTTTAAAATTAGAGCCAGGCTGTTCAGGAGAGAAATCAGGATGCACTTCTTCACACAAAGGGTAGTAGAAATCTGGAACACTCTCCCACTGCCCGGCCGCCCCCCACCCCCCAAAAGGCTGTGGCTGCTGGGGGACAATTTGAGCTTCGAAGACTGAGATCGATAGATTTTTGTTGTGTAAGGGTATCAGGGATATGGAGCAAAGGCGGATAAATGGAGTGGAGGTGCAGATCGGTCATGATCTGATGAATGGTGGAGCAGGCGTGAGGGGCTGAACGGCCTCCTCCTGTGCCTAATGTACCAAAGTTGTGTCTATTAACAGAACAAATTTTTATAAATACTCGTGATATGACACTTTTGAGGAGTTTTAACCCTCTTGAGGCACAGTCTCGCGTCGGGTACAGTTCCCTGTTCGCCAACTGCCCTCCAGCAACTCAACGGCGTGGGCAGCGAGTGTTGGCAGGCCATTTAAACACAGAGGCAGTACAGGCAAGGTCAGGTTTGTCCTCGAGCAGCATCTGTGTTAATGGCTAGCAATCCGGACTGGGAACCCCAGCCGATGTTTCCCTTGCCCCAAAGGTACTGAGGCCAACTGTAGCGCACTACGATGACTGGTCTGAGATCAGCTAACTCAGTAAAGGCAGGGGTCACCTGGGACCTTCGCCGTGTGCAGGGCCCAGTACCACTCGCTGCACTTACATCCACTGGGAGAACATGTGGGTTCACTTTCGAGGTGTAATACCTTTTAACAAGTAGATTTCCAAATATGTATTTTTATTGGTTATATCTTCGGGTTCCACTGCAGCATCTCTACCTCCCATCCCCCAAAGGCCAGTCTCCTATCCCACTGCCACTCTAATCAACAACCTGCCCCTTTAACGTAGTAAAATATCCCAAAGCTCTTCACAGGAGTGTGAACAGCAGTGTTAAGCTGCTTTACAGCAGCTGGGAGGGGAGGCGGTATTTTCCTTTAACGGCCCCTCCTTCTGGAACACTCCACCTTCATGTTTTCTGCCTCCTTGCTTTCATTCTCCCCCCGGGGGGAGGAGACGCAGCGAGGGACAGACCCACGCTCCGTGGTTCTGCTGTGTACAGCACCTGGAACCTCAGTCCCCTGTGGTTGACACCGACTTTCAGCAGAATGCAGGAAGGAGCCCAAGTGAAGGGCGGAGAAGAACAAAAACAGAGAAAGGGAACAAACACTATTTGGGAGTCACTGTTTTGAACAATTTCTAAGGAATATTTTCCCCATTGGAACAGGTGTAGTTAGCTTTAAAAAAGAACTTCCATTTCTATAGCGCCTTTCACAAACACACGACCTCCCAAAGCGTTTTACAACCAATTAAGTACTTTTGAAGTGTAGTCACTGTTTTAATATAGGGAGACGTGGCAAACAAATTGCACAAAGCCAGCTCCCACAAACAGCAATGAGACAACGATCAGATTATCTGTTTTAGTGATACTGGCTGAGGGATAAATATTGTCCAGGACACTGGGGAGAACTCCCCTGCTCTTCTTCCAATAGTGGCCGTGGGATCCTTTATGTCCACCTGAGAGGGTAGACGAGGTCTCGGTTTAATGTCTCATCTGAAAGATGGCACTTCTGACAACGCAGCACTCCCTCAGTACTGCACTGGAACGGCAGCCTGGATTTTGTGCCCAAGTCTCTGGAGTGGGACTTGAACCCACGGCCTTCTGACTCAGAGGCGAGAGTGCTGCCCACAAAGCCACGGCTGACACCAAAATCCCAGGAGTTACTTTTGCCAGTGCTGAAGGAACAATTTTTGATGCAATCAAAATGAGCAGCACGCGTACTGCAGCAGAGAGAGTGGGCATGGCTTGAAACTGGAACAATACAAAGTCACTAGTTCTACCTTTATTGGTCTTCTCCGGGAGCACGTGTTATGTTCGAAACAACTCGACACAGAGCATCGCAAATCGTAGAAATACGCACCCTCCTCTTTGACGCTGCCCTGGATGGAAAGCTTAAAAGGCTTAAGAAAATAAATACAAACTCTTTATTTAAAAAAATAAGTCATTGAAAAATCAGAACACTGGGTACATTTTGAGGGAACTGCAAACTGTTTGAAATCACTTCAAGAAACGGTGACAATGTACAGGCTCCAAAAACTGTCCGAGCGACAAGAGGTTCGTTTCAAAACCACCTACATTTCCCGCTCAGGCTTTTAAGTTCCAACTGGCCATTAGAGGCTTCTGAAAAATACACTAGTCCTTTTCGGAGTCAAACCCAAAACAATCATTCCTCTGCCAAATTCAGATTGGGTTTCGTCGAAAGCACTGGGAATGTATTCTTGCGTAAAAGGGAATTAATCCTAAATAGAGTTTGCACATTCTCCCCGTGTTTGCGTGGGTTTCCTCCGGGTGCTCCGGTTTCCTCCCACAGTCCAAAGATGTGCGGGTTAGGTTGATTGGCTATGATAAATTGACCCTTAGTGTTAGGGGGATTAAATACGTGGGGTTACGGGGATAGGGTGGGATATGTGTTGATGTAGGGGTTACAGGGATCGGGTGGGATATGTGTCGGTGCAGGCTCGATGGGCCGAAATGGCCTCTATCTGCACTGTGGGGTTTCTGTGATTCTGTGAGAAGTAACACACATCAATGAAATTGTCCAGGAGCTAGTTGGTGGGGAATAGAAGTGAGTAATGTCACAAAGGGTCAGACACTGGAGAAAAAAATGAAGGACTGGAGTTGGAGAGAGGGAATAAAGTAGCCCGGTCGTCAAGCCATTATTTTGTTTCGTTTCTTCAGCTCAGCCGGAGGAGCAAGGTGGACCCCAGACTAATTGGCAAGTGGTGCTCAACAAAATGGTGGACGTTCGTGCCAGGGAATGGAGCCCTTTCCAGTCCAGGCAACAAGAGTCCACGCATCAAGCACTCCCAGGTCAGGTACTGCAATGGTCAGATATAAAGTAAAGCTCCCTCTGCGTGCCTTCATAGGATTACATAGGATATACGGCACAGAAACAGGCCATTCGGCCCAACCAGTCCATGCCGGCGTTTATGCTCCACATGAGCCTCTTCCCATCTTTCCTCATCATCTTAAACCATCAGCATAACCCTCTATTCCCTTCGCCTCATCTAGAGAGTGAGTGGCCCCTACGGCACCAGTTTGGAACTCTTCCATTTCTCACACCAGTCACCTTGTGACCTCTTGGAGTGAGGTTGGCAATTTAGTACTAATTAGAGGGCATTTTGTACATTTGGCCTTTGCCCACTAGAAATGAGACTGAGATCACCAGACACATTCATGGAGGACCTTAGCATATCACAGATTCTGCTGTGAGAACAGAGCTCAGATTTACCCCCACAATGACTTCCTGACGTTGGAGTCAGCGGAAGGGGAAGGAGCAGACATCCTTCCCCACAATCAGACAGTAGATTACATCCCTTGCATATCTCATTGGGGCCAATTACAAATAGTTAGTTCTTATGGGAAATTGGAGTTGAGGTTGAAGATCAGCCACGATCTTATTTAATGGCGGAGCGGGCTTGAAGGGCCGTTTGTCCTACTCCTGCTCCTATTTCTTACAGCAGTATTAGAACAGGTCTAAAAAGAAAACATTTTTGACTAGAAAAGCAGAGCCAAATAATTTACCGTAATCTTATCCAATTGGAAGTTAAATATTTTTGATGAAAACAATCTGCATTTGTAAAGAGAAAAGGCAAGTTACGCCATCACGGCCGTGTATTCTTCGTCAGAACAGATTGCTGACAATGTATTTGAGGGCTCGAAGGATCAAGCAGGAAATAGATTTCTGGCATTCGGTCTCAAGGTGCCCCAGATTGTCCAGCTGGTGGGTTACCAGTTTCAGCTGTACTGCTGTAGGAGCTGCCTTGCAGGCCAATTCCTTCCCTCCAGGGACGTTGGAGAAATCGAGAGGGCCAGTCACAGTGGCTCGCTCACCCTTGCCAAGTGGCTAACCGCAGAGCATTAGAAGCTGAGACTGGAAGCTGGTCTGCCCGGACAGCCTAGCAAAACCGAGTCAACCCAGATCTTTGCCAAAACCGAGTCAGCCCAGATCTTTGCCAAAACCGAGTCAACCCAGATCTTTGCCAAAACTGAGTCAGCCCAGATCTTTGCCAAAACTGAGTCAGCCCAGATCTTTGCCAAAACTGAGTCAGCCCAGATCTTTGCCAAAACTGAGTCAGCCCAGATCTTTGCCAAAACCGAGTCAGCCCAGATTTTTGCCAAAACCGAGTCAGCCCAGATTTTTGCCAAAACCAAGTCAACCCAGATTTTTGCCAAAACCAAGTCAGCCCAGATTTTTGCCAAGTCAACCCAGCTAAGTGGTGATTGGATAAGGGACATTTCATTGTGTTTAAACACTCACTGAATCACTCAGATCTGATAAACCTTCATGAAAATAGTTTTAAAAAAGTAGCAGATTGTTCAGACCGCCCAAATGAAAGGCTAAGAAGAGGACGGTTCCTTCAAGCCCTGAAATAACCCATCAGAAATACAAGATGCAGTTGGATAAGATTAAAATTGAATCAACTGGCTCTACGTTTTGCTGCTAAAAAATATTTAGACCACCTCCTCTCCTCGATCCCTGTATAATAGATAGCAAGCAACTCACTCCTACTGGTCTAATACTACGAGGTACTCGGGGGCCAGACCCAAAATCTTCTTTGCAGTTACCCCCAGAATGAGATTCAAGTCTGGATCCGGTTGGTAGAGGAGAGTGGCAGTGAGGGGTTTCTCCAGCAAGAGGGGAGAGATCCGAAGGCAGGGACAGGGTACTGAGTTTGGATGGTCAGCCATGATCTCATTGAATGGCGGAGCAGGCTCGAGGGGCCGAATGGCCTACTCCTGCTCCTATCTTCTATGTTTCTATGTCAATGTATTTACAGCACAGAAACAGGCCATTCGGTCCAATAGAGCCATGCTGGTGTTTATGCTCCACACGAGACCCCTCCCACCCTTCTTCATCTAACCCCATCAACATATCCTCCTATTCCAGGAATCAGATTGGAAGACACATCAACCAGTCAACTCCAATCCATCCCTTAGCAGCTGGCATTGACACAGATCTGGGTTGACTAGATGTTGCTAGGCTGAGAGGGCAGGCTAGAGAGACTGGCTTTCAAATCTTGGCTTCCAATACCATGGAACAGTTCTCTCCCATTACAGGTCCCTGTAGCTTAAACAGTGGACCAGGAGTCCTGCTCCTAAATCACAGGTGAAGCTTCTCAGCAAACTGCCAGGAGATGAGCACGAGTGAGTTGGTGAAAAATTCCGAACTGATTTCCCACCCCACTCTAATTCTTCACCCCCCTCCCCCCAATGCCTTGCAGTCTGTTCAGGAACACACAGGCCATCGAACCAGTGTCCTGCCAATCTGCGGCAATGCTTGCCGCTTCAAGAATTCCTAGAAATATTATCTCTGGACTTCAAAAAAAAGTCCAGAGAAAACTGAAGCTACAAGGAGTTGAGGCAAATAGCATAGCTGTATTTAAGGGGCAGCTAGATAATTACATATCTTAATGGGATAGAAGGATATGCTGATAGGGTGAGATGAGGTAGGGTGAGTTGATATTACTACCATCACAACACTTTTAAACAACCTCCCAGGAGAAGGATCATCACCTTTATCTAGTTCCTGTTCAGCAAGCATTGTCAAAGGAATGGTGAATGAAGCCGATGCTGTTCAATGACTCCTTTTTGGCGATTTTGGATGGAGAGTGTAAATCACAAGATTGATATGGATGAGGAAGACCATTCAGCCCATCGCTGCTCATCCAGAAGACCAGACAGTCCCATTCCTCCCAATGTAGTTGCCAATTGCCTCTTAAATGATTCGAGGGTTTTTGCCTCCACTCCCCTACCCAGGGTCTATTCCAGATGTTGCTTGGGAGGGAAAAGGTGATGGATCTCTGGTTTCCACCGCTGGGGGTTTTCCTCGCCTCATGTCTGGGTCAGTTGTAGACTAATTGATAGAGATTGATCACTGTGATTAGTCAACATCTCCATTATCGTTGTTCCTATGATCTCTCTTTGTGTGAAGAGCTTCCTGTCACCAGTCCTAAATCTGCCTTTCACTAATTTGAACTTTTTTCTACCATCATGGTTAAGCTCAAAGTGGTATTCCAGTTTTCCCTTTCCTACAATGTTCACTGTCATCTACCTCCATGGTGTCCCCTCACAGTCATCGCCTTTCAAGTTAGAATAGGCCAAAGATTTCCTATCACAGCTTGGTCCTCTTTGGTAACATCACAAGTTCAGAGTGCTGCCCACAGCTATCAATCACCAGTCACGGAGAACTACAGAGGGAATTCTACGTAAAATGTCTACTCCAATCTCTTCAGGAGAAAAAGACACTACATCCAAGACACTAGAAAGTGTACAGATATCTCCCCCAGAACATTTAGGATTTCCATGGCAATAACGTTCCTCTTTAAGGAGTTTATGCTTATACAGCTCCTCCCTTCATGAACAGGCTGAATCTTAAACTCTTCACCATTGCCAATGCAGTCATTTCAAACCAGTAGTTTACAATGTTGACAGCTGATCTTTAGGCCACTCTCGGTCACACATCTCCCATCTTGGGCAGGTTCTTGATGAGGGCGGTGATGATTCCAGGCCCGTCGAGCCCTCACATACCTTGCTGTACAGCCTCACCTATGAGCAGAAACAGACAGCATAAGCCCATTATCGAGCGCAGGATTGTCAAATTGTTGACTTGCATAAATTAATGCATTTATATAGCACCTTTCACAACCACAGGAGGTCCCAAAGGGCTTTGCAGCCAACAAAATACTTTTGAAGTGTAGTCATAGAAACATAGAAGATAGGAGCAGGAGTAGGCCATTCGGGCCTGCTCCGCCATTCAATGAGATCATGGCTGATCATCCAAATTCAGTACCCTGTCCCTGCCTTCTCCCCATATCCCTTGATCCCTTCTGCCTTAAGAAATATATCCAACTCTTTCTTGAATATATTTAATGAACTGGCTTCCACCGCCCTCTGTGGCAGAGAATTCCACAGGTTCACCACTCTCTGGGTGAAGAAATTTCCCCTCATTTCAGTCCTAAATGGCTTACCCCTTATCGTTAAACTATGACCCTTGGTTCTGGACTCCCCGGCCATCAAAAACATCCTTCCTGCATCTAGTCTGTCCAGGCCTGACAGAATTTTATAGGTTTCGATGAGATCCCCTCTCAATCTTCTAAACTCCAGTGAGTAGAAGCCCAATCGACACAATCTCTCCTCATACGTCATTCCTGCCATCCCAGGTATCAGCCTGGTGAATCTTTGCTGCACTCCTTCCATGGCAAGAACGTCCTTCCTCAGGTAAGGCGACCAAAACTGCACACAATAATCAAGGTGCGGTCTCACCAAGGCCCTGTACAACAGTGGCAAGACATCCTTGTTCCTGTACTCGAACCCTCTTGCTACGAAGGCCAACATACCATTAGCCTTCTTAACCGTCTGCTGCACCTGCATGCTTACCTTCAGCAACTGGTGCACAAGAACACCCAGGTCTCTTTGCACTTCCCCTTCTCCCAATCTATTGCCATTCAAATAATAATCTGCCTTCCTGTTTTTGCCACCAAAGTGGATAACCTCACATTTATCCACATTATAGTGCATTTGCCATGTTTCTGCCCAATCACCCAACCTGTCCAAATCGTACTGGAGTTTCACGACATCCTCCTCACAGCATACCCTCCCACCCAGCTTTGTGTCGTCTGCAAATTTGGAGATATTACATCCAATTTCCTCGTCCAGATCATTAATATATATTGTGAACAGCTGGGGTCCTAGGACCGATCCTTGCGGAACCCCACTAGTCACTGCCTGCCACTCGGAAAACGACCCGTTTATTCCAACTCTTTGCTTTCTGTCCGCCAACCAGTTCTCTATCCAAGTCAATGCCTTGCCCCCAATCCCATGTGCCTTAATTTTGCACGCTAATCTCTTATGTGGGACCTTATCAAAAGCCTTCTGAAAGTCCAAATATACCACATCCACTGGTTCTCCCTTATCTATTTTACCAGTTACATCCTCAAAAAATTCCAGCAGATTAGTCAAGCATGATTCACCTTTTGTAAATCCATGTTGACTTTGTCCGATCCTGTCACTGCTTTCCAAGTGCTCTGCTATTACATCTTTTATAATGGACTCTAGCATTTTCCCCACTACCGATGTCAGGCTTACCGGTCTATAACTCCCCGCTTTTTCTCTACCACCTTTTTTGAATAGTGGGGTAACATTAGCTACCCTCCAATCCATGGGTACTGTTCCAGAGTCTATCGAGTTCTGGAAGATGACCAGCAATGCATCTACTATTTCTAGGGCCACTTCCTTAAGTACCCTGGGATGTAGATTATCAGGCCCTGGGGATTTATCGGCCTTCAGTCCCATCAATTTTCCTAACACCATTTCCCTACAAATACTGATTTCTTTCAGTTCTACCCTTTCATCAGACCCTATGTTCCCCGGCATCTCTGGGAGGTTATTTGTGTCCTCCTTTGTGAAGACAGAACCAAAATATGTATTTAGTTGGCCTGCCATTTCTTTGTTCCCCATTATAAATTCCCTTGATTCTGACTGCAAGGGACCTACGCTTGACTTCACCAATCTTTTTCTCTTCACATATCTATAAAAGCTATTATAGTCAGTTTTTATGTTCCCTGCAAGCTTACTCTCATATTCTATTTTCCCTTTCTTAATTAATCCCTTTATCCTCCTTTGTTGAATCCTAAACTGCTCCCCAATCCTCAGGATTATTGCTTTTTCTGGCCAATTTATATGTCCTCTCCTTGGATCTTATGCTATCCCTAATTTCCCTTGTTAGCCACGGTTGAGTCACCTTTTTTGTTTTATTTTTATGCCAAACTGGGATGAACAAATTCTGTAGCTCATCCATTTGGTCTTTGAATGTTTGCCATTGCCTATCCACCGTCAACCCTTTGAGTGCCATTCCCCAATCAATCCTACCCAACTCGCTCCTCACACCATCGTAGTTCCCTTTATTTAAATTGAGGACCCTAGTCTCTGAGTCTACTTCATTCTCCATCTTAATGAAGAATTCGATCATATTATGATCGCTCCGACCCAAGGGGCCTCGTACAACAAGATTGCTAATTAATCCTTTCTCGTTACATAATACCCAGTCTAAGATGGCCTGATCTCTGGTTGGTTCCTCGACATATTGGTCCAGGAAACCATCCCGTAAACACTCCAGGAATTCCTCCTCCACAGTATTGTTACTAATTTGGTTGGCCCAATCTATATGTAGATTAAAGTCACCCATGATGACTGCTGTGCCCTTATTGCACGCTTCTTTAATTTCCCTTTTAATGCCATCCCCAACCTCCGCCTTACTGTTTGGAGGTCTATATACCACTCCCACTAACGTTTTTTTCCCCCTTAGTATTCCTCAATTCTACCTATACAGATTCCACATCATCAGAGCTAATATCCTTCATTACAATTGTGTTAATCCCTTCTTTAACCAGTAATGCTACACCACCTCCCTTTCCTTTTTGCCTATCTTTCCTGAATATCGAATACCCCTGAATGTTGAGTTCCCAGCCTTGGCCATCCTTGAGCCACGTTTCCGTAATCCCAACCAAATCATATTCGTTTACCTCTATTTGCGCAGCCAATTCATCCACCTTATTACAAATGCTCCTCGCATTAAGACACAGTGGCCTAGAAATTGGGTATTGCCCCGCTTGAGGCGTTAGAACTGGCGCTGCGCAAAGTTTATAGCCAGACGAAACTTATCGCCGCCTGGCGCGATATTGGGTTGCATCGCCCCCAAAGGGGATTGAGGCGCAAATTCAGACGTTGCACGGGCCTCCTAAGGCGCAAAACTTCCGGCGCTACCCAATATCGGCGCGGACGGGCGCAGCGCAGGTGATCTCAATTACCGATAACCACGAGACTTCCAGGTGCCGGCCGGCTCTTAGAGGGGTGTCAGTCAGCCTCAGCTTCCACACTCAACGCCCTGTAGGCCTCAGAATCGGCGCTCTTCCTTCTCTGGCGCAAAAAACTTGGTCAGGATGGAGAAGGTGAGACAGAGAGCAGAGCACTTCAGCACTGAGGCTCTGGAGGAGTTGGTGTCCGCAGTGGAGCGCCGTCGAGATGTTCTGTATCCTGACAATGGCAGGAGGTCGAATCAAAAGGATTACCGCCGAGCTTGGAGGGATGTTTCTCAGAGGGTCAACTCCAGCAACATGGCGACCAGGAGCCCTGTTCAGTGCAGGAAGAAATTCAACGACCTCACTCGGGTCGTTAGGGTGAGTGTTGTTTATGCAAACTTCTGATTCCCTCCATCTGCACCTGACTTCGCGCACCCTGTTGCCATGATGCCCCAATGGCCATCTGTCAGCAAGCACCCATGGCCCTTTCTGGGCACACACATGGACATTTGACTCAAGGCATCATGTAAGGGCTCTTGCACCATGGGGGGAATGAGATGATCTCTCAAGGCATCATGTAAGGGCTCTTACACCATGGGGGGCATGAGATGATCTCTCAAGGCATCATGTAAGGGCTCTTGCACCATGGGGGGCATGAGATGATCTCTCAAGGCATCATGTAACAGAACTTCCCCTTCTTTCCCCTGCAGTTCAAGCTGGCGACGATCCGAAAGGACCAGCGTCGAACCGGTGGCAGACCTCCACAAGTGGTCACTCTCACGGATCTCGAGGAGAGAGTGCACCAGATTCTTGGAGGACGTCCGAGTGGTCCTGTTACCACTGCAGCTGCCGACCCCATTCTCGACTGCGAGGGTAAGGCTCTCACCTTTTTCAGCTGTCTCCTTCCACTTGGTCCCCCCGCCAGCATGCTTCCTCAGTGTGCAGCCATGTCAGAGCCTTGCCGCAATCTGGCACGCCTTGCCGCCAACCTGACCTTTTGCTAAAGCCACTCTTCCACCTCCCTGCTTTCAGATGCTGCATCACCAACTCAGGATCTGCACCCTGAAGCTGCCAGTGCCAGTGCCTCCGGAGGCGAGGATCAGGAGGAAGCCGGAGCATCCGTTGCAACTTCAGGGGAGCGTACACATCTGCAGACTGGGGATAGTAGTTCCCTGGAGGGGAGGGGGGGTGCTCTGCTGATGAGCCAGTTGCCGGAACAAGCGGCATGCAGCAACTCGAGGGGGGTAGGCAAGTTCGGCCACCGGCTCCCCGGAGGGCAAGGCAGGGAGTGATGACTGCTGCAAGATATCTGCGCTCCTCTAATTCTGCCCTCTTGAGCATCCCTGATTATAATCACTCAACCATTGGTGGCCGTGCCTTCTGTTGCCTGGGCCCTAAGCTCTGGAATTCCCTGCCTAAACCTCTCCGCCTCACTACCTCTCTTTCCTCCTTTAAGACGCTCCTTAAAACCGACCTCTTTGACCAAGCAATTTCTCCTTGTGACTCAGTATCAAATTGTGTGTCTTATAATACTCCTGTGACGCGCCTTGGGATGTTTTACTACGTTAAAGGCGCTATATAAATACAAGTTGTTGTTGTAAATCTATTCTACCCCCTCCCTAAAGCCTCGAGATCCTTCCTAAAGTCTGGTGCCCAGAATTGGCCACAATACTCCAGCTGGGGCCGAACCAGGGATTTATAAAGGTTTACTGTTACTTCCTTGCTTTTGTACTCTATGCCTAGTTATAAAGTCCAGGATCCCGTGTGCTTTTTTAACAGCCTTCTCAACTTGTCCTGCCACCTTCAAAGACTTGTGTACGTACACCCCCAGGTCTCTCTGCTCCTGCACCCCCTTTATAATTATACCTTTCAGTTTATATTGCCTCTCCTCTTCCTACCAAAATGCATCACTTCACACTTCGGTGTTAAATTTCATCCGCCATTTCACCAGTCCGTCTGTGCCCTCCTGAAGCCTGTTGCTATCCTCTTCGCTGCTCACGACATTTCCGAGTTTTGTCTCAGCTGCAAACTTTGAAATTACGCTCGGTATACCCAAGTCCAGGTCACTTATAGATCAAAAAGAGCAGTGGTTCCCAACACCGACCCCTGGGGAACAGCGCTGCACACTTCCCTCCAGTCTGAAAAACAACCGCTCGCGGGCAGGCCACGATTTTCCCTGCTCTTTGTCCCACCGTGGTGGAGGAGGAGGAGGAGCTCAGCAGAGGGAGGACGCTCGCCAGTTATCATGATGCATCTGTTCATTGAGAAAGTCGATTGCTCCCCCCCCCGCACTTGTGCCAATTACATTTAGGACTAGCTGGGGGGGCCCGGCGTTGCCAAGGCTTTTTTGTAAAACGGCAGTTTACAGGGCCACGCGGTTGCCGGCCGGCCGCTGCCGCTCCCCCGCTCTGTGTCTCGGGCCAAGCGGTTGTCAGGCCTGGCCCGAGTGACCCCCCAACTCACCTCCCGCTCTGGCGGGCCGCCGTAGCTGCCCCGCTCGCTGTTGAGTAAAAGCAGTGAAAAAAATGGCGGCTACGTTTCGGGAGGCTGCAGGATTAGGTCCCGCCCAATGACGGAATAAAATGCCCCCCGTGACGCACCGATTGGTCAACCATCAGGTCACTGAATTGTAGGATTGGTCAACCATCACTTCACTCAACGCTAATGAGCGGTAGGATTGGTCAACCGCTAATGAGCAGATTTTTGAACTTTTTTGTATACTGCCTGAACAATTTTTGTCTGACCAAAAGTAAATACGCCTATGAGACTCCCCTAATCATAAGCTTTCTTTTGATATAACATATGTGTAGGTACGCTCTATAACTTTTGAGTGTAGGACGGACGGACATACAGATGGACGGATCCTTTTATATATATATATATATATATATAATATAATATATATATATATATATATATAGATAATAATGGAAGGTAGGAGTGATTTCATCCCAGTGATCTTAAGGGTTCAGACTAGGCCACAATTCGTGAAAGCGTAACAGATACACAGAGGCACTCCCTGGTGGCTCAGCGGGTTTGTAGTCGAGTCCATGCAGAGCAAGAAGGGCCTGGGTCTGATCCCAGCTGACCTCAGATGGGATGGCAGCAACCGCACCAGAATTGGCCTCAGTGTCTGGGCAATGGACGGGAGATGTAAAGAAAAAAAATCGGTGGGGTTTCCACTCCTGGCTGACATCCAGTAACCCCTGATGGAAGTGGGAACATGTGAACACTGGATGATGCTCAGCTGCGATGCCTCCTGCAGTCAAACACTCTGTCTGGGCTCACACATGAATACTGGCCATTTGGACAAAGTACGGAAGGGCACCCAGCACCCAAGGAAATGTATCTCATTCACAAGTATAAAAAGAGACGTACAGAGAATAGAAAAGTGTGCAGCACAATTTTTGGGGCTGTTTTTACTTACAGTCCCCACCGTTTATAGCGGGCACGTTTGTGCGAACATGATTTGCCCATTATACCAGAATCCGAGAGTGGGTTCAACTAATGTTCCTACATGGCAAGGCTAGTTAACGCGGCATACAATCGAGAAAACAGAAAGAGAAACAAACTGAAAGAAAGCCCCGATCTGATACAATTTCTCTCTCTCTCTCTGATATTACAGGAAACACTGAAAAAGCAGGAAATGAATAAACAGATTTTCCTGTCACTGACAATGATCCTCACTCTGTTCCAGTTCCTCATATTTCAGGGCACGCTGTGTGTAAATACCAGCCGGTGGCCCGGGTCCTTGGGAAATCCTGCCCAGTCTGTGCTGTATGTGTCTATATCCCAGGATAGAATCAGGCAACAGGGGACATTAGCACCTATAGAAAACTGGCAGATTGAAACACCTGAAGCCCGTCTCTTTTTTTTTTGTTGTATAGGTGAATAGTCGAGTGATTCCTCTGCTGATACAACTTCTTAATTAGTATTACTGCTTAATTAGTATTACTGCTACAATATGGGGATGGTCATTCTATTTTCACAGTCAGTGCACCTTAGTAAGCACAGCTGTTCCTGCCCAAAATAAAAGGGAGAAGAACTTAAGACATTCGAAGCGGCAATTTTGAAATTGACGTTAACGCAAATGGATAATTGATTATCACTTTTTGGCCGATATAAGCGACTGTCTGTTTAAAGCATGGGCATTTTAAGTGCTGGGGACTGGGTTTTTTTCCCCGCACCGACTGTCAGGGACAATCCACAGATTTGACGTGCATCAGTGGCCTCATTGGTTATTGTGGCGCAACACCTGCAGGTTTACGGAGTACCGGATGTGAAACAGCACCGGCGCCCTGCACCGCGGAGCAGCGAGACACAGTGCTCCCGGAGCAGGTCAGCAACAAAGAAAGGCTCATTTCTATCGCGCCTTTCACAACCTCAGGACGTCTCAAATGCTTCACAGCCAATGAAATACATTTTGAAGTGTAGTCAGTCACTGTTGGAATGTAGGAAATGCGGCAGTTGCGCACAGCAAGCTCCCACAAACAGCAATGTGATAATGGCCAGATAAACTGTTTTAGTGAGGGATAAATATTGGACAGGCCAACAGGAGAACTCCCCATCTCTCCTTTAAATAGTGCCGTGGAATCTTTTAAGTCCACCCGAGGGGGCAGATGGGACCTCCGTTTAACATCTTATCTAAAAGACAGCACCTCCGACAGTGCAGCACTCCCTCAGTACTGCCCCTCCGACAGTGCAGCACTCCCTCAGTACTGCCCCTCCGACAGTGCAGCACTCCCTCAGTACTGCCCCTCCGACAGTGCAGCACTCCCTCAGTACTGCCCCTCCGACAGTGCAGCACTCCCTCAGTACTGCCCCTCCGACAGTGCAGCACTCCCTCAGTACTGCCCCTCCGACAGTGCAGCACTCCCTCAGTACTGCCCCTCCGACAGTGCAGCACTCACTCAGTACTGCCCCTCCGACAGTGCAGCACTCCCTCAGTACTGCCCCTCCGACAGTGCAGCACTCCCTCAGTACTGCCCCTCCGACAGTGCAGCACTCGCTCAGTGCTGCCCCTCCGACAGTGCAGCACTCCCTCAGTACTGCCCCTCCGACAGTGCAGCACTCCCTCAGTACTGCCCCTCCGACAGTGCAGCACTCACTCAGTACTGCCCCTCCGACAGTGCAGCACTCCCTCAGTACTGCCCCTCCGACAGTGCAGCACTCCCTCAGTACTGCCCCTCCAACAGTGCAGCACTCCCTCAGTACTGCCCCTCCGACAGTGCAGCACTCACTCAGTACTGCCCCGACAGTGCAGCACTCGCTCAGTACTGCACTGGAGTGCCAGCCTAAATTATGTGCTCAAGTCTCTGGAGTGGGGCTTGAACCCACGACCTTTGAGTCAGAGACAATAGAATGGAATAGATATGATGGAATGACCATTTGGAAAATGTTGCATGTTAAATGTGTCGTAACAGATTGCACTATTGTATTTATTAAGCTTTGACAGAATTTTAAATCTCTCAATTGCAGAAATGCTTTACCTGAACGTGGCATTTTGACTTTCTCCGCGCAGGCCAGGAACTCGTTGACGTGTTCGGTGCAGTTCTGGATGGACGACTGGTTCTGCTTCAAACACTGCTCAAAAGCCAGGAAGGGCTCTGCACATTCCGCACGGATCTTTTGAATGACTGGGCTGTAAGGAGACTGAGATTAGGTTCAAGATTTCATAGCAGCAGGCGGTTTCAGTTATGAGCGAGTCTGTCTGGCTATAAACATTATAACGGGATGCTCTTCGCAATAACACAAGAACGTTACAGTCCTACACAAAGCCACAGTGGTCTCCCACACCAGTGGATGTTGCAAGTCATTAGCGAACAGCTTGTTTTGGTTCAAAAAAAAATTCAGCGTCTCTCCCTCCAGCTTCAAATCACTAAAAGAGGAGTTTCCCGAGTTTTTCTTTGAGTTCTTTGTGCTATTTCCATCAGTCCTATTTTTAGTAACCCCCTGTGATTTACTCCAAAGGGGCTGACTCTGATCTCTCCCTCTCACTGGCCGGCTCCTGGTTGTAAAATTCTGCCATTGTGTCCCCCTAATTCTTTTTACAGATGACACCTGTCTACATACTGTTCCATTGTTGCTCTCCACCGCCCCACCCCGCCCCAGTTCCTTGCGATCTCCCTGTGCTGCACATGATCAAAGCACGAAGATTGACAGGTTCCCAAACCTCCACCAGCGCGGTTTTGAAACGGTCGTGAGGAGGCGCACACGGGTTTTATTCCCTTTGCTGAACATCCAGCCACTGGAGGGAACACAGACCCACACCGACATGCCCGCTGCAGCCTGGCCCGCTTTCTTTATCTCGCCCCAAGTCCCAGCTGCACCCATCAAGAGCAGAGGTTCGCCTGTCAACCCTCAGTGTGAATGCAATGTGCTGAACTCTGTAAATCTCTCATTGCACATGCCATGTGGCAGGTAAACTCGAGAAACATAGGAACCAGAGGAGGTCATTCAGTCCCTCGAGCCTGCTCTGCCATTCAATCAGATCATGGCTGCTCTGCACCTCGACTCCCTTTACCCGCCGCCTTTGCTCCACATCCCTCGATACCCTTACCCAGCAAAAATCGATCACTCTCAGTCTTGAAAGCTCCAACCGACCCCCAGCATCCACAGACTTTTGGGACAGGGAATTCCAGATTTCTACGACCCCTTGTGTGAAAAATGCTGCCTGATTTACCTCTATTTTGGAACAGCTGAGAATCTGAAGGCTTGTGGATACCCCAGCTCTTCGTACACGGACAACTCCCCCAAACAGCATTGTTCTGGGGCTGTGCCGCAACAACAAATTCTAAGGTGTGAAGTCTTTACATGTAGAATATTAATACTGGGGCACTAAGCAATGGATAATAACTAAGCAAAATACACATGCAAGGCAAGTGTGTCATAAACAAGCTGCCCCAAAATAGATGAAGAAAAACAATCTGCCGAAAACCTACAGGGAAAAAGGCCAGCAACATCTTCAGCAGATGCAGGAAAATATTAAAACAAGTTCAAAAACAATCAGAGGTGCAAAAAACGAGCTCTGAAGATGAATATGAGCACTAATCCCACAGCACTGCAAGAAAATGGAGAGATTGGAAAGCGGAGTGAAAGCTGTGCATCACCGAATTACATCGAACTTACAGCCCAGAAACAGGCCATTCGTCTAAGTGGGGGTTTAAGCCTCCTCCCACCCTACTTCATCTCATCCTATCATCTCATCCTTTCTCCCTCGTGTACTTATCTAGCTTCCCCTTAAATGCGTCTAGCAACCAGTTCATGTAATATCAAGTTCCACCTTCTCACCACTCTCATCTGGTGTACAAATGACAAGTACAACCTAACATAGAAACATAGACGATAGGAGCAGGAGTAGGCCATTCGGCCCTTCGAGCCTGCTCCGCCATTTAACGAGATCATGGCTGATCATCCAAACCCTAGCACCCGGTCCCTACACCGACAGCCATCCCACCCAAGCCCTATCCCCGTAACCCCACATATTTAATCCCCCCTAACACTAAGGGCCAATTTTTTTTAATTTTTATCATGGCCAATCAACCTAACCCGCACATCTTTGGACTGTGGGAGGAAACCCTGGAGGATCTTCGCTGCATCTCTGGCAAATAGTTAAAGAACTCTTTTCGGAATCTCCGTGGATCCCTGTATGTTAGTCAGTAACAGATTGCCTTGGATTGCCCCGGGAAGCACCACCACCACTGGAGCCCCATAAAGAGAAAATACTTAGCAGTAGCCAGCACGCATTTCAAAAGGGACGATCGTGCTTAATAAATCTCAATTTTTTGAGGAGCTAACAGGCATGGTAGATGGGGAAATGCAAAGGATGTAGTGTAGATAGCAAGGCACCAAATGGGAGATTACTAGGGAAGGTAAAGGCGTATGGATTTCGGTGGAGGGTAGCAAAATTGGTTCAAAGTGTAGGAGTTCAGGACAGTTTTTCAGAGCGATTGGAAGTGGGTGGTGATGTCCCACAGGGTTCAGTTCTGGGGCCACTTCTGTTCGTGGTGTACATCTAGGATTCGGATATAGGTCTAGAGGGAGTGGTGTCGAAATTTGCAGATACCAAAATAGGAGGTCTAGTTAATTCTTTAGAAGATCAAAGGAAACTGCAAAGGGATAAGATGGCGGGGGGGGGGGAATGGGCTAAAAAGTGGCAGATGGAACTCAATGTCATTAAGTGGGAGGTGGTGTAATTTGATTACAGATAACAGCAGTAATTATACTGTGAATGGCAGTAGGCTCGATGCTGGAGAAGAGCAGAAGGATTTAGTAGACAGGTTCACATTAGCACATTAGACATTAAAGGCAGCACCTCGGGTTGAGAAGACTGTTAAAAAAAAAAGCTAATGGAATTCTTTTATCTGAAGAGGTACAGTAAATAAAAGCCAAGAGCTAATGCTGTGTCTATATAAAACGTTAAGACGTCACAAAGTTGTGTGTGCAGTATTGGGCTCCAAACTATAGGAAGGATAGTGAGGCTTTAGAGAGGGTACCAGTGCACATTCACTAGCATGGTGTCTGGTAATGGGAAATATAAATTAGAAGACAGACTTGAAAAGTGGGTATTTTTTCATTAGAACAGATAACTGGGTTAAATACTAGTATTTTCAATTATGAATGAATGAGATAGGATCGATAGAAGCACTGTTTCCAGAGCAAAGGGCCATAGAACAAAATTAAAGGTGCGAGATTTAGAACAGAGGCAGAAACTATGCCAAGATTCAGATTAGATCGGACAGTAAAAGCAGCTTGGCAGATTTACCAGAATGGTTCCGGGGATGGGGGATCTTAGCTACAAGGACAGGTTGGAGAAGCTGGATTTGTTTTCATTAGAGCAAAGGAGGTTGCGGGGTGATTTGATAGAGGTGTACAAGATTATGACGGGTTTGGATAGGCTAGACAGGGAAAGGCTGTTCCCACTAGTTGATGGTACAGGAAACTCTTTTTTTTACCGGCACCTAAATAACCGGAAATCTCTCTCAACCGGCAAAATTCAGGAGTAGGTTCAGGTAAGTTTTACTTCATAATAGTGGCCGTGTAACCGGGGTTCCTGGATCTGTGGCCGTGTAACCGGGGTTCCTGCATCTGTTGCCATGCAACAGGGACGCCTGGATCTGTGGCCGTGTACGGGGCTCTCGTACCTTGGTAAGTGTACCTCTCTGTAATCCGGACTTATTGATCAACCGGCACCACGCCGGTCCCAGATAAAATAGAATTTCCTGTACAAGGACTAGGGGGACACAGATTTAAGGTTTTGGGCAAGAGATACAGGGGGGAATGTGAAGAAAAACTTTTTTAGGCAGCGAGTGGCGAGGACCTGGAACTTGCTGCCGATGGAAGTGGTGGAAGCGGAGAGACATAGAAACATAGAAGATAGGAGCAGGAGTCGGCCATGCGGCCCTCGAGCCTGCTCCGCCATTCAATGCGATCATGGCTGATCCTCTATCTCAATACCATATTCCCGCTCTCTCCCCATACCCCTTGATGCCTTTTGTGTCTAGAAATCTATCTATCTCCTTCTTAAATATATTCAGTGACTTGGCCTCCACAGCCTTCTGTGGTAGAAAATTCCAGAGATTCACCACCCTCTGATGAAGAAATTTCTCCTCATCTCAGTCCTAAATGTCCTACCCCGTATCCTGAGTCTGTGACCCCTCGTTCTAGACCCCCCAGCCAGGGGAAACATCCTCTCTGCATCCAGTCGGTCTTGCCCTGTCAGAATTTTATACGTTTCAATGAGATCTCCTCTCATTCTGCTAAACTCTAGTGAATACAGGCCTAGTCTACTCAACCTCTCCTCATACGGTTAGGGTTAGGGTTAAGAACTTCCCCTGTTCTTCTTCGAAATAGTGCCGTGGGATCTTTTACGTTCACCTGAAAGGGCGAACGGGGTCTTGGTTTAACATCCCCTCTGAAAGACAACAGCTCCGACAGTGCAGCACTCCCTCAGAACTGCACTGGTAGCCTAGATTTTGTGCTCAAGTCTCTGGAGTGGGACTTGTACCCACAACCTTCTGGCTCAGAGGCAAGAGTGCTGCCCACTGAGCCATTAGTGGCGTCCCACACGCTCGGCTCTTTACTAGCGAGAGGCGCGAACATTTATCCCCAGGTATCCCCAGGTGCTCCCACTCCCCAACAAACTCACTGCGACGATGTGCACTGTGCAACCATGGTTTTTAGCTGGTGACAGTCCTTCTGCCACGAGGACGGGTTCGAAGTGACACACTCCCCGTACGCCTCCAATTCCTTTGAACAGTACCGCACGGTTATGTCAAACGCTGCTTGCCTGCCGGTAAAACAAAATAAAGATCAGACACACACAAGAAGGGAAACAGTTACAGGAGGAGAACAATATTTCTACCCGATTGCTGGCTTGGAGCATTTGACGGAATGCACGTTGCACTAAAGGCGCCTCCCCTTTAGTTACATGAACAGAAAGGGGCTGCCACTCCCTCAATGATCAGGTGGTCTGTGACGCCCGGCTGCACATTCTGCGTGCGAACGTGCAGCTCGCAAGAGCCTGTCACAATACGTTTATTGTGCGCAACTCAAGTCATCGCACGCAAACTTGGCGGGGGCAGTGGAAGAATGGATCCTTGGCGAGAAGGTCCACCACTTGCTGCCGTGGCTGATGACGCCTTGTCTCATCCCACAGACCGAAGCAGAGGAGAGGCACACATAGGTATGTGCGCCTACCGAGCAGGTGGTTGAGGGGTCCAGCAGGGTGCTGAAGAGCTGCTTCTGGAGCTTGGATAGGTCTGGAGGCAGCACGGGGTAGTTGTTGTGTGCTTTGAGGTTGATAGATTTTTGTTAGGTTAGGGGGTATCAAGGGTTACGGAACCAAGGCGGGTTAATGGAGTTAAGGTACAGAGCAGCCATGATCTAATTGAATAGTGGAATAGGCTCGAGGGGCTGAACGGCCTTCTCCTGTTCCTATGTGCTGTGCCCTTCACAACTCTGCTATGACACTGTCAGCTGTGGCTCAGTGGGCAGCACTCTCACCTCTGAGTCAGAGGTCATGGGTTCAAGTCCCACTCCAGAGACTAGAGCACAAAAATCCAGGTTGTCACTCCCAGTGCAGTGCTGAGGGAGTGCCGCACCGTCGGAGGGGCCGTCTTTCAGATGAGACGTTGAATATATTGAAGGCAGAGATAGACAGATTTTTGAAAAACAGGGGAGTCAAGGGTTATGGGGAGCAGGCGGGAAAGTGGAGTTGAGGCCAAGATCAGATCAGCCATGATCTTATTGAATGGCGGAGCAGGCTCAAGGGGCCGAATGGCCGACTCCTGCTCTCATTTCTTATGTTCTTAAACCAAGGCCCCGTCTGCTCTCTCAGGTGGACGTAAAAGATCCCATGGCACTATTTCGAAGAAGAGCAGGGGTGTTATCCCTGGTGTCCTAGCCAATATTGACCCCTCAATCAACATCAATAAAACAGATTATCTGGTCATTATCACATTGCTGTTTGTGGGAGCTTGCTGTGTGCAAATTGGCTGCTGCGTTTCCCACATTACAACAGTGGACTCCACTTCAAAAGTACTTCATTGGCTGTGAAGCGCTTTGGGATGGCCGGTGGTCGTGAAAGGCGCTATAGAAATGCAAGTCTTTCTTTTCTTTTTATGACGGAAGGTCTGGATCTTAATATCCTGGGGAAGGAGCGGATCGAAGCAGAAGATCCTGGACCACAGGTGCTGAGGGATGAGGCGAATCCGCTTCGAGAGGGCAGGGCGGCTCACGGCCCAGACGTTTCCGCAATGAGTGCTCCCGCAGAGGTCGGAATCAGGAGGGTCAGACATAGCTCTCACTAACTTCAAGGACTGCTTTAGCATTAAAAAATGTTTCATATGATTAGTAAATTTTAAGTGCGTATTGTTACAAATAAATACAAATGTTGCCTGAAAAAGTTAAAATTATACTTAAACAGTGACTTGTTACAGGAACTCCAAAAGAACTCACTAGACCCCGAGAAACGTATTCTAATTACAAACCGTGTTTCAGGGCCACGTTAAACTCTCTTTAGAAATCTGAACAACTATTTAGAAGAATAAACCTTTAATGGCCATTAATCAACGCTAGTTAGCGGAGTTAAACTAATGCAAACTTTAGCAACTGTTACAACTTTGGCTAACTTCAATAAATTTAAATAAAGATTTTGTAAAGTCTGTGGGTTGTGCAGTTAATAACGACACAGACTTCAGGAGTAACAAACAAACAGGACTTTACTATTCGAAGGTCAGGGCGAATCTGCCCTATAAATCATGCCACAGCACTTATATACCGGTGTGGTCACCGTCGGTATTACCGTATACAGAAGCCAAACAAGTAGTGCCACACCTAAAATAGTTCTCTTAAAGGTGAACGGTTACATACAATAGTCTCTTAAAGGTAGACGGTTACATACACTACAATCCTCCCTTTTTAGCTTACAACATACGTATTCCCCATTAAACATAACATATATTCAACTTCATGTAAAACAATTTACAGATATAGTCTCTGCGGAAAACAGTTCACAGATTCAGTCTCTGGTCTTGACTCGGTCCGAACAACATCTCTGTGGTGTAGCCGGTTCACATTGCTAGCGTGACTCATCCAATAGTCTTTCCCTTGACGTAACAGCTTGAACTTCCGTCCTGCTGAACCAGCAGTGCTGACTTTTACAAACAGCTGGACTGCCTTCGTAATTTTTCCCTACTTTCCCATTAGAAGTAATAATGATTTAGATGGTTATCATCTTCGGCTTCGGCTTTTCCTTTTTTGCTTCTTGGAGACTCTCGGGGCTCCCTTATCAGCTGCCAGCTGCAGCGCCACCATCTCCCTATGTTCTTTAGACTTTAAGTGCTTCATCCTGATTTCTGCACTTTGGGAGTTTTCATCACAAGCTGGGCAGACCAAGTCCTCGTAATATTCCGTGTCACTCAACAGGTCATGGTAATATTCAGTGTCATCCTGAGCTAGTCTAGCGAGAGGGCCTGCTACTTCTTCCTTACCCAACTGGACGTTAGCCGACTGTTGTTCCCTCCCTAGACATCTTTCCTGAAGAGACTTCTTTATGCGTTCATATTCATCCCACTCTTCCTGGGTTTCCTGCAAATCCTTCACTAATGACTTCAATACTTCCCCTTCCATCGGAGATTGATTGATCGGGCTATTCAATCCTTCTACTGGAGCATCTGTTTCGACAGTCTGTTGTTCCCATTGACGTGATTCAGCGTACTTTTGGCATCCCAGTAAAATCCGTGTTGCACCCTCAGCTATATCCGTAACTTTTGAGAGCTCCGAACTCCTTCCCTCTGAAGATTGAAGCTCGTGTTCAGATTGTTCCCATTGCAGAGTCTTGTCCCTCAACATATGAAGGAGTTGGCTGACCGTTAACTCTTCCGCGGGAACACTGTGAATCAGAGTCTTCTCCATTTCATCCACCTTTCCCTCCAATGCTTTCACCTTCTTTTCCTCTTGGACTTTGGCTTTCAGCGCTCGGAGAAGTTGTGCCATGATGCTATCTAGCTCTTGTGCCATGATGCTCTCTAGCTCATGTCTTACAGTCTCTGTGTTTCTTACAGTTTCCTTTTCTTCCGCTGAAAGGATTCCCAGTTGAATCTGTTCTTCAAGTTGTTGAACCTCGGTCATTGCCGCCTCATATTTGTCTTGGGTTTCCTTCAATAATTTTCTGAGTTCTTGGACATCTTGCCTTTCATGTTCTGCCATGTCTTTCACCTCTAATTTCTCCTCTATGGATGGAACTTCTACCGATGAGCCTGTCTTGGCCTTGAGCTCATCAAGAATTTCCTGCAGCCTTTGGACTTCTTGCTCATGTTCAACCTTTAGTTGCTCATATGCTTCTACTGAAACTAGCTTTTCGGAGGTTGCCAAGTTAACCCCCTCCAGAATTGTAGCTTGGGCCTGTTCATACTGTTCTTTCAACTTCTCACACTCTGCTTGTAAGAAGTCGTAGAGAAGAACTGGAATAAAATCCTGGCTTCCTGAAGATTCCTCTTCATTTGCTTCTTTCGCAATTTTCTGTTGGAGTTCAGCCAAGGCTGCTATGCTATCTGCCTCTCGAAGTCTCACTGCCATCAAATCTTCTTTATTCTTGCAGTCTATCTCAGCCATTTTCCCTTTACTTTCATTTAACTGAGTGAGTAGTCCCTTATTCTGGGCTGAGAGATATTGCACCTTCTCCTGTAGAACATCGCACTCCTTCTCTGCTCGACATAGCTGGTTACTGCTGATTTGGTTCTGTGTTTCAAGTTCCAACATCCTTTGCTTAGCTTCTTTCAGTTTCGCCCCTATAAGCTCCTCTTGCAACATGGCCACATTATTCTCATCAGGTAAAGAAGCGTTTCTCTTTTCTATGTCCAAGATTTTTTTCTGCATCTCTTTAAGTGCACATTGCGATTCAGCTTCTCTTAACCTTGCCTGCACTAGCTCCGTCTCCAATTGCAGAACAAAATCCTCAGTGTAGCGTGGTTTGCCTTTATGCTGTATCTCTAGATCATGCAAATATTCTAACTCCTGAACATCATAAGGGAGATGTGATCGGTAATTGGTCACGATGGCTCTATGGTCGCTCTCTGCTTGAGCTAGCTGCTTCTGTTGTCTTTCCAGATTCTCCCATTCGGTGTCATAGAACTTTTTCATTGTTTTCATCTCTTGTACGAGACGGTAACTCAATTGTTCTAATTGTTGTCGTTGTTCGGTGGAGTTCTGTTCTGAAACTTTGTTCTTCTCTGGAGCATAAGCCTTTATGCATGCCTTCGTTTTTCCAACCTTCGTCGGCAAGTCCATTTCAGCCTTGTCTTTCATATTTGGGTTGGTCTTATCGTCATCCGTTTCAGAATCTGAGCTGCTTGTCTGCACCGAGTCCTCACTCGTTATGGCTTTTAGATAGTGCCATTCCATGTCTATTTTCTTGATCCACTCCCGTCCTAGAAGTGGTGGTCCTCCCTCATGTAGTACGTATAAGTTCATTCTTGGGTGTTCTTTACCCCTATCTCTCACTTTGACTCTTATCTTTCCCATGGGGTATACTTTATGCCCCGTGTATGTCTGCAATACGAACTTGGTATCTCTTAAGGGTATATGTGAGAATAGCCGGTGGTAATCCCTTCGATTTATGACTGATAGAGCTGATCCAGTGTCCAACTCCATTTTCACTTGGATTCCAGCTATTTTCAGCATGACCCAGATAGTTTGTAGGTCAGCTTCCTTACTCACATTGTGAATTCTCAGACTACCCAGCTCCTGGCCGTTTGGGTCTGAGTCTGAATTCTGTTCGTCTGAACTCTTCTCAGCCACCTTGTGTACCTTGTTGTACCTTTCCTGTGATGGCTTCCTTTGGTTGTTGGTCCTTTGGTTGTTGGTCTTCTTCCCTGACCGGCATACCTTAGCTATGTGACCCAGTTTGCCACATTTCCTACATTCCTGGTTCTTAAACCAGCATTGGTTCTGATCGTGTGTTGTCTTCCCACAACGATAGCATTTTGTTGTTGTCGAGGTAATTTGATCCACACTTAGTGCTGCTGTCTTTAGCTGCATTTCCGCAGTTCCCTTCGCTGCGGCTTCGTGTGATGCTGCAATAAGGACAGCCCTGTCAAGTGTAAGGTCGTTCTCTTCGAGTAGTCGCTTTTGCGTTCCTTCCTTTGCCAACCCGCACACAAACTTGTCTCGCAATGCCTCTGTCAGATTCCCTCCAAACTGGCAGTATTTCGCTAGTCTACGCAGTTCGACCAAGTATTCTGCGTTGCTTTCGTCTTTCTGTTGCGTTCTCGCATAGAATTTGAATCGTTCAGCCAACATCAACGGTGTAGGGTTCAAGTGGTCCTTCAGGACAGCCACAATATCATCGAAAGTCTGATCCGCCGGTTTAGCTGGTGCTAGTAGATGCTTCAAGAGCCCGTATGTCTTTGCGCCCATCGAGTTCAGCAAGGTTATAGCTTTGTCATCTTCTTCTATTTTATTGGCCTCACAATAGATCTCAATGCGTTCCCACGTACGTGGCCCAGTCTTCTACCTCAGAATTAAAATCGTTGATGTTACCACGCTTAGGCATCTTCCTCTCTTTGGGAACAACACAAGTATTTCTTTAAATTATTTCTTTTTTTTTCTAAGATGGCGGCTTTTCCCGCGAAAATGGCGGTTTCCCGCTCTTTCCTTCTCTCCCCGCCCCTTCAATGGCGGTTTCCCGCGTCTGTCGTCTTCTCCGCCTAATGGCGGCTTCCCGCGTTTCTTCCCTGGTTGGGGGGGGTACGCTTTCCCCACAGCGGACAGGTTCAGCCGCTGGGCTGGCTCTCGCACAGTTCCCCTTACTCGGCTCTGTCTCTCTCTCCCGCTCGCACGGCTCTACCGGCTCTGGGTACACCCCGTTGACGGAGAACAGTTCAGCCGCTGGACTGGCTCTCGCGCAGTCTCTCTCCCCTTGCTCGGCTCTGTCTCTCTCTCTCTCCCGCCCGCTCGGCTCTACCGGCGCTGGGTACTCCCGTTGGCGGAGAACAGTTCAGCCGCTGGACTGGCTCTCGCGCAGTCTCCCTTGGTCGGCTCTGTTTCTCCCGCACGCTCGGTTCCCATTCGCCTCCCAGCCCTCTCGCAGTCCGGTGCTTCCCTCCCCGGCTGCGGCTGAGTTTCTCTCTTCCCGCGCCTACGCTCCCGGTCTCAGCGCTTCGTGGCTTCGGTCGCTGCCCGGCTTTCCCGCCGATCGCGGTCTGGCTGTCTCACGACACCGTTGGACCCGACTTTCCATCCGGCTCCTTTCCCGCTCGACCGTGGTCGAGTGCACAGCCCTTATCCTCCGGATATTCTTTACACTTTCCCTTACTCACAGTCTCCGTGGCCGCCTTGCTTCCTGCTGATCGGCTCACTCCGCACCGTGGCAGAAGGGACAGTCAGTGCCTGTTGCTGATGGAAGCTTTTGTTGCTAAAGTCTTCCTCCTTTCTATTGCTGCAGCCTCGTGTTTTCTCCCAGCAGAACGACGAGGGCGGTTGCCTCTCTTCGACGCTCTTTAGTTGCTTTGGTAGTCTTGCCGCAGGGTACGATCGGACTCGTCGCCACTGTAAAGTCTGTGGGTTGTGCAGTTAATAACGACACAGACTTCAGGAGTAACAAACAAACAGGACTTTACTATTCGAAGGTCAGGGCGAATCTGCCCTATAAATCATGCCACAGCACTTATATACCGTGTGTGGTCACCGTCGGTATTACCGTATACAGAAGCCAAACAAGTAGTGCCACACCTAAAATAGTTCTCTTAAAGGTGAACGGTTACATACAATAGTCTCTTAAAGGTAGACGGTTACATACACTACAGATTTAACCTCTTGGAATCAAATTCTTAGCAGCAACAACACCAAGTGCTGAGGTGTAAAGAAAGACTTGCATTTCTATAGCGCCTTTCACGACCTCAGGATGTCCTAAAGCACTTTACAGCCAATGAAGTACTTTTGAAATGTAGTCACTGTTGTAACGTGGGAAACACGGCAGCCAATTTGCGCACAGCAAGCTCCCACAAACAGTGATAATAACCAGATAATCTGTTTTTAATGACGTTGGTTGAGGGATAAATATTGGCCAGGAGACCAGGGTGAACTCCCCTACTTTGTATAAGAAAACATAAGAACATAAGAAATAAGAGCAGGAGTAGGCCATACGGCCCCTCGAGCCTGCTCCGCCATTCAATAAGATCATGGCTGATCATCGACCTCAACTCCACTTTCCTGCACTATCCCCATATCCCTTGATTCCCATAAGAACATGTATAACTGTCTGGAGAGCGCGCTACATGCAATGAAATAAGAGAAGAAAGCCCTGTAGATGAAGTAAATCACGTGAGAGTACGGCACTTCAGCCCAAAGTCTGAGATTCAATTTGGCTACGAGAAAACGGGAAAAATAGGAGTTAAAACCACTCGCCACCTCAAAACTCCACGTTATTACAATGAGTACGAGCGCTGTTTGAGGTAGTGTTGATAAGCCACTCAAGTTTAGGTTGTCTTCAGTCCACCACAAAGAAAGACTTGCATTTCTATAGCACCTTTCACAACCTCAGGATGTTCCCAAAGCACTTTACAGCCAATGAAGTACCTCTCAAGTGTACGCACTGTTATAATGGAGGAAACACAGCAGCCAATTTGCGCACAGCAAGATCCCACAAACAGCAATGTGATAATCAGTGATGTTGATTGAAGGATAAATATTAGCCAGGACACCGGGGAGAACTCCCCTGCTCTTCTTCGAAATAGTGCCATGGGATCTTTTACGTTCACCTGAGAGGGCAGTCGGGCCTCAGTTTAACGTCTCATGTGAAAGACGGCACCTCCGACAGTGCAGCGCTCCCTCAGTACTGCACTGAAGTGTCAGCCAATATTCGCCGTAAGCTGCGCAGCGTTCCAGGGAACCCACACAGCCCGCTTTTCAATACAAAAACCACGTATGCGAGGTATTTTGAATGGCCCTTGCAGCCCCTTAAAGGGACCGCACAAAGCCAAACAAAATTAGAGGCAACATTGGTGTCAGCCTAGACTTCTGCACTCAAATCTCAGAGTACGACTTGAACCCACAACCTTCTGACTCAGAGGCAAGGGTGCTACCCACTGAGTCACGGCCGACAAATGGTTATGTTGACAGTCTGCTTCGTTGCTGTAATTTCTATGTAAATCTTTCCTTAAGAGGTTGCAGCCAGGGATTCTGCCAGACTCTGGTTTTGGACTCCTTTTCTCCTATGAATTCTCGTCATTATTTTAATCACCTCATCAGAGAATATATCCCCGCAGACCTCCAACCATTCAACCTAGGTACCAGCCAGCAAACGGCTTTACCCCAACCTCCCAGCTCAGGATACCCTCCCACAGGTGCTTCCCCAGGCTAGGATACCCTTCCCCGGGTGCACCTCTCCCCCAGGCTGGGATACCCTCCCGCAGGCCGGGATACCCTCCCGCAGGCCGGGATACCCTCCCGCAGGCCGGGTTACCGTCCCGCAGGCCGGGTTACCCTCCCCCTGTCCGCGATACCCCCCCGGCCCTGATACCCACCCCCTGGCAGTGACACCCTCCGCTGGCAGTGACATCCTCCCCGTGGCAGTGACACCCTCCCCCTGTCCACGACATCCTCCCCGTGGCAGTGACACCCTCCCCCTGTCCCCGACATCCTCCCCGTGGCAGTGACACCCTGTCCCCGACACCCTCCCCCTGTCCACAACACCCTGTCCACGACACCCTCCTCCTGTCCACGACACCCTCCCCGTGGCCGTGACATCCTCCCCCTGTCCCCGACATCCTCCCCGTGGCAGTGACACCCTGTCCCCAACATCCTCCCCGTGGCAGTGACACCCTGTCCCCGACACCCTCCCCCTGTCCACAACACCCTGTCCACGATACCCTCCTCCTGTCCACGACACCCTCCCCCTGTCCCCGACATCCTCCCCGTGGCAGTGACACCCTGTCCCCGACACCCTCCCCCTGTCCACAGCACCCTGTCCATGACACCCTCCCCTCGGCAGTGACACCCTGTCCACGACACCCTCCCCCCGGCAGTGACACCCTGTCCACGACACCCTCCCCTCGGCAGTGACACCCTGTCCCTATCCTTGACACCCTCCCCCCGGCCGGAATACCCTCTCCCTGGTACTCCTCTCCCCCAGTTCTTGCCCAGCTCTAATTCCCTCACATCACCATCACCCCTACCCCTACCCCTCGAACCGGTTACCTCACTCACATGCCGCCGGTCACTCAAGCCGCTGCCCTAAAAGAGCCAATTCCTCAGCGGCAAAGGTCAGGGGGCGGCCATGGAGCTGATTGGCCAGTCCGCGCACCATGCAACGCCCACCAGCCTTGAATAGCAGCAGCTCATTGGATTAGCTAACCGTCCATCAGCTTGTCCTTTCTCCTGATTCGTGGATAGTTGATATATGTTAAGTTATGCGACGTCCTACTCGTTGATTGGTTGATTCGATTGATGGCCACCGCCGGCTCCCAGTTGCGAAATAAAACACGAGGTACGAGGGGACACATATAATATGAAATATAAACGACGGGGGACGTGTTTGCAATGTTAGAGAATTAGGAATAAGCGTTTTCTCCGGCATATTTCCGCAGCGGAAGTGGCGGTTGCCATGGCGGTGACGTGCGCCGGAAGCGGCTGTTGCCAGGCCGGGCCGGGTCAGGGGGCGGAGATGCCGGTTGCTGTGCAGCGTCACCGAGCCGGGCCTGCTTCTCCTGCCGCGATGGGGAAGATGCAGCCGGCAGTGCAGCCCATGCTGGCCGGGGGAAGGACAGCGGCGGCGGCCCGCCGCGAGGAGCTGGTGCAGAGCATGTCGCTGTACCGGCGCCGGCCGCTGCTCCTGCACGGCACGCTGGGGCCCTTCGCCGCGCTCTACGCCGCCTGGCTCTACCTGTGGGTGTGCCGCTACGGCGTCAGCCAGTACCCGGAGGCCGGGATGATCGCCCTCGCCTCGCTCGGCATCGTCCACATCCTCACCGTGCTGTCGGGGCACTGGTCGGTGCACGCACACTGCCTGCTCACCTGCACCAAGGTAAGAGCGGGTACACCCGGGTACAGGGATTGGGACTATATAGTGTGGGTATACCCGGGCACAGGGATTGGCAATACCCGGGCACAGGGATTGGCAATACCCGGGCACAGGGATTGGCAATACCCGGGCACAGGGATTGGCAATACCCGGGCACCGGGATTGGCAATACCCGGGCACAGGGATTGGCAATACCCAGGCACAGGGATTGGCAATACCCGGGCCCAGGGATTGGGACTATATAGTGTGGGTATACCCGGGCACAGGGATTGGCAATACCCGGGCACAGGGATTGGCAATACCCGGGCACAGGGATTGGCAATACCCGGGCACAGGGATTGGCAATACCCGGGCACAGGGATTGGCAATACCCGGGCACGGATTGGCAATACCCGGGCACAGGGAGTGGCAATACCCGGGCACAGGGAGTGGCAATACCTGGGCACAGGGAGTGGCAATACCCGGGCACAGGGATTGGCAATACCCGGGCACAGGGATTGGCAATACCCGGGCACAGGGATTGGCAATACCCGGGCACAGGGATTGGCAATACCCGGGCACAGGGATTGGCAATACCCGGGCACAGGGATTGGCAATACCCGGGCACAGGGATTGGCAATACCCGGGCACAGGGATTGGGACTATACAGGGCAGGTACACCCGGGTACTGGGATTGGGAATACCCGGGTACAGGGATTGGGGATATACAGTGCGGGTATACCCGGGTGCAGACTGGGAATGCACGGTGCGGGTATACCCGGGTGCAGACTGGGAATGCACGGTGCGGGTATACCCGGGTGCAGACTGGGAATGCACGGTGCGGGTATACCCGGGTGCAGACTGGGAATGCACGGTGCGGGTATACCCGGGTGCAGACTGGGAATGCACGGTGCGGGTATACCCGGGTGCAGACTGGGAATGCACGGTGCGGGTATACCCGGGTGCAGACTGGGAATGCACGGTGCGGGTATACCCGGGTGCAGACTGGGAATGCACGGTGCGGGTATACCCGGGTGCAGACTGGGAATGCACGGTGCGGGTATACCCGGGTGCAGACTGGGAATGCACGGTGCGGCTATACCCGGGTGCAGACTGGGAATGCACGGTGCGGGTATACCCGGGTGCAGACTGGGAATGCACGGTGCGGGTATACCCGGGTGCAGACTGGGAATGCACGGTGCGGGTATACCCGGGTGCAGACTGGGAATGCACAGTGTGGGTATACCCGGGTACAGACTGGGAATATACAGTGCGGGTATACCCGGGTACAGACTGGGAATGTACAGTGTGGGTATACCTGGGTACAGACTGGGGATATACAGTGTTCTTTCTGCTAGTACAGGGCAAAATATATTAGAGGTGTAAGTATTTGTGTTGCACTGACTACCGTCCAATCGCGTAAGAGTACGAGTACAATACAGGGAGAATATAATGCATGTTGGTTCTGTTCAATAATAGGTTTTTTCCTTCCAAAAATCTTCCAATTTGCTTGAAACACAGGAGTCGTTTTTGCACAGTTTTAGTTCAAATTAACAGATGTTTGGAATTAAGCAATTTTGAGTTGAGAGCAGTAGATTGTACCTGCACCTAGGTTGAGGACACACGCTTTGAATGGCGGCATATGTTCCTGTAAATGCAGTATGTACAGTGTCTCCATCAGCTGACTAAATAAGGGTTATTTGTGGATAGGATTTCATTCTTTAGTGTGTGGACTATTCGGTGTTCATTGGTCACTCTGAGATTTAAGCATGGTCCTCTGTACTTGAGCACACAATGTATGTTTTTTGATGTGAAGTATTTTCATGCTGGGTTATACAATGAAAAGAAAGCCTTATTTTGTCTCTGAACCCAGGATCCCATTTGTTCAGATGGTTGCCCGAATTTTGGGTCTTTTATAAACAAAGTTATTGAGCGTTCAATATGTAGTGTGACTATACCCAGATATCGAGCGTTCAATGTATAGTGTGACTGCACCCAGATAAAAGGAAACACTCCTTTACATAGCGCGTCTCAGGACGTCCCAAAGTGCTTTATCATCAATGATGTACTATTTGAAGTGTAGTCGCTGTCATAATGTAGGAGGCGCGGCAACCAGTTTGCGCACAGCTAGCACCCACAAATGGCAACGTGATAAAGATAAGATGATCTGTTTTTAGGTGTTAGTTGAACGATTAAATATTGGCCGGGACACCGGGGAGAACTACCCTGCTCTTTTTCGAAATAATACCAAGGAAACTTGTACGTCCCCCTGCGAGGGCAGCCGGGACCTTGGTTTAACATCGCATCTAAAAGACGACGCCTCCGACAGCACAGCGCTCCCTCAATACTGGAGTGTCAGCCTAGATTTTGTACTCCAGCCTCTGGATATAGAGCTTCAAATATGTCGGTTGACTGCACCCAGATATGGAGCTTTCAATGTGTAGTGACAGGACTGTAAATAGAGTTTGACTACACTAGCTTGCTATTAATCATGTTCCTATTTAGCTGCAGGATCAAGGTATAAGCTTGAGAATAATGCAGACAGTATTAGAATGTGCAGTGAGGGTGACCACATTGTGTCCTCCGCTCCTGGAAATGGGATTGTAAATGACCACTGTTTTACTAGGAAGTTTGGTTGTGGACAGATGGTTCATTGGATCAGTGAATAAGTTGCAATACACTGTGCTTATAAACAGAGGTCATGAGCTGGCATTTTATAAACCATCTCCAATAAGCATGTGTTTCAATTTCTGTTCAATAGGATTATTTGCAATTGCAGACCAATCACTTGGCTCTGCAAGTCACAGGTCTTTTTCATTTGAATTCCATTGGATTTATTATGGCTAATCTGAGTTTAATGTTAAAGGCGAGTGTGTAACCAATTTATTAGTCCTTTTTATGAAGTGCCTGCGTAGATAGAAGTAATACAGTCGACACAATGTATATTGATTTTCAGATTTGACGAGATATCTCGCAAGAGGCTTGTTATAACAATCCAGACTTTTGGATGAGACATTAAACCGAGGCTGCATCTGCTCTCTCCGGTGGACGAAAAAGATCCTGTGGCACTATTTCAAAGAAGAGCAGGGGAGTTATCTCTGGTGTCCTGGGGCCAATATTGACCCCTCAATCAACAGCACTAAACAGATTATCGAAACATAGAAACATAGAAGATAGGAGCAGGAGTAGGCCATTCGGCCCTTCGAGCCTGCTCCACCATTCAACGAGATCATGGCTGATCATCCAAACCCTAGCACCCGGTCCCTACACCGACAGCCATCCCACCCAAGCCGTAACCCCACGTATTTAATCCCCCCTAACACTAAGGGTCAATTATTATCATGGCCAATCAACCTAACCCGCACATCTTTGGACTGTGGGAGGAAACCGGAGCACCCGGAGGAAACCCACGCAAACACTGGGAGAATGTGCAAACTCCACACAGACAGTCACCCGAGGCCGGATTTGAACCCGGGTCCCTGGCGCTGTGAGGCAACAGTGCTAACCACTATGCCACCGTGCTGCATGCCACTATGCCACATTGCTGTTTATGGGATGTTACTGTGCGCAAATTGGCTGCCGCGTTTCCTACTTAACAGTGACTACACTTCAAAAAAAAAAGTACTTCATTGGCTGTAAAACGCTTTGGGATGTCCGTTGGTCATGAAAGGCGCTATATAAATGCAAGCCTTTCTTTATTGGAGATGGTTTGAAAGTGCTCCGTGTACTGCCCACTTCTGTTCATTATATTTAAATGATTTGGACTGGGGCACAGGGAGTGTAATTTCTGACAACATCAAAGGGCGTTTGACCAGCAGCGAGTGAGACTGTGATGGAATTTGGGCGGGATTACGCTGCTTAGCGGAATGGGCAGACAGGTGACGTCCAATTTGAATTTGACGTTCAGTGTGTGACGCATTCTTGGTACAACAGAGATCCCGGAGGGGGGAAGCAGATATAAAGTTCTTAGAAAGCGAGAGTGCAAGTAGATAAAGCCTTAACACTCCAGTAGCATTTGAGTTTTATAAATAGCAAAGAGATGATGAGAAATTTGTGCAAGGTTACTGAGTGACCACTGTTGGAGTACTGTGTGCTGCTTTGGACAGACCACGATAGAAAGGACACGAAAGCCATGGCGAGCGTACAGATTCACCAGGATGATGCTAGGGAGGAGAAACCATAGTTATGAGATTTGAGACACTGGGAATATTTACACTGGAGCAAGGACGATTTAATAGAGGTTTTTAAAATTACAAAGGGTTTTGATAGTCTTTCCCTATTCACTCACTCTCTTCCAATTGAGAGAAATTGGTGAGAGGTGATCAATTTTGAATGGGAATGCTGTGTTATGGGATGGTTGAAACAGTCCATTGCATGTTTTAAAAGAAAATTAGATAAACATGAAGCAGAGGAAGATAGGACTATGGGGAGAGGGTAGGGCAGTGGGATTTGTTTTGGATTGCTCTAGTAAAGAGACAACAAAGACACAATGGGCCAAATGGCCACTTTCTGTGCTGGAAACGTCGATGGTTCTATAGCAGTTGTACTTCTGGCCGGGATCTCTCAGTCCACTTGTCCATGTTTTTATGTTTGAATGGCCAAGGAGTTGCTGCATGTGGTGGTATTTGGATCACTTTTGCAAGCAGTGGGACCCATATGATAGTCATTTTGCAACTGTAATATACTGCTCACGCCTGATCTTGTTTCAACAAATTCCACCTGCTTGTTCCTTCCCATCCTGCTCCCACACCAAAAAAGAAAAGTGTGATGTTAATTGCCCAATCCCAACAGCCACTAGTCTGGCCAAACTTACCATCCATTGGAAGAGTCCAGGTTTTGGGTGCTGTGAATGGTCTGTTGGACAGTTCCATGACACGCTACATGCGCATGATGGGCAGATATGTCCCTGTGCAGCAACAGCCGGTCCAACCATCTTCAGCTGCTTCATCAATGACCTTCCCTCCAACATAAGGTCAGAAATGGGGATGTTCGCTGATGATTGCAATGTTCAGTGCCATTCACAACTCCTCAGATAATGAAGCAGTCCATGCCCGCATGTAACAAGACCTGGACGACGCTCAGGCTTGGGCTGATAAGTGGCAGGTAACATTCGTGCCACAGAAGTGCCAGGCAATGACTATCTCCAACAAGCGAGTGTCCAACCACCGCCCCCTTGACATTCAACGGCATTACCATCGCCGAATCCCCCCACCATCAACATCCTGGGGGTCACCATTGACCCGAAACTTAACTGGACCAGCCACAGAAATACTGTGGCAACAAGAGCAGGTCAGAGGCTGGGTATTCTGTGGCGAATGTCTCACCTCCTGACTCCCCAAAGCCTTTCCACCATCTACAAGGCACAAGTCAGGAGTGTGATGGAATACTCTCCACTTGCCTGGATGAGTGCAGCTCCAACAACACTCAAGAAGCTCGACACCATCCAGGACAAAGCAGCCCGCTTGATTGGCACTCCATCCACCACCTTAAACATTCACTCCCTCCACCACCGGCGTACCGTGGCTGCAGTGTGTACCATCTACAAGATGCACTGCAGCAACTCGCCAAGGCTTCTTCGGCAGCACCTCCCAAACCCGCGAGCTCTTCCACCTAGAAGGACAAGGGCAGCAGGCGTAGGGGAACACCACCACCTCTAAGTTCCCCTCCAAGTTACACACCATCCTGACTTGGAAGTATATCGCTGATCCTTCATCGTCGCTGGGTCAAAATCCTGGAACTCCCTCCCTAACAGCACTGTGGGAGCACCTTCACCGCACGGACTGCAGCGGTTCAAGAAGGCTGCTCACCACCACCTTCTCGAGGGCAATTAGGGATGGGCAATAAATGCTGGCCTTTCCAGCGATGCTCACATTCCATTAACAAATTAAAAAAACATATTGCTGCGATAATAGGGTGTGGAGTCTGAGCTGAATCAGTGTTTCACTTTAGCCCTAACATTTGCCATGAGCTTACCACGTGGTACCTCATCAAAGGGAGGCAGCCGGAAAGAGGAGACTTTGGGCAGCTTCAATCAGCACTTTTAACAACTATGGGAGTTATTTCATTGCTACAACCTATTATGGTTTTTTCGGCCGCCACGTGCAGTGGGAAAATCGCATTCGCACGAATGCGCCCGCTGGACGCAGTGGGGACTGTAACAAGCTGTCCACTTAGCAAAGAGGAGTTGAACTGGGTAGAAGCATTTCCTGGTTATGTGGTGGGAGCAGAGATTTAACCAGAAGTGCATTCCGAGGTAGTGTAAGTGACTGCGTCTTGCAGTTAATTGGTTAAATACAGTTCAGATCAGCAATTTTCGTTGTGCTCCAGCTGCCAGTGTGAGGTGATGTAACTGGAATCGAGGGAAATGGGGATCGGGCGGGAAAGTGGAGTTGAGGTCGAAGATCAACCATGATCTTATTGAATGGCAGAGCAGGCTCGAGGGGCCGTATGGCCTACTCCCGCTCCTCGTTCTTAGGGAAAGGCTGGGTGCCAGACCGGCTGAGTGCTCCTCTATACCCTAAGCAGGTTAACGCTGTAATATATGGCAGACCTGTCGCGCACGGATTATCTGCATCATAAAAGTTTCTTGGGTCCTCTTGTGTGTCCAATGATGACTGATGGACCCAGCATAGGAACCACAGAACCTAGTGCGTTGATCATGGCATGGGATGGTTTGGTTTAGAATCAGTTGCTGTGTAATATGCATCGTGCACTAACTCTCTGCTATACACTGACTTTGCACGGAGAGGTGTCTTCTGTCTCCCCTACCCCTCCTTGCCCAGCTTATCTTTACATTGAAACTATGCACTATAGCCATTCAATTCAGTGCATCTGTAATGATCACTGTGTCTCCATCTCCTGTTACCCCTCGGCCCATCTCCCAGTGTTTTACAGGTGGGGCTAAAGTTGTCAGGTATGCTTTACTACTTTTCTGTTTGCACTGATGTTTGATGGAGAGTTTGTACTCATTTTTTGAACAATGTGTTTCTGGAGGATTGCTGATAGTATAACTGATACTCTCTCCATCTTAATCTCTTCAGCATCAGCTATTCAAATATGTGAAAATATCATAGTATATCATTCCTACTTAGCATGTGGTACCACCCCTCTTAAAAACTCTGCGTTCATCCAATTCTGGCCTCTTGGGCATACCTTGCGTCCCTCACCCCACCATTGGCAGCCGTGCCTTCAGCTGCTAAGGCCCTAAGCTCTAGAATTCCCTCCCTAATCCTCTCCGCCCCTCTACCTCTCCTTCCTCCTTTTAAGACGCTCCCTTAAAACCTACCTCTTTGACCAAGCTTTAGGTCACCTGTCCTAATGTCTCCTTTGGCTTGGTGTTAAAAACAACTTGTCTGATTGCACTCCTGTGAAACACCGTGGGAAATGTTACTACATTAAAGGCATTCTATAAATGCAAGTTTCTGTAGAAATTATTCCCTCTGTTAACCGGGGTGAGGTGTACAGTGTAAAAGTTGATAATTAATGTATTGGGCTAGCACACTCCCCTCTCAACTTTGAGGCAGGTTTCAATGCAGCTCAGATAAGATGCGAGATCTCGCTATTAACTGTAGGCGTTCTACTTGAACCCAGTTTGGCAATCTTTATAATTGAGATGAATTTGTAACATAAAACCACCCATATTTTGGCACATGTTGCTGCTGGATTGGAAGCCTCACTTGCACCACAAGTTTTCAAACTGGTATCCTTGGACCCTGGAAGGGCTTCTGTTGTCATCTAATGTCCATCATAAGGTTTCTGTATTTGTTGACTTACTATTGCTGATTCTGTGACTGTGTGCCAATAAAGCAAGTTTTCTACAGCGAGAAGCGCTGTTTTCCTTTGCATATCTGCAAGTTTGCAGACGACACAAAGTTGGGTGGGCGTGTGTGTTGTGAGGAGGATGCTGAGAAACCCCAGTATGATTTGGACAGGTTGGGTGATTGGGCAGAAGCATGGCAGATGCAGTATAATGTGGATAAATGTGAGGTTATCCACTTTGGTGGCAAAAACAGGAAGGCAGATTATTATCTGAACTGCAATAGATTGGGAGAAGGAGAAATGCAACGAGACCTGGGTGTCCTTGTGCACCAGTCGCTGAAGGTAAGCATGCAGGTGCAGCAGGCGGTTAAGAAGGCAAATGGTATGTTGGCCTTCGTAGCGAGAGGGTTCGAATACAGGAACAAGGATGTCTTGCTGCAGTTGTACAGGGCCTTGGTGAGACCACACCTTTGAGTGTTGTGTGCAGTTTTGGTCGCCTTATCTGAGGAAGGATGTTCTTGCCATGGCGGGAGTGCAGCGAAGATTCACCAGACTGATACCTGGGATGGCAGGAATGACGTATGAGGAGAGATTGGGTCGATTGGGCTTATACTCGCTGGAGTTTAGAAGAATGAGAGGGGATCTCATTGAAACTTATAAAATTCTAACAGGACTAGACAGACTAGATGCAGGAAGGATGTTCCCGATGGCCGGGGAGTCCAGAACCAGGGGTCACAGTCTAAGGATAAGGGGCAAGCCATTTAGGACAGAGATGTGGAGGAATTACTTCACCCAGAGAGTGGTGAACCTGTGGAATTCTCTACCACAGAAGGCAGTGGAGGCCAATTCATTAAATATATTCAAGAAGGAGTTGGATATATTTCTTAAGGCTAAAGGGATCAAGGGATATGGGGAGAAGGCAGGGACAGGGTACTGAATTTGGATGATCAGCCATGATCGCATTGTATGGCGGAGCAGGCTCGAGGGGCCGAATGGCCTACTCCTGCTCCTATCTTCTATGTTTCTATGTAGCTGACACTGCTCGTCATGGGGAGGAGGGGAAGGAGTCCGTACTAGGATGAGGGAGAGGCTGGAGTCCGTATTAGGATGAGGGAGGGGGAGGAGTCAGTATTAGGTTGAGGAAGGAGAGGCTGAAATGAAATTGGTTGATTTTTTTCAGCAAATAACATTTTGGGATCCAGTATATGAGTAATTTGAGAGATGACGTGTGGTGAGCGTAGCGTGCTCAGGAGGAACAGGTGACTTTGGATTTGCACCTCTGGTTCCCAAAGCTCTCCAGCACTGGGGGTTTTCCTCACCTCATGTCTGGGTCTGTTGTAGACTAATTGCTAGAGATTGATTGCTGTGATTAGTCAACAACTCCATGATAGTATCATGCGACTACCAGGATGATAGAAGGCGAAATAGATGGACCTCGGTCTCTTTTTTTTTTTGTCTAAAAATTCTATGTTTCTATGAAATAATAATGGGGGCAGAAAAGGCCTGATCTTACAACAAAGAACAGACCTTTTTTTTAAGATCGCTTTTAAAAATGTGAATGCTTCAGATTTCTGCGGGACTCCTTGCCCTTCCCCAGACTGGTGAAAATGGGTCTTTGTGAGCTTGCTGAATGGTTTGAGATGTACGGGACTGTAACCTGTTTTGTTTCCATGTGCTGCAGGAACTCAACCCCGTCAAAGCTACCTGGGCCAAGGTTGTGCCCACGCCCAACAATGGGTCCCCCGAACTGGTGCCACTCCAGCATGACCAGGTACGCAGCAGATTCCCCCCCCCCCCCCCCCAGCGGGACCTCTTCAATCACGCACAAGGCCGAAGGTGTTCTCAGTTTCCAGGAAACCCAACTTACTTAAATTACAAAAGCAAAATACTGCGGATGCTGGAAATCTGAAGTAAAAGCAGAAAATACTCAGCAGGCCAGGCAGCATCTGTGGAGAGAGAAACAGAGTTAACGGTTCATGTTTTTGTCGATGACCTTTCATCAGAACTGGAAGATGTTGGAGGTGAACAGCTTTTAAGCAAGTGCAGAGCTAGGGGAAAAGGGGGTAGGGAAAGACAAAAGGGAGAGTCTGTGATGGTGGAGGGGAGGAGTGATTTAAATGACAGAAGTTATGGTGCATGGCAAGAGGGGGTGAAAATGGGACAGTGCGGAGTTGGGCATCCTATGAACCTGCCAGAAATTCGGGCACAAACAACCCATTAAAATGAAACCTTTTAAAAATTACTTCGGGTTTTCTAACGCTGATGATTCACCTCTGAGTCCTCATAGAATCATAGAAAGTTACAGCACAGAAGGAGGCCATTTGGCCCATTGTGTCCGCGCCGGCCAACAAAGTGCTATCCACCCTAATCCCACTTTCCAGCTCTTGGTCCGTAGCCCTGTAGGTTACGGCACTTCATGTGCATATCCAAGTACTTTTTAAATGTGATGAGGGTTTCTGCCTCTACCACCCTTTCAGGAAGTGAGTTCCAAACCCCACCACCCTCTGGGTGAAAAAAGTTCTCCTCAGCTCCCCTCTCAACCTCCGACTAATTACTTTAAATCTATGCCCCCTGGTTATTAACCCTTCTGCTAAGGCAAATAGGTCCTTTCTATCCACTCTATCTAGGCCCCTCATAATTTTATACACCTCAATTAAGTCTCCCCTCAGCCTCCTCTGTTCCAAAGAAAACAACCCAGCCTATCCAATCTTTCCTCATCGCTAAAATTCCCCAGCCCAGGCAACATCCTCGTAAATCTCCTCTGCACCCTCTCTAGTGCAATCACATCCTTCCTGTAATGTGGCGACCAGAACTGCACGCAGTATTCTAGTTGCGGCCTAACTAATGGTTTATACAGTTCAAGAATAACCTCCCTGCTCTTGTATTCTATGCTTCGGCAGTCCCGCAGTTTGTGAAAGTGTTTGTAATGTCTGCTTCACACAAGCAATTTTAATGTGGCTGCCTTTAAAATTTAAACATACGGTAACATTTCTTGCATAGATCGCGAGCTTTTCTTGAAGAATTGCAAATTACACGATTCAGGTGCAATATATTCTGCGACCTGAGGTAGAACAGTATCCCTTTTAAGACCACAAAGCTCAATTGTTAATTAAACACCGGCTCGGTCAGTCCGAGTTCAATTGTTTGATGAGGGGACTTTGCATATTGGCAAGCAATTTAAACTGCAAGCAGAGCGTTGGTATATAAGCCAGAATAGTGGGGCATAAGTGTAGAGGTTCTACTTAAGCGAATCCTACAGTGCATTGTAAAGCATAAGTACTGTATGCTATCTTGTTTGCCACACTTCAAAGGGGCATCCATCCATTGCAAAGGGTGCAGAGAGCAGCCACAAAGTGTAAGGGCATGAGCTCCGAGGAGGATTGAGAGAAGCATCAGCTTTGCAGTCAGGAGAGCAGGCAGTTGACGGTATTGTAAATAGTATGTAGGTAAGATGAATTCAGAATATTAAAAGATAAGTCAAGCCAATGGGACAAGAGAATTTAAATTAGTGAAAAGTAAATTTGAAGTAAATTTTTACTTTCTGAAAGGGCAATAAATGATTGGAATAATCTACCAAGCAGAGTGGTTGAATCAAGGAGCGTTGGGGAATTCAAAATATAATTGGATGTTGGGCTTGGGTGATTAGATGCTAGTTGGGTGCCAGATGGGTAATTTGGTGTCCCAGCTCGATGGGCTGAATGGCCTTTTCTCATCCTCGTATTCTGACTCTCTGCTCAGTTGTTGCAGCCCTGAACCCCATTGTTTTCACGTTGGTGCTTTAAGCCGCTTTATCTCTCTCTCTCTCTCTCTGTGCAGGAAAAGACTCGGCAGAAAGCCATCTCCTTTGAGTTTCAGAAGATTAGATATATATTTGATGATGATGAAAAGGAGTTCCTCCCAGTGGCTTTCCCAGTGGCTTTCCCACTCCAGTTCTACCAGACTGCCAAGGGGTTCCAGGATGAGGCGGAACTAAAAGCGGCAGAAAAGAAATACGGTACAAACAAGTATGTACTGCAGCTGGGGGAGTCTTTGTGAGGAAGGATGGTGCCATTCTCCTTATGCCATCTCTGTAATCAGTTGTATATATTTCTCCACCCCTACAACAATAACCAAGGGTTTTGGTGGCTTGTGTGTATTTTTAGTCATACTTTTGTCTTCTATCTCTTTGTGATCATTACCGTGAACGGCATTGACAGTGAAAGACAGTACCGGAAATCCAATTGAGCCGTACAAATCAGAGACATGATTGAGCCAGTCTTTGATGGTATCTTGCATCAAACGCAGGGTCCATACCACTAGACAAGTTATCTCCTTGACTCCGAGACTAAATGAAAAAAATTGTCAGCGGCGCAGAACGAATGTACTCAAATCGTAGAACCTTACGGCACAGAAGGAGCCTGCTCGGCCCATCGTGCATGTGCCGGCTCTTTTCAAAGAGCTAGCCAATTAGTCTCACTTCCCCAGCTCTTTCCCTCATAGCCCTGCAGATTTCTCCTTTTCTTGTATATATCCAATTCCCTTTTGAAAGTTACCATCAAATCTGCTTCCACCACCCCTTTCAGGCCGTGTTCCAGATCATCATAACTCATTGCGTTTTAAAAAATAATATTTAATAATAATTCTCATCTCCCACCCACCACCCCTCTTTCCCCCCCCCCCCCCGCCTTCCCTGCCCCGGTTGTAGCGAAGGGTTTTCTGTACTTCGGGATTGTAGAAGTTTTGGAGAATTCAGACATGTGGCACATGGTGGGTTTTGCTGGAATAATAAGTCAGTTCCCAAAATGTTCTTTCCTCCTTCCGCTTCCGACCCGTGCAGGGCAGGGCAGCTTGGGCTGCTCTCGTGTGTTTCAGAGCTGCTAGGTGCCATTGGGTTAGGTTGCACGGGACTGCCTTCCCTGGCAGCCTTTCAGATTGTCAAAAGGGATGGAACAAGATTTGCAATAAAGGATTATTTTTAAAAAACACTAACGCAAGCAGTAATTCCTGCAAAACTGATGACTGGTTACGTGCACCTCCGTGTATTAAAAGTATCCAGTGTGTTGTTGTACATGTCTCGGTGACGCAGCACTTCTCTGTCACCTAAAGTGTGTTTGTTTATTCGTCAGGGCTGAAATGGTGGTTCCTGAATTCGTGCAACTCTTCAAAGAGAGAGCTACTGCCCCTTTCTTTGTCTTCCAGGTAAGTGCCCATTGATGTAAGAAAACTACTAGGCACTTGGTCTAAGCATTAAACAAAGCTTTAATCAACTTTTACACCATGGAGGTCTAGTTGTGTCCTTCACTAGTTCCTGTTAAGAATGTCCTGCGCAAGCTGGGCCCGTGCCCGAGTATTTATACTCTCCTTGGACAGCGCCACCCGCAGGCCAGCCAGTATTATTTCATAAGTCTTTCTTTCATGAATGACATTCATGTCACCCATCTCTCAAACACTTCAAGTACAGTTACAAAAGCAAGATACAGCGGATGCTGGAAATCTGAGAGAGAAGCAGAAAACGCTGGAAATACTCAGCAGGTCAGGCAGCATCAGTTTCAGGTTGATGAAACGTTAACTCTGCTTTTCGCTCTCCACAGATGCTGTCTGACCTGCTGAGTGCTTCCAGTATCTTCTGTTTTTATTCAAGTACAATTAATTGCTTTGAAATGTAGTGAGTATTGTGTAGCAGCTATTTTGCACACAGCACGATCCCACAAATAGCAATAAGATGAATCACCAGTCAGTCTGTTTTTGGCAGCATTGATAGAGGGGAGAAAGTGGGTGCGCGCACGTGTGTATGTACAGGTTTCATCGTGCTACTGTGGAACTATAATACCCAGTGCACCATGAAAACCAGCGTTGGAGGACAGGTGGTAAAGGAATAGGGCATTCAAACCCTTGTCAAGAAATTCTGTGCGAGGGAGTAGTAGTTTTAGCAGTGCGGAGACTACAATGCTCTGTACCTTGGCAAATTAGGCAGAAAATTTCCCCCCATGGCCTCGCCCCTCCCTATCTCTGTAATCTTCTCCAGCTTCACAACCCGCCGCGATATCTGCACTCCTCTAATTCTGGCCACTTGAGCATCCCCGATTTAAATCGCTCCACCATTGGTGGCCGTGCCTTCAGCTGCCAAGGCCCCAAGCTCGGGAATTCCCTCCCTAAACCTCTCCGCCTCTCTACCTCTTTTTCCAACTTTAAGACGCTCCTTAAAACCTACCTCTTTGACCAAACCTTTGGTCATCTGCCCTAATATCTCCTTATGTTAAGCCCGGTTAAACAACGCCTCGATTTCAAAATTCTCATCCTTGTTTTCAAATCCCTCCATGGCCTCTCCACTTCTTATCTCTCTAACCAGCTCCAGCCCCACAACCCCCTCCCCACCCCTGCGAGATATCTGCGCTCCTCTAATTCTGACCTCTTGAACATCCCCGATTATAATCGCTCAACCATTGGTGGCCGTGCCTTCTGTTGCCGAGGCCCCAAACTCTGGTATTCCCTGCCTAATCCTCTCTGCCTCTCTTTCCTCCCTTAAGACGCTCCTTAAAACCGACCTCTTTGACCAAGCTTTTGGTCACCTGCCCTAATTTCTCCTTATGTGGCTCGGTGTCAAATATTTTGTCTTATAATACTCTGTGAAGCGCTTTGGAACGTTTTACTAAGTTAAAAGCGCTATATAAATACAAGTTGTTGTTGTTGCTTCCTTCCTTGTTGGGCTGGAAACACACTGAGCAAGAAAGTTCTCCTCTTCCCCCTCTTTGCCCTTTACTATCTGTTACTCTCCCAGCCTATATTAGGATAATTGCAGTCCTCCATTTTCACTACTCTGTATCGTGCATCTTTCTGTAATTTGCCTGCAAATTTGCTCCTCTCTCTCCTTCCCACTACTAGGTGGCCTATAGTATAAACCCAGTTGCGTAATCGCTCCTCTATTCCTTAATTCCAACCAAATAGACTCTGTCTTTGACCCCTCAACTACATCATCCCTCGCCAGTGCTATAAGTTTCTTTGGTCAATACTGCCACCGCCCCCCATCTCCTCCCCCGCCCTCCTTTTTTCCTTCCCTATCTCTCCTTAGCTTGCAGCCAGGAATATTAAGTTCACAATCCTCCCCTTCTTTGAGCCAGGTCTCTGTTATTGCCACTATATCATAATCCCAAGCTTTACTTGTGCCTGCAGCTCACCAACCTAATTTACCGCGATCCGTGCAATTACGCGCATGCACTCTAAACCCACCTTGGGCTGCCTCGCATTTGCCCCCTGCCTGATTCCTCCTAGTTCCGAACTATTCTTTACTCTCGCGCTATTTGTTTCTCCCAGTCCTCTGTGCACCTTGTTTCTCCTCTCCTAATGTTTCATCCTGGTGCCCATCCCCCTGCCAAATTAGTTTAAACCCTCTCCCACACTGCTAATTAACCTTCCTGCGAGGACATTGGTCCCAGCTCTGTTGAGGTGCAACCTGTCCACCTTGTACTGTTCATGAGCGATGGGACAGGAGATATGCTCGCAACAGTTAACTGTTCTGAATATAAATCATAAATGCACATCAGTTGTCACAAAATTACCTGCAGTTATCAGCACCGTCCCGGGTTTTAGTGTAAATCGGTCAGCCAGTGTTTACACAGCAATAGGTTGTAATGCATGTTATTTATAGTGCAAGAGACTTGGCATTTGACGTGCACAGACTGTGCTCACATCCCGTCTGGGAGCATACATATATGAAAGAGAAATGTCCTGGTTGAACCATCTACAGAGAAGATATCTCCTCAGCCCTGAGTGAAAGCTGGAAGCAGTTAAAAGGGTTTCATATCATGAGGTGCTTCTCCCCCCTACAAAAAGACACTTTAATCTGTGCGATTGATTCCAGGTCTGACGGTGCCTGCCTCTCTGCGCTAAGCAGGAGCCCATCACATTGAGCAGATAACTTGAAAGGGAGATGGCCTGTCCAAGTTCTTGGGAGGAATCCAATATTCCTCCCCAATGTTGGCAATAGGTTCTCTCTTGTTCAGATAAACTGGAATTTTGTTTGTGAAATAAATATGTCGAAATCATTTTGGGAACTGTGTTTTAAAGGAGGTGTACAGCATAATTGCTATTCGACCACTTATCTGCAATTGCAAATGTTGCTTGGAGTGGGGTTAAAAAAAGTACTAAACGTGAAATAGTTCCATTCTAGCCCAAAACTGTCTTTGGAGACTTGTCGTCATGTTGGGTCTAGTTGACTTTGAGTTCGGTGAGGGGATTACATAGAAACATAGAAGATAGGAGCAGGAGTAGGCCATTCGGCCCTTCGAGCCTGCTCCACCATTCAATGCGATCATGGCTGATCATCCAAATTCAGTACCCTGTCCCTGCCTTCTCCCCATACCCCTTGATCCCTTTAGCCTTAAGAAATATATCCAACTCCTTCTTGAATATATTTAATGAACTGGCCTCAACTGCCTTCTGTGGTAGAGAGTTCCACAGGTTCACCACTCTCTGGGTGAAGAAATTCCTCCTCATTTCTGTCCTAAATGGCCTACCCTTTATCCTTAGACTGTGTCCCCTGGTTCTGGATTCCCCAACCATCAGGAACATTCTTCCTGCATCTAGTCTGTCCAGTCCTGTCAGAATTTTATAAGTTTCAATGAGATTAATGTCCTTCCCACTCCCCAGTGGAACTCGACCTCACTACCAGCTGGCAATCGCCTCCAGAATTCGGGGCACTTTGAGTCCCTTTTAGCGCACCAGTCCAACATTTATTTTTTGGGTATGCTATGATTGGTATTACAGTGCGCCCGTCTGTTTCTGCAGGTGTTCTGCGTGGGTCTCTGGTGCTTGGATGAGTACTGGTATTACAGTGTCTTTACCCTCTTCATGCTGGTAGCCTTCGAGGCCTCCCTAGTGCAGCAGCAAATGAGGAACATGTCGGAGATCCGGAAAATGGGGAACAAACCCTACATGATTCAGGTAGGAGTTTATTGGGGTAAATGTTGCCTGGTGTCCAACTGAGTTAAACAAGATCAGGAAAATAGCCAGGAATGAAGGTCTTTGCTGCCTGTTTACATTAAGGGTCTTGCGTGAAATGAGTTTGGGCAGATAAAACTGCCCTAATTTGACACTAATTTAGCAGTGTTACTCTGAGATGCCTGGTGTCAGCATAATATTGTAATGGTATACTTTTCCATTTTGTGATCACAGTGTCACCATCAAACACTCCCAGGGCAGGTACAGCACGGATTAGATACAGAGTAAAGCTCCCTCTACACTGCCCCATCAAACACTCCCAGGGCAGGTACAGCACGGGTTAGATACAGAGTAAAGCTCCCTCTACACTGTCCCATCAAACACTCCCAGGGCAGGTACAGCACGGGTTAGATACCGAGTAAAGCTCCCTCTACACTGTCCCATCAAACACTCCCAGGGCAGGTACAGCACGGGTTAGATACAGAGTAAAGCTCCCTCTGCACTGCCCCATCAAACACTCCCAGGGCAGGTACAGCACGGGTTAGATACAGAGTAAAGCTCCCTCTGCACTGCCCCATCAAACACTCCCAGGGCAGGTACAGCACGGGTTAGATACAGAGTAAAGCTCCCTCTACACGGTCCCATCAAACACTCCCAGGGCAGGTACAGCACGAGTTAGATACAGAGTAAAGCTCCCTCTGCACTGTCCCATCAAACACTCCCAGGGTAGGTACAGCACGGGTTAGATACAGAGTAAAGCTCCCTCTGCACTACCCCATCAAACACTCCCAGGGCAGGTACAGCACGGGTTCGATACAGAGTAAAGTTCCCTTTGCAGTATCTCAACAATGTGTCTCTCTATTCTAATCTAAAAGCACTTTCCACTGCACCAGTGATTTTTTTTTTACTGTTACCATCCGGTGTCCTCTCTGCTGCCAATTAGTGCTATATTAGGAACAAATGTATGCTGGCCCATGCCTAATAGGGACTGGATCGTTGTACCCAGCAGACAGAGGAGTCTTTCATTCACCACATGCTAGATTTGAAGCCAGCTCACAGAATTGAAAGACAGTGCACTAGTCAACAGAACTATCCAGCCCGTGCAGTACCTGCCCTGGGAGTGTTTGATGGGACAGTGTGGAGAGCATTACTCTATCTAATAAATCTACTCTCCCTCCAGATTAAGAGAGTGTATGTAGCTGGATAACTAGACCTTGATGATGGAGCCCTGAAAGTTGTCCGATTCCTTCAACGTATCTACTCCATAACATTCATGTCTGTGGAATCAGACTGTTTAGAGAGAGAACTTGGGTCAAGTGTAATAGACTGGATGTGCAGCAGGAGCAGCATCTTGCTGAATATCACATCTGCAGTTCCACTCCACTGTTTCCTGAATGACCGGACTCCACTTTCAAAAGATTTTTTTATAAACCACACATACTTGCTCCATGGGTACTTGTGAGTCTGTAGCTTTACCATCTTAACATTAATTGTGATCTAAACCTATGAACTGATTGTTATCCCCTGGTTTTACTGTACTTTGGAGGTTGGATCTGCCCCTTAAGTTGGGTGCAATAATGGCCCTGAAATTGCGGTCTCAGTGACTATTTGAAAGGCTCCACAACTTCTGAATTTCCGCATGCTTGTAATCTGGAACTTGCGATCTGTCAAGGTACGCCTTGACAGATTAGCCAAACCGCCTGAAAAATGAGTATTGCTGGTGCAGGGTTGGGCTATTTGCCCAACAACTGCCCACACAACGCTTAGGCTGGTAAAAGCAGGAAAAAGGGCCTGTTTGCATCAGCGTAAGGTTGGCCCAGTAATTCCTGTCACAACGCGTGAGTACGGACGGGGTACTCACGCGTGTGCCAGGAGGAATTGCCGGTTTTCAGCATGCACAGCGCATGCGCTGAAAACCGGCATTTCCTGTCCTCTGACCCAAGGGGTTAAGAGGCTGAACGCATGCGCGGTATTGGGCAGCGCGTGCGACTTGGATTTCCTGTATTTTTACAGATTTGCGCGTGTGTAAAGGCCTCCGGTTTTTACGCATTGAAAAACCACACCTAAGTACTTAGTTTTACAGGTAAGTGGTCTTTTAGTACAATTTAGAATTTTTTTTTCCACAGGTTTATTATTTTTAAAGAATCTACAGTAAGGTAAGTTTAGTTTTAGACCCTATTTTTTAAAAATTTATTTTTTTCAAAAATTTGATTAATTGTTTAAAATAGTTTTTTCAAAGTTATTCATAGTTAATTTAACTATTGGGATGCTTTTTAAAATTTTATTTAAAGTTTAAGTCGTGTTTTGGGGTGCCGTACTTTTCATGAGTTTGACAGTCTTTACTATCAAACTTATGAATGAAGTTTCCCCTCCCCTGATTGGCTGAACAGTGCTCACCTGATCCCAGCCGGCACATCGCACTGACTACGCCGCTGGGTCAGGTTAGCACAGCGCGCCGAGATCAGAACCGGGCCACTTACAGGAAATCCACTGCGGGCCAGGTTTCAGATGTCGGCGCGCCGGGTAAGTGCACATCGGGGGCTTGCACGCGCGGCAAGCCCCCGACAGGAATTACTGGGCCACTATATGTAAGGCTTAAATAAAACATTTAAAAATTCAAAAATTATGCACGTACACGTTAAATGAGTTTATGCAAATATTGGCCCAGATTAAGATGTTTAAAATTATTTATCAAAAAATTAAATATTTATTGAGGTTGGTGCGATGGAGGAACTTATGAATAAATTTGCAATTCAGTACATTGTTTAATTATTAAAATTCTGTACACTGTATAATTATTTGAGGATTCCTTTGCATATCGTTAGGGGATTCCCTTCGTAAATGATTGCAGTGCAATCCTCCTTTCTCATTGGAGGACTGGGCCCATGTGATCCCAGGGACGCTTCCGAACCGCCTGCGTCCCTGGGATCCGTGGGCCTTCTCGCTGCCGTCCGCCTGGAGGCCCGAGACCCCAACTCTTCGCAGCCTGGGCGTCGGGAGGTACTTTCGGAATTGTTTCCTGGGTCGGAGGCATACTCCAACCGCAATTTCTAGGCCATTCTCTCCGATGTGCAGTATAACCCACCCACGTTACAGGTTTTGAGTCCGTCATGGTGTAATCCAGACTCATTTTAGATTGCTTCAGTCAACCTGTCATTTGTCTGCCTGTCTGAGCAAGAATAAATATTCCAGTGTGGCAGAACCACTGAATGACTCTCGCTAACTGTATATAATTCTCTTTAACGATGTTCTAACACCAGCCTAAACCTGTACCATTGTGTTAGGCATTACTGTGTTTTGTATATAGAGTTTGCATGTACGGGGCGTGGCCCCTTTAAGAGCGCGGGCAAACACGATGACGCCACGTCGCAAACCACGGGGCTGCCCAGGCAGTCCTTTTGGCATCTCCGTTGAGTAAAGACCTGTTTAGTTATTCTCTTGTGTCGATCTCCGTTATTCGTTGGAATTCGTTAATTCCTACACCAGCACATTTGGCCATCAAACCTACTCTGATCCCATTTCCTTGCCCTTTACCCACATCCTTTTATATTTTTTCTTTTCAAAGACTTCTCCGATTTGTCTTTTAAATGTTGTTGCAGTCTCGACCTCAGTCGCTCCTTGTGAGGAAACCTTCCCTGTTCTAATAACCCTCTGGGTGAAAACATTTCCTCTAACCTCCCCCTTTGGTCTTCAGCTGATCAATCCTCAGTCTGTGCTCCCTTGTAACTGACTTGCCAACCTGTGGGAACAGTCTTTCATTTTTGCACCCCACAAAACCTTTCATAATTTTGAAACGATCTAACCCAAATACCCCTCCCATTCCAGCATCTGCTCTGAGCACGGCTGCCATGTTTAAAATTAAGCTCTAATTGTGCTGCGTGAACAGAGAGCGAAAATGCAATCTTTCAACACAGCAGTCCTGCTGAGAGCGTCCAGTGTAACTGGGACAGCTTCATTAAACTGCCTTCAGTAGTTCCATACAATGAATTCAGCACCAGTCTCCACACAACCAAGGCAAGTGTTGTGGTTGATTTAAATGCATTGATCTATGTAATGATCTATTGTGGGTTTCATTGCACAATGTTCAGTCATTGCTAGCCTCTAGTAGCTTTGCACGCAACAATAAAGAATGTGGGGGCTGCCAGTCTGTGCGGTATGGCAAGTTGGTAACTTAATGACAATGTTTCCACTTCTTTCAAAATCGCGGCACGCTCCCGGCACGTTCACCATTCCAGACTTGGCAGTCTGCCACTCGTTGCTATTCAGATCATGATGCTTTTTTTAAGCAAATGGCACAGGGACGCAGATGCTGCCCTTTTCTTTATTGTATGGGTGATGTGTGCCACTGACAAGCTATATCGGCCGCCACGTGTGATTGACACATCTTTGGTTACCGAGACCGTTCACGTGAGGATCAGAGTGCAGTGTGGTTTAGGTACCAACAGTAGCACCTAACACTTCTAATAGCATCTGTCACCATCTGAAAAATCCCAGCATCGAGAGCACCGAAACAGTTTTCAACGGTCTGGGTGCAAATGAATAAGTTTTATTCAGTCAGTATAATGGATGTAAAGAGTATTCTGGCAGGAATGTTGCTGCTTGTTGACGGGGGTGCAGTACTTCAGTAGATTAACATGTTGGCCTGCGCCGGTGCAGTTAACGGGGCCTGTTTGTGTATGTTGTACAGGCTGGTACGTTTGCCACTAAATTAGTTTTATTCTGCTCCGGGTTTCCTCTAGGTCTACAGGAACAGGAAGTGGAGGCAAGTCTCAAGTGACGAGCTCATTCCTGGTGACATTGTTTCCATAGGTAAGCACTTATTTAAGTTGTTAAAGGAGATGGTAAATCTAAGGGAATGCTTTGTGTGGGGGTGGTAACTTCGCTTGGTGCTTTTTTGTAAAAAAAATCTTACATTAGACCCATGTATAAAATATTTCCACTTTTCCACATTGTTTGCAATGTAACGCTGACTGCCATTTTGTGGGGGCGCTTTTCTCCGGAGTCATTTCAGTGATGTGGGTTGTGGGGGTGACACCGAGAAACTCCATTGACTTTGGGAACCAGTGGTTTGGGCTGTTCCCAGCTGGGTACAGCTGCCTGTTTCACCCGGGGTGGAGGGGTAGCACCAGGAGATAGCTCAAACAGAAGTTGAAACTGTGGTTGAACAGTGACGTGCTGTACCTGGGGAATTGAGAGTAGCAATCTGATTGCAGAACTCCCCCTCGCAGCTCCTGATTTCCCTGGCTCAGTATCGTTTATTGAACGATGATAAAGGTGTGCTGGATCTTCGCCCGTGGTAGAGTGTGAACTTTTACACAACTAGCTTAATGTTACAGGGCAGCAATACATTAGTTGGCTTAGCCAACGACAGCTTGCATTCATTTAGAAAAATCATCCCAAGGCGCTTCACAGAAGTGTAATCGGTCTAAAATGGACGCCAAGCCAAAGGAGATATTAGATGGGGTTGGTCAAAGAGGTGGGTTCTAAGGAGGGTCTTAAAGGAGGAGGGGGAGGTGGAGAGGTTTTGGGAGGGAATCTCAGGGCGTGGGACCTAGACAGCTGAAGGCACGGCCGCGAATGATGGTTGTCGACACTACCTAACCGTTCACTTCCTCATACAACGCTCGTACTCATTGTAATAACGTGGAGTTTTGCGGTGACGTATGTTTTTTTTCTCCCATTTTCCCTGTTTGTCGCAGCCAAATTGAATCTCAGACTTTGGGCTGAAGTGCTGGACTGTCACGTGATTTACTTGATCTACAGGGCTTCCTTATTTCATTGCATGTAGCGCGCTCTGTGTACAGTTATACAGAGCAGGGGAGTTCTCCCTGGCGTCCTGGCCAATATTTATCCCTCAACCAACACCACTAAAAACAGATTATCTGGTCGATATTGCTGTTTGTGGGACCTTGCTGTGCGTAAATTGGCTGCCGCGTTTCCGACATTGCAACAGTGACTACATTTCAAAAAAAGTACTTAATTGGCTGTAAAGTGCTGTGGGACGCCCTGAAGCCGTGAAAGGCGCTGTAGAAATGCAAATCTTTCTCTTTCCTTTTTTTATATAATATTTTGTGTGCGCCGCATGCCGTTATCCTCCTCCTAGTTAGGGCTATGTTGCTTTATTTCTGACTAGGTCGGTCTCCTCACGAGAATCTGGTCCCCTGCGATGTGCTGCTGCTCAGAGGGCGATGCATTGTAGATGAAGCTATGCTGACGGGGGAGTCTGTCCCACAGATGAAGGTATGGTGTAAAGCGACGGTGTTAGGAAGGTCGACCGTTTGAGAGCAGTATCTGATTGTTTAGAAACCAAAAAATTAATTTTGACTTGCTGATGTAAATGGGAATTGACATTTACTAATTGCAAGTTGTGTGTATGTATGTGTTAATTACCTGCTAAATAGTTTAATTTGGGCATATTTGACAGGTTATTTTTATAACCAAACCATATTTAATTTGCTATGTATGTTAGCTTATCACCAGCTCCCTCAGTACAGGGGACAAGGAGTACGCATTACCAGATTGTCTATTGTGCTTCCTATTTGACCCTGAGCTGAGCTTCCGACCCCGTATCTGTTCCATCACCAAGTCCGCCTACTCCCACCTCTGCAACATCACCCGTCTCCGCCACGCCTCAACTCCTCTCCTGCTGAAATCCTCATTTGTTACCTCTAGACTTCACTATTCCCAAGCTCTCCTGGCCAGCCTCCCACTTTGCACCCTCCAGAAACCTGAGCTCATCCAAAACTCTGCTGCCCCGCACCCCAACTCGCACCGAGTCCGTTTACCCATCAGCCCCGCGCTCGATAACCGACGTTGGCTCACAATCCAGCAACGCCCCGAATTCTCATCCTTGTTTTCAAATCCCTCCATGGCCTCGTCCCTCCCTATCTCGATAACTTCCAACGACCAATGTTCCTGCTAAGGTGCGCGCAGCAGCGCAGTGATCTGAGCGGTCCCGCGCAGGCCGCTGACCGGCTTTTCCATTGGAAATACCGCGCACAGCGCAGAAATTTAAAGGGACCGCGCATTAAAAGAAACAGGCCGCGCAGAACAAAGCACAGCTTACAGGGAACATTGCCTACAACCCTCCGTGATCTCTGCGCTCCTCCAATTCTGGCCTCTTGCGCATCCCCCCATTTTCATCACTCCACCATTGGCGGCCGTGCCTTCAGCTGCCTGGGCCCTTAGCGCTGGAATTCCCTCCCTAAACCTCTCTACCTCTGTCTCCTCCTTTAAGACACTCCTTAAAACCTATCCCTCGTCACCTATCCTAATATCTCCTTACGTGGCTCGGTGTCAAATTTTGTCTGATTTACGCTCTTGTGAAGCTTGGGATGTTTTTACTACGTTAAAGGCGCTATATAAATGCAAGTTTTTGCTGTTGGATGGTGCGGATTAAAACTGTGATGGAGGACACTTTTCCATTTCTGGGTCAACAGCGGGTGGAAATGGCGTTTGATGCACTTGCTGCTGACCCCTTAGCACTTTTTGGATGAAGGAGACAAGAGTAATTTCTTTACTGTGTTTGCGTACGTGTCCAGGGGCAGGGAATGTTCGAGAGTTTGTAGATATTTATGTTGCTGCCAAGGCCCAACCATCGCTCCACTGGCAACGAGATGAGTTGCTGGCTTCTCTGCCATAAGATAACTGGTCCACCTAGTGGCCACGTCTGAGCAATGCAGCGGCCTGTCGAATCTGGAAAGTCCAGGATACTGAAAAGCTAATATTTTCACTGCGTTGGTTCTTGCAGGAGCCAGTGGAAGACATTGCTCCAAAGCAAGTACTGGACTTGCAGGCAGATTCAAAGCTGCATGTAATATTTGGTGGAACCAAAGTAGTTCAGCATTCTCCACCTCAAAAAACGAGTGCAGGACTCAAACGTAAGTACGGGAAGAACGCTGCACAGCCATTATTGTACATTATGTCGGGAAAACAGCATCACCATTTCTCCTGACGGTGTTGTAATTTTTATGTATTCTCGCCTGATGTAGATTTTGGGCTGCGGGTGGATTAATAAGAACATAAGAAATAGGTGCTGGAGTAATCCATTCAGCCCTTCGAGCCTGCTCTGCCATTCAATAAAATCATGGCTGATCTTCTACCTCAACTCCACCTTCCCGCACTTTCCTCCTATCTCTTGATTCCCCTAGTATCCAAAAATCTATCGATCTCTGTCTTCAATATACTCAACGACAGCTCTGGGGTAGAGAATTCCAAAGATTCTCAACCCTTTGAGTGAAGAAATTTTTCCTCATCTCAGTCCTAAATGGCCATCCCCTTATTCTGAGACTGTGACTGCTAGTTCTAGACTCCCAGCATCTGCCCTGTCAAGCTCCTTAAGAATTTTATATGTTTCAATGCGATCACCTCTCATTCTTCTAAACTGCAGGGAATATAAGCCTAGTCTACTCAATCTTTCCTCATAGGACAATCCCCTCATCCCTGGAACCAGTCTAGTAAACCTATGTTGCACTCCCTCTAAGGCAAGTATATCCTTCCTTAGGTAAGGAGACCAAAACTGTACTCCCGGTGTGGTCTTTTCAGTGCCCTATAAAATTGCGGCAAGACTTCCTTACTCTTATACTCAAATCCCTTTGTAATAAAGGCTAACATACCTTTTGCTTTCCTAATTGTTTGCTGTACCTGCATGTTAACTTTCAGTGATTTGTGTACAAGGACACCCAGGTCCCTCTGAACACCAACATTTCCCACTCTCTCACCATTTAAAAAATACTCTGCTTCTCCACATTGTATTCCATCTGCCACGTTCTCGCCCAGTCACTCAACCTGTCTAAATCCTTTTGCAGCCTTCCTGTGTCCTCCTCACAGCTTACTTTCCCAGTCTTTTAGTTTTGGGCCTTTTATAAAAAAAAAATTAAAAAAAATGTGTTTGGCTTGAGCGTTCCCTTTTTCAGTTACAATATGTGAGACTGTGCCGCTAGTTATCGCCTGAAAAACGAGTGTTGAGGCAGGTGTCCTCTTGCCCGGGAGCAAGTCCCAATTCCCCAGCTCTCCTGTGCACCTGTTGCATTTAAGGGCCAACGGTGAGAGTGTACTGGTGGGCAATGTTCCCGTTAAGCTGCAAGGCCGCGCAGCGGTCTGGAGGTCACGCGCAGGCCGCTTGCTGGATTTACAATGGGGGGGGGGGGAAACTGCGCATGCGCGGAAATTTGAATGGACCCCCCGCCCCCCCAAAAAAAATTAGAGGGAACATTACTGGTGGGGATGCTGCAAATTGTAAAATGCAAACCTGTATGTGAACTGATGTCCACTGACCTAATTAAGTAAGATACTTGATAAAACCATAAACAATATAAGAGGCTAGAGAGCTATACTGTCATTAGACTTGAGCCCAGAGCATTTTCAGAGGGGAAAAGCACAGAATTAGTGTTAATTTTGGCACAAGACTATTGCGTCCATGCTATTGATTTACGGTGCTTCGAAAACAGTATCGGCAGATAGCAGTGGCAGAGCGCGGTTTACTCGCATCTAAAGCAACAGAGCAGATGTCAAGAGTCAATCAATAAAACACATTTGTCACATTCCCGGCTGCGATTTCTGTCACCACATGTTTCCAGAAAGTAATGGGTATTGAGCAAGTGGTTTCGGTTTCAGTTCTTTGGTTTTTGGTCTACACCACTGCCCTGGTGATGTACAGTGGGATTGTTTGTGTCTTTTTCAGCTGCTGAATGTTGTATTCCCCCCCTCTGTGGTTATTACTGCACTCGTGACCAATGTTCCCCCCAACGGCCGCGCACCAATTGGGCAGTTCCCAGCAGGCCGCTGCCCCGGAAACGACGGGCCGCACAGCTTATTTAAAGGGACCGCACACATAAAAAAATTAGAGGGAACGTTGCTTGTGACTCGACAATAGCTCCGCATACATGAAATCGCGAATGTTGGCCTTGTTAACTAGATTTAGTGTATCCTTAAAAAAAAAACAATGACAACCCCATACTTTGGTGACTCATTTACCTCATTCATCAACCGTTAACCTAAAAAGCTATTTTTGATTGCTTTTTATAATTTTGCCAAGTTTTCTATCTTTGTTTCAAATAAACCTCCCTGCCTTCACAATGGATAATCTAATGATCTAGTTTTCCAAGCAGCATGAAACCCCGCAATGATTTAGTTTGTTCATCTGAATCGTGGTGGCAGCAGGAATCAGCTGTTGGTCTGGGTAAGGTGGGCAGAAAATATTGTGAGACAACTTCATGAAAGTAAGAGAGCTTAATATCTGCTGGTCCTCTGACGTAGAAGAAGGATGCTGCTTAACCTGGCTCATGTGTTGGCTGAAAGCTACAGTCTTTTAAAGGGAAACTACTCCAGACCCGTTGAGTAATATGGAGGGAGAACCAGGTACAATCGGGTAGAGCTAAACTCGCTCACAGCCTTGCAGTTCTCTCAATTAAGTAAGCTAAGATGATTCAAAATTGTTGCATATAAAAACGTGCGTGTGTACATATGTGTATATGTATTCCAAATACGATGCACTTTCAGCATTTGGACAACTAGAAATTGCTGCCTGAAGAACTGCAACATTGTGCATGGCACTTCACAACCAGAATTTATTCCTCTTAGATTTATCCTTTTGACTTTTTACATGTTTTAACTACCTTGTGCTTACTTAGCCAAAAAATGCCATTCCCCGCACTAGCGTTGCTGTAATTGTGATTGTTTCCTCAGCTGTGGATAACGGGTGTGCTGCCTACGTCCTGAGGACTGGTTTTAACACTTCTCAGGTGAGTGGACCACCATGTACAGTCAGACATGAAAACTGTTTAACGGAGTTAACATTTTAAGTGCTGAGATGGGCTGAACATTATGGCCTCGGGTCGCACTCGGCAAAATGTGCCCGACACTGCAGAGTGACGTTACGGCCAAGTTTCCGCACAAACTCATCAGCGTAAGCCCAAACGCAAAATCGCCCCTGAATCAGCGCAATCGATTTGTGACTGGAACAGGGCCAATGAGATCTCTAGGCGTTAGGGCGGGTTAGTATAAAAGGTAAAAGGGAGCAACATCCCCTTCAGCGTGAGGCCTGAGACCGCAAGGTGAGCAGCACTTTTCTCTCTGTTCAAACTAATTGGTGATTTTAGGAGGCTTCAATTCACGGCTGGTCAGGCGATTAACGCTGGATTAAAGTGACCACAGCCGTCTGTGCGCCTGAGAATCTGGCCGCAATGTATTGAACCGCCCCGAATGAGCACAATCGGCGGAAACTCGCCTTTCCAACCTGGGGGCCTGGCCAGTTTGTGGGCAGGGACTAGTTCGGGCGAAGGGACTGTTGAACTAGCGTAAAAGATCGCGGACACTTGAGGCTAAAGTAGTTATGGGCGCAACTCACTTGCGCTTAAAATTCCACAATCTTTTGTGCGATTTGATTTGATTCTGCCCAGATTACACTGTTGTCTGGGGGGAAATTCTGCGGAAACTCCAGACCCATATATCTTCCAACGTTAAAATCCTGCAGTCGGAACCTATTTCAACATATTGAGGCACCATTTGATTATGCTCCTTCACTGTGTCCGTGGCGATGGAGACATTTCCTTCAAACCCGACACACAAGCAGAGAAACCTATTTGTGGCAACAGCAGTAAATTAGCGGAGGATGAGTAGCGGATTCTTCAGTGCGCAATTGAGTTAGCAGGTTCATCAAAATACTCATCCTACTGTCTAGTGGCACCTGCAGTGTCAGTTTGGCACTATATTACCTGAGTCTGGAGGTTGTGGGTTCAAGTCCCACTCCAGAGACTTAAGTACATTATTGATGTTGTTACTCCAGTGCAGTACTGAGGGTGTGCCATATTTCGGATGGGACTTCAACCAAGGCCCAGTCGGCCTGCTCAGGTGGATATCAAAGATCCCACGCTGCTAATTGAAGAAGAGCAAGGAGTTCGCTCCATGCATTAACCAACATTCCTCCCTCAAAAAACACCACCAGAAATAGATTTTGTGGGCATTGGTCTCATTTAGAGTGTGTGGGATCCTGCTGCATTTACCTCACAAAAGTAATTAATTGGATGCGAAGCACTTTGAGCCATCCTGGTTATCTGACAAGGCATCATATAACTGCAAGCTCTTTCATTTGTTCGTTAGCACTCCCTGCTTATTTTATCCTCAATTCCCAATGTAGTACAGGCAGCCAACAATCTGCCTATAATAAAAAGTCTTACATTTGTGTTCATTTCCAGTTGCCTTTTCCATTATAAATTCCTGTGTCTACATTTGCAATAGGAATTCCAGCCCGTATTTTCCAATCCCTACAGGTGTGTACGCGCTGTGTACACACCCGTAAGGACATCGGAAATGCCGGTTTCAGGCATACATAGATACATAGAAACATAGAAGATAGGAGCAGGAGTAGGCCATTCGGCCCCTCGAGCCTGCTCCGCCATTCAATGAGATCATGGCTGATCATCCAAATTCAGTACCCTGTCCCTGCCTTCTCCCCATATCCCTTGATCCCTTTAGCCTTAAGAAATATATCCAACTCCTTCTTGAATATATTTAATGAATTGGGCTCCACTGCCTTCTGTGGTAGAGAATTCCACAGGTTCACCACTCTCTGGGTGAAGAAATTCCTCCTCATCTCTGTCCTAAATGGCTTACCCCTTATCCTTAGACTGACCCCTGGTTCTGGACTCCCCGGCCATCGGGAACATCCTTCCTGCATCCAGTCTGTCTAGTCCTGTTAGAATTTTATAAGTTTCAATGAGATCCCCTCTCATTCTTCTAAACTCCAGCGAGTATAAGCCCAATCAACCCAATCTCTCCTCATACGTCATTCCTGCCATCCCAAGTATCAGTCTGGTGAATCTTCGCTGAACTCCCTCCATGGCAAGAACATCCTTCCTCAGATAAGGCGACCAAAACTGCACACAATACTCAAGGTGTGGTCTCACCAAGGCCCTGTACAACTGCAGCAAGACATCCTTGTTCTTGTACTCGAACCCTCTCGCTACGAAGGCCAACATACCATTTGCCTTCTTAACCGACTGCTGCACCTGCATGCTTACCTTCAGCGACTGGTGCACAAGGACACCCAGGTCTCGTTGCATTTCCCCTTCTCCCAATCTATTGCAGTTCAGATAATAATCTGCCTTCCTGTTTTTGCCACCAAAGTGGATAACCTCACATTTATCCACATTATACTGCATCTGCCATGCTTCTGCCCAATCACCCAACTTGTCCAAATCATACTGGAGTTTCTCGGCATCCTCCTCACAGCACACACGCCCACCCAGCTTTGTGTCGTCTGCAAACTTGGAGATATCACATCTAGTTCCCTCATCCAGATCATTTATATATATATTGTGAATAGCTGGGGTCCTAGGACCGATCCCTGCGGTACTCCACTAGTCACTGCCTGCCACTCGGAAAAAGACCCGTTTATTCCAACTCTGTACTTCCTGTCACCCAACCAGTTCTCTATCCAAGTCAGTACCTTGCCCCCAATCCCAGGTGCCTTAACTTTACACGCTAATCTCTTATGCGGGACCTCATCGAAAGCCTTCTGAAAGTCCAAATACACCACATCCACTGGTTCTCCCTTATCTATTCTACCAGTTACATCCTCAAAAAATTCCAGTAGATTAGTCAATAGATACATAGCGCATGCGCTGAAAACCGGCATTTCCGATCTGTCAAGAATGCTCTTGACAGATCAGACGCCTGCCCTGGTGAAGGGCCTCTGCGAGTGGAGAGTTCCGCTTTCTGCAGAACCTCCGCCCGCTGAAAACCGTTAGAAATCTTACGCCTGGTAAAAGCAGGCGTAAGGCCTGCTTTTACCAGCATGAGTTTAAAAAAGTAAAAAAAATAAATGTTTTCACTCACTTACCTTTTTTAAAAGTATTTTAAAATTATAAGTTTATTTTTAGCCCCACAAAAAACTTAAATTTAAATTTTTTTGAAAAAAAAATTTTGATTAAAATATTTCATTGAATGTAATTTTAACTCATTTTAAAACGTGATTTTTTTTTAATTTAATGTTTTGATGTATTTTATAGTGATCCCCATTCATACTTTTGACAGGTCTATCTGTTAAAAGTATGACGGGGGAGTCCCTTCTCCCATTGGCTCGCCTGGTCCACATGATCCCAGGGACGCTTGCGAACCACCTGCACCCCTGGGATACCCGGGCCCTGCGCATTTCATTGTGGAGAGGCCCAGGATCGGAAATGGCCGGACCGCGGAAGCCCTCGGGTAAGGGCGTAGATTTTTTCCCAATAGGAGGCCCCCGCACACAGGAAGCCTCCGATCGGAAATTATGGGCCTCCCTCTGTAAACTTGTCGGGTTGTGATTACCCCAGTGGAGGTGTTCAGTGCCACTCCTGGTGGGAGGGTGTAATTACAGTGCAACAAGTTTATAATGCAAACTGCCTATACAAATATGGACATAGAAATTTGGAATATAAGAGTACGGACAGAATACAGTTTTTAAATGAGGACTGAATTATCTCTGCATGCCTTGGTCTAATTATCCAATGTCCTTTAAATCTGATTCACCGGAAAACGACACTTGTTCTTGACTCCCTGCGTATAATCACCAGGGAGACTGACTATTATTTCATTATTGTAAAATGGATGTACCAACAACTATAGGATTGATTTGCATCTTTTTATTGAGTGCAGTTAATCTTTTATGCACAGGGAAACTCTCGATTAAAATTCATTCTCTAACCTGTTTGTAGTGTACATTAATGATTTTAGATATGAATGTAGGAGGTATGATCAGTAAGTTCGCAAATTGGTGGAGTGGTAAATAGCGAGGAGGGAAGCCCCAGGCTACAGGATGATATAGACGGGTTGGTCAGATGGGCAGAACAGTGGCAAATGGAATTTAACCCTGAAAAGTGTGAGGTGATGCATTTTGGGAGGACTAACAAGGCAAGGGAATACACAATGAATGGTAGGACCTTAGGAAGGACAGAGGATCAGAGGGACCTTGGTGTGCATGTACATAGATCCCTGAAGGCAGCAGGACAGGTAGATAAGGTGGTTAAAAAGGCATATGGGATACTTGCCTTCATTAGCCGAGGCATAGAATATAAGAGCAGGGCGGTTATGCTGGAGCTGTACAAAACGCTGGTTAGGCCACAGCTGGAATACTGTGTGCAGTTCTGGTCGCCACACTATAGGAAGGATGTGATTGCATTGGAGAGGGTGCAGAGGAGATTCACCAGGATGTTACCTGGGCTGGAGCACTTCAGCTATGAAGAAAGACTGGACAGGCTGGGGTTGTTTTCCTTAGAGCAGAGAAGGCTGAGGGGGGACCGGATTGATGTGTACAAAATTATAAGGGGCATAGATAGGATAGATAGAAAGGAACTTTTCCCCTTAGTAGAGGGGTCAATAACTAGGGGGCATAGTTTCAAGGTAAGGGGCAGGAGGTTTAGAGGGGATTTGAGGAAAAACTTTTTCACCCAGAGGGTGGTTGGAATCTAGAACTCACTGCCTGAAAGGGTGGTAGAGGCAGGAACCCTCGCAACATTCAAGAAGCATTTAGATGAGCACTTGAAACGCCTTAGCATACGAGGCTACGGACCAAGTGCTGGAAAATGGGATTAGAATAGACGGGGCTTGATGGCCGGCGCGGACACGATGGGCCGAAGGGCCTCTTTCTGTGCTGTATAACTCTAGGACTAACCCATTCTTTGGATGAAATGTTAAACCGAGGCCCCGTCTCCCAGTTCCAGTGGTTCAGCTGGATGTTGAAGAGGAGCAGGGAGTTCTTCCCATGACCTGACCAACATTCCTCCCTCAACCAACACCACCAAAGCACCAGACAAAATGGTTATCCATCTCATTGTTGTGGGACCTTGCTATGTGTAAAATGACTTGCTGTAATCCCCAGCATGAGAGTGACTGCACTTCAAGTAATTCATTCGTTGTGAAGCACTTGGGAAATCCTATCAACAAAGGTGCTACATAAATGCAGGTGCTGGAACATGCTCTCGCTCTCACTCATTCTCTCACCTTTTTGGTCCGTGCTAATACTTTCTTGCGTCCACGGTCTTTTTCATTTTTGTACTTTTTTTTCTCCCTTTCACTATCTTGTCCTCTCATCTCTGCCTGTCTGTCCTTTCTCGCGCCCTCTCCCCCCCCCCCCCCCCCCCGCGCCCCCCTCTTTCCCCCCCCTTTTCTCTCCCCTCTCTCTCACCCCCCCTTTCTCTTCTCTCTCTCTCTCTCTCTCTCTTTCTACCCCCCCCCACCAGCCGCCAATTCTTTCTGTGTGGAGTTAAACGGCAAGCCAATTCCTGGTGTTGCATATATCGGCCTATTGTTGGCCGTCCCTGGAATAAGCCAGTAAGTAGGTTGCTGGTTATATTGGTACAGCAAACTGGAAGAGAATGCAAGGAAAAGACAGAATTATTTACACATGCTGCGTGGATTTAATTTTGCTTTAAATCTCTCAGGGCAAATTGCTGCGAACAATCCTATTTGGAGTCAAACGAGTTACTGCCAACAATCTGGAGACATTTATCTTCATCCTCTTCCTTCTCATCTTTGCTGTCGCTGCAGCTGTATACGTCTGGGTAGAAGGTAAGCCTAACTGAGCCCTGAGTGAGTTTTTTTTTTATATGCATTGCAACTTGAGGAAGGCTTGTTGGAGCATGAGCCCAGTGCCCCATAGAATGGGGTGGGGGGGGGGGGGAAGAGAAAGAGCCCCCCAATGTAAGGGAAGGGGCAGAATGGATCATAGTGCTGTACCCCATCAAGGAGTCGCCTTCAGGAGAAGAGAAGATTGGCAGGGAGGGGAGGAGGGTTTGTAACCCTGGTACGAAAACAATCTACATCATGGAGGGAAAGGTACCGTGGGCCTTTTAATTGGCATAAACCGCCATGATTCAGTGTTTGATTCAAGTGTAATACAGTATTTACTCCCAACATATGAGCAAAACTCAAGAATGTTCATTACTGATGTACCTCTTGAAGAAAAAGAAAAGTTGAAAATATTTAATTTATACTAAAAAAAACAAACCATATTATTTAAAATCCCAGAACACCGGTTTATATCAAAATGTGTGACCTGGCAGTTGGGCTTCTACAGAATGGCTCCTTTGATTATAAATCACCCACTTTTCATGGGATTCTTGCCTGAAGACCATTATTACAGTGATGACTCGCGTTATTGCTGAGCAGTTGGTTCTCTTTGTGAATGTGTTCCAGTTAAGGGCTTGTCCACAAGTGTTGTTATTTTCTAAAGTGCTTTAGGGGAGAGTTTAATGTTCTTTTGTACGCGTTTTACATGCGATTACCTATCTCCTCTTTGCTTGTGCGTACTTTAGCTCAAATGGGTAAGGAGCCACAGTGGAAAGAGTTATTTTTCAGACATCAGTCAACCATTAGCTACCAAAATGGTGTGTTCATAATGGTCAGTGAAGGGTTATCGAGCTAAATACTGTTTGTAATGGTCAATGAAGGGTTATCGAGCTAAATACTGCGTTTGTAATGGGCAGTGAAGGGTTATCGAGCTAAATACTGTTTGTAATGGTCAATGAAGGGTTATCGAGCTAAATACTGCGTTTGTAATGGGCAGTGAAGGGTTATCGAGCTAAATACTGTGTTTGTAATGGGCAGTGAAGGGTTATCGAGCTAAATACTGTGTTTGTAATGGTCAGTGAAGGGTTATCGCGCTAAATACTGTGTTTGTAATGGTCAGTGAAGGGTTATCGAGCTAAATACTGTTTGTAATGGTCAATGAAGGGTTATCGAGCTAAATACTGCGTTTGTAATGGGCAGTGAAGGGTTATCGAGCTAAATACTGTGTTTGTAATGGGCAGTGAAGATTTATCTGGCTAAATACTGTGTTTGTAATGGTCAGTGAAGGGTTATCGCGCTAAATACTGTGTTTGTAATGGTCAGTGAAGGGTTATCGCGCTAAATACTGTGTTTGTAATGGTCAGTGAAGGGTTATCGCGCTAAATACTGTGTTTGTAATGGTCAGTGAAGGGTTATCGAGCTAAATACTGTGTTTGTAATGGTCAGTGAAGGGTTATCGCGCTAAATAGCGTGTTTGTAATGGTCAGTGAAGGGTTATTGTGCTAAATACTGTGTTTGTAATGGTCAGTGAAGGGTTATCGCGCTAAATACTGTGTTTGTAATGGTCAGTGAAGCGTTTTATCATGCCTGCTGTTAGAAAATGGGTAGAGGTGTCTATATAACACCTTTTAGTGTTTTCACCACTGTCCCTATCTGCGCATTCTGCAAGACTTGCACTCTTAATGTGATGGTGTGGAGATGCACCCGGTGTTGGACTGGGGTGGACAAATGTAAGAAATCACACAACACCAGGTTATAGTCCAACAGCTTTATTTGAAATCACAAGCTCCGAAAGCTTGTGATTTCAAATAAAGCTGTTGGACTATAACCTGGTGTTGTGTGATTTCTTACTCTTAATGTGAGACAGCCTACCCATACATCTGGATTAAGATGTGACAACTCTGCTAGTTCTGTACACTAATCTACTGCACCATCCAGTCTCCTACACATGCTGATGCTGGTTGTGAGCTGGAAGGTTATTTATTGAACAGCCTCCTTTCTCTCTGTATTCCATCAATGACAGGTATATTGTGATCATTGTCATGCCAGTCTGAGAGGGGGGGACTCTGCAGGGCAGAGGAGGTGATGCTTACCAGAGTTTTGTAACTCCAGGGTGAACCGTTTGAAGATCAGGAATAAAGTAAATCTAACTGCCAGGAATACACAGCCTTCTAAATGTTGGGTGAGAGACAGGTTAATGCAAAATTATTTTTTTAATTGACTTTTGTAGCACAGTGGTTATTACTGGACTAGTAATCCAGAGGCCTGGACTAATGATCTGGAGACAGAAGTTCAAATCCCACCACCGCAGCTGTGGAATTTAAATTCAGTTAATTAAATAAATCTGGAATAAAAAAGCTAGTATCAGTAATGGTGACACTGGATTGTCGTAAAAACCCGTCTGGTTCACTAATGTCCCTTAGGGAAGGAAATCTGCCGTCCTTACCCGGCCTGGCCTATATGTGACTCCAGACCTACAGCAATGTGGTTGACTCTTAACCACCCTCCTGAAGTGACCGAGCGAGACATTCAGTTGTACCAAAGCACTACAAAGAACAGCGGTTCACGAAGGCGGCTCACCACCACCCTCTCGAGGGCAATTGGGGATGGGCGATAAATGCCGGCCTTGCCGGCGACGCCCACATCCCATGAACGAATTTAAAAAACATTTTTTCATTGTCCTGTTGTGTGTTTTTGAGATGCCCAGACCTTCAGATTCAAGCTGTCTAACGTACAGCAGGACCTCAAAAATGCAAACCCCTTGGGAATGGGGGATGTTCCTGTGTGTGAAAGGTCCATAACTTTCCAGGTATTATCTCTGTTTAACACTGTGCGACATAGTTGTGACAAAAACAAGTGGAACGCAGCCTTTCTGTGGCCTAGGAATCACGTTGTGGGGTCAGTTTGCAATTTTGGTACTTGAGGATATTGTAACTTTAATTCGATCTTGTACTTTCTGATGCCTTCTCTCCCATTAGATCTATTGTAGTGTCCAATAATGCTTTCCTTTTCAAGCAAAGAGCTCTAAGGAATTTGAGATGTTTTAATTGATAATTAATCCGTATTGCCTATGTTCAATGTATGTACAGGAAAAGTTCTGATATACGGGACCGGCGTGTTGTCGATATATCAAAACTGCCAGACATACAAAGTTAATGTTGAAGCATACGGAGATGAAAATCTCCGTATCTGACAACAAACACTGTTGCTTAGCAACAGCTTGTAAACACTCGGCCCGTACCTTGGAAGCGTCTCTGAAGCTGTTGCTAAGCTACAGAAACGCTTTCCAGAGCCTGCCTGTTAAAAGAATGCTAGGAGAAGAAAAAAAAACCTAACCAAAACGGCTGCTGATTTCTGCCGTTAGAGCGAGGTTTCCGGCCATTCAACCTCCGGATAAACCAAAGTTTCCTGTAGTTTGAAGGTTGTTTAGTACTGATCTTTTTTCTGGGTCTCAAACCAGTGATTGTAGAAGTCACTGACGGTCCTTCTGGTTTATGCCAGCCATGAGGTTTATCGTTTCAAAGAACTGTATTCACTGTGGACGTTTCTGGACAAGACCTTTTTCATTCTTGCTTGCAGGTACGAAGGACCCAAACAGAAACCGCTACAAGTTATTTTTGGAGTGCACACTGATCCTAACGTCTGTTGTCCCACCCGAGCTCCCGATTGAATTGTCACTGGCGGTCAACACTTCCCTCATTGCATTGGCTAAACTCCGTAAGTACCATGTGGCGCTGAAGCGCTTCAAACTGTAGGCATGCATGTACTGCTAGAGGGGGTTTCACATTCTGCCAGCCTACTGAAACCACTGTCTGCTGCGACAGCCGACTAAATTACACAGAAAAAGTTGGGTTTTAAATAGGCGACGGTCATTTTTATATTCAAAATACATCTAGGAACAGGTGTAGGCCATTCCAGAGTGACACTTGAACCCACGACACTCTGACTTAGAGAGGAGAGCACTACCAACTGAGCCAGGGCTGACCGTTTGTCCTGGAAACCAATGTTCCCCATAATTGTTTTGGGTGCGCGGCCCATTCACAGTTTCGCACATGCATGAACTTTAACATTGCAAAAGCTGCGTGGGACCGGCAGAGAGCGGCGCAGCCGTGCATCTTGTAGGGAAAGTTGCTGGAAACCCTCTTATCTAGTGAGTTATTGAGGCAAACTGACTAGGAGAGCCCTACGTTCGATCCCTCATCTCTGCTGAGTTAGCTGATCTCAACCAGGCCCGTGCTAGGGATGGTGCAGTTGGCCTCTGCTTACTTGGTTTAGGGAGTGGGGAATTGTCCAGAGCGCAGTCCCCCGCTCCCACCCCCGCCCCACTCTCCTTGCTCGCCAACAACCTTCTCTGGAAGTCTGCATATCGGGGGAGCGGCACAATGGAGCTCGGAGGTGATGCCCCCCCCGGCTACCAACCATCACTGCCGAGGCTCACCGGGTCAATAGTAGCAACTTGGTCAAGGCACTGAAGGGCACCTGGCGCCCACAAATTCATATCAATCCTTAAGAGTCAATACCTTCAGACCAAAAAAAGGAGGGAGTTGGCAGAGAAAAAAGCCTTTTAATAATGCTAAGTGAAGAGCTCTGATCAAATTGCTCAAAATCATGAGGGGTTTTGATAAGTAACCAGAGGTAAACTATTTATACCGACCGTTTAGTGAGTTACTAAGTAGAGGAGAGACAGCAAGATTTCCCCAGTTTAACAGGGTAATGCAGTTAATGGTTGAGTATAGTGTTCCTGCTGACTTGCACCAAATAAAGCCTAAATGTCATTGGGTATGTGGTAGAGAAATTCATTTATCAACATGTCTCATCATCCCCATAATAGTAAGAGCATAAGAAATAGGAGCAGGAGTAGGCCATTCCGGCCCTTCGCGTCTGCTCTGCCATTTAATATGATTATGACTGATCTTTTACCTCAACTCCACTATCCCCATATCCCTTGATTCCTTTAGTATCCAAAAATCTATCGACCTCTGTCTTACTCAACGACTGAGCATCCACAGCCCTCTGGGGTAGAGAATTCCAAAGATTCACCACCCTCTGAGTGAAGAAATTTCTCCTCGTCTCAGTCCTAAATGGCCGACCCCTTATTCTGAGACTGTGACCCCTGGTTCTAGACTCCCCAGCCAGGGGAAACATCCTCCCTGCATCTACCCTGTCAGAATTTAATATGTTCCAATACGATCACCTCTCGTTCTTCTAAATTCTAGGGAATATAGGCTTAGCCTCGTCAATCTCTCAATAAAATAGTATTTTACTTGGTAATATTGTTGATTGATTGTATGAATTTATATCCTAATAAAAAAAATTAAGTTGGCAATGCAAATCTTTTTGGGATGTTCAGAGCTGGGCCAAGTCAGAAATATGGCTTGGCAAGCTACATCAGACTGAAAATGTAGAAAGTCACTGTGCTCCCTTCCATATAAGTGAGTTATGGGTCGGGAATGCTTTACTTGATGTATGTAATGGCTCAACAGCCTCGTTCACCTGATCACTAGCAAAAGATCTAATGAATTGCTGGTGGAGATCTAAAGACTGAACTTGCAATCGTTCAGATTTTCTTTTGGGCGAGGGAGGGCAGGGCTGTCACACAGTGCAACACAAGTAAAATTGGCACAACCCGGCGTGCAAGGATGTACTCGGATAGTGCACGAGGAGACTGCTTTCCTGCCAAGTGGCATGAGCTCGCTCTGCAGGCCCGTGATATTTCCGAGAATGTGTGGTAAAGTATAACAGCAAGTATATAAAGATACAAGAAAGGAGCGAGAGTACGGCACTTGACCGCAATGACAGACACGCAACAACAATTTGCATTTATTCGTGCCTTTAACGTCCCAGCGCACTTCGCAGGAGCGGAATGGGACAACATTTGACACCAAGCCACATTGTATAGAATGTACAGCACAGAAACAGGCCATTTGGTCCAGCTGGTCCGTGCCGGTGTTTGTGTTCCACACCAGCCTCCTCCCACCCCTTTTCGTCTAACCCTATCAGCATTTCCTTCTATTCATTTCACCCTACTGTACTTATCTAGTTTTCCCTTAATTGTATGTTATGCGCCTCAACTACTCCTAGTGGTAGCAAGTTCCACATTCTCGCCACTCTCTGGGTAAAGGGTAAGGAGATATTAGGGCAGTAAGAGGTAGGTTTTAAGAAGTGCCGGAGAGGTTTAGGGAGGGAATTCCAGAGCTTCGGGCCCAGGCAGCTGAAGGCACGGCCACCAATGATTGGGTGAAGTAAATCGGAGATGGACAAGAGGCCAGAACCTGAAAAGGGGAGCGCAAGGAGCTGTCTCACTCCTTTATAAATATAATTACAAATAAACATTACAAAGGGCATTGCAGACTCTCCAGTCCTGTAACTCCTGTGTTTGCAACCTTGCCCTGTCTTCATCTTCATGCGTTTTTTTTATTACACTGGTGGCCGTGCCTTCAGTCGTCTAGGCCCTAAGCTCTGGAATTCTCTCCCTAAACCTCTCCGCCTCCACACCTCTCGCTCTCCTTGAAGACTCTGCTTAAAACATACCTCTTTGACCAAGCTTTTGGTCACCTGCCCTAATGTCGTCTCCTTTGGTTCAATGTCAATTTTTGTCTGCTAACGCTTCTGTGACGCGCCTCGGGATGTTTTACTATGTTAAAGGCACTATATAAATGCAAGTGGTTGTTGAAGTGGGATGCTTAGTCCCTGACAGTACTAGTATAACGGTGCTGGTGCACCTCAACAGCCGAGGTTGGACCTGTTGCGTATGTCATTATTGAACTGTTAAATCGGCAAGCGACCTGTTTTTTAATGGGCACAATGAGGACCATCTCCTCTCGTAGCAGATACTTTAAATTGTTTTGTGGCGGGTGGGAAGAGAAATAATTTACATCTACTGTGCCCACAACCCCCCTCAGAACAACATCCTGTAACTCACGTCAGGCTCCCCCAATGGCTCAGCAAATCTATCAAGAGGGTCTCGGGTCCAGTCCCCCGGTCTGTGTAGTTTGCTGTTTCAGCCAGGCCATCAGCAGCGATGCTTCAGTTGGCCTCCACTCCCTGCTTTCAGAGTTTGAACATCAGCCGGTGCTTCCTACTGATTGTTATCCAGTGATTCCTGTTGTGTGACTCTGCCTGCGGTCGAATAGCCTGCGGCCATTAGCTGCCGAGGCCCTAAGCTCTGGAAGTCCCTCTCTACCTTTCTTTCCTCCTTTTAAGGCGCTCCTTAAAACCCACCTCTTTGACCAAGATCTACCCTGATATGTGGCTCTGTGTCAAATATCGTTTTATAATGCTCCTGTGAAGTGCCTTGGGACGTTTTACAAGTTGTTGTTGTGAAAGCTCACCTGTGAATAATGGGCACTGAGAGCAGGGTACCAGGCAGTGCCCAGGGACTGGAGTCCTACCCTGGCCAGGAGTCGAGGCTTTCAGTAGATGGAAGGAGGGAGGGAACTGGGTTAGAAAAGGGAACGCTTAGCGCTGATCCACAAGCAGGATCCCTTTGGGTCTGGCTCGGTTTTCCCTGGGCTGCTCCAGCCTTTATTATGACATTGGCGAGAGAGCCATAACGCATGCTTTTTATTTAGTACTGATATTATTTCTCAAGGGGGAATAAATCTTGCGTGGAGATTTGACATGGGGCTCTCGCTATCAGATGAACAAGTCCTCTGATGTACATATGTGGTGCCTGTGTTTGCTTAAGATTGGCTTTAGATGACTGCGGTGTCTGTGAAATGTAATCCATCAGGAAGGGAAGCGTTCCTTGTCTTGCAGTCGGCAACAGTTAAATAATTCACCTGCAGTATCTAACAGTTAATTGTGAGCTGTCTCTCAGACAAATAGAACCCACAACTGAATCTGTGCGCTCCAGAAATGTTTGATGTTCCTTTTGATATGATCTGGTTTTTTTTAATTGCGCTGTCACTGAAAGTAAAATTCCTGTGTGTAAACTGGGGCCAGTGTGGGGATACCGAAAAAGCTGAGGCTAACTTCATAGTTTTAAGTTTTTTTTTAAAGTACCAATTTTTCACCGTCTTTTTAAATGGTTTGAAGCTGCGATTTTAAGATCTATTCAAGATTCTTCTCTCAGGTGTAGGGTGGCGGGAGTGGGGGGCAAAGACTGCTGCACTTTCTGATCGAATTGGCTCCCGTTTACATGCAGGAATATTCTATTCTTTGTACGGAGTTTTTAAATGAGTGGGAACTTGTAAAATGTAATGAATTGATGTTTGCACCTCTAGTAATAGGTTGGTCAGCAGCAAAACTTCATTTAAAAATAAAAGGTGAAGTGTTCTGGGATGCTGACTGTATAATTGAGCTATTGACTTTCCACTGACTTTATAACTAGGCCATAGGAACAGGAAGAGGCCATTCAGCCCCTCAAGCCTGTCCTGCCATTCAGTGAGATCATGGCTGATCTGTGACCTAACTCCATATACCCGCCTTTGCCCCATATCCCTTAATACCTTTGGTTAACAAAAATCTATCAATCTCAGGTTTAATATTAACAATTGATCTAGCATCAACTGCCTTTTGCAGAAGAGAGTTCCAAACTACTGCCACCCTTTGTGTGTAGAAGTGTTTCCTAAATTCAGTCCTGAAAGGCCTGGCTCTAATTTTTAGACTGTTCCCCCTAGTCCTAGACTCCCCAACCGACTTTGTCATCTTGATCACCATAATTTGCTACTTCCACCTTTTGTTAAATTGGCAGCCTCCACCCCGACCTCAGCCCTTCTGCTGAAGCCGTTATACATGCCTTGGTCACGTCCAGACCGGCCTATTCCAGTGCCCTGCTTTGTTGGCCTCCTGTCCACTCTCCTCTCCATGAGCTCCCAATTGGTGCAAAGCTCTTGCCACTTGTGTCCTGTCCCGCACTGAATCCCGTTCACCCATCACGGCAGTCTGCACTGACCTTCACTGGCTCCCCATCTCCTAATGCATTGTCTTGCTCTACCTCTGCAAACTCCTCCAGCCCTAGCGCCCTGTTATACTCCACTCTTCCGCTTCTGGCCTTCCATTCATCCCCCTCCCCCATCCACTTCATTTGAAATTTTCAAAACCGATCAATAGATTTTTGTTGGATAAGAGTTTCAAGAGTTTTGATTCAGATCAGCCATGATCTAATTAAATGGCAGAAGAGGCTCGAGTGGCTGAATGGCCTCCTCCTGTCACTATGTTCCACCACCTCCGTCCTACTCTCCAGAATTCTGACCCTTGGCCTCTCCACCTTTCTCTCTTCCCTCTTCCTCCCCCCTCGCGACTTCATAACTCTTCATCACTCCAGCCAAGCTTTCTGCATCAGCTAATCTATTTGTGGCTTGATATCCATTTGCAGTACCCATCAGTGAAATATCTTGGGTGTTTTTTTTATATTAAAGGCACTAATCAAATTCACATTCTTGTATTGGCTGTACTGTATCGGCTCCGCTGCCACTGTCCGCATAATTCAGTGGCCGCGTATGGGCGGTATCTTTTGCAGCAGCAGCTGGTGAGCAGTCTGCACGGGTCCACCTGATCTCCTTCAGGGGAACATTGCCTGAGATGGTTACCTCCTTACCGGGAGCAGTTCCCTGGGCACCAGCTGCTCTCTGGCACTTCACCAGGGTGGCTGTTCTTCACATGTAAGTCTAGACGGAGAGGATGGTGGACTGGTGAGGGCATCATAGCAAAGCCTGGTCATGCCCTTTCCAGAAAAGGTCAGGAGCTAGTGATCGGGGACATAAACCCTGGCTGCTTCTCCCTCCCTATCTCGGGGACACTGAAGTCAGTTGTGGCGCCTTAGCGGTTCTTTGTAGAGTTCTGCCAACTTGGCACAGACTGGAGGAACAGGAGGAGGCCGTTCAGCCCTTTGAGCCTGTTCTGCCCATTCAATGAGATCATGGCTGATCTGTATCCTAACTCCATCCACCCGCCTTGGCGCCATATCCCTTTAATACCCTTGGCTAGCAAAAGTCTATCGCTCTCCGATTTAAAATGATGAATTGAGCTAGCATCTACTGCTTTATGTGGGACAGAGTTCCACCCTTTGCATGAAGAAGTGTTTCCTAACTTCTCTCCTGAATGGACTGGCTGTGATTTTAAGGTTGCGTTCACTTGTACTAGACCAGCGGAAAAAGTTTATCTCTACCCTATCAAATCATCCCTTAACCTTCTACATTCCAGGGAATACAAGCCGAGTTTATGTAATCGCTCCTCATAATTTAACGCTTGCAGCCCTGGTAACATTCTGGTGAATCTGTGCTGCACTCCTTCCAAGGCCACTAATTAGTATGTAAAAGAAAGAACTTGCATTTCTGTAGTGCCTCAGGGCATCCCAAATCGCTTTACAGCCAATTAAGTACTTTTGTGGTATAGTTACTGTTGTAATGTAGGAATGCAGTGTTTGTACGGTTAGGCCCTCGTGTAAAACATTTCTGTTTGCATCACCTTCACACCAGTAAGTTGTGCAGACTGGAATTAGGGACAATAATGTTGAACCTGCTGCTTCCTCTTTCAGACGTTTACTGCACAGAACCTTTCCGAATCCCCTTTGCCGGGAAAGTGCAATTCTGCTGCTTCGATAAAACCGGCACACTGACGAGTGATAACCTGGTGGTCAGAGGGGTTGCTGGGCTCAGGTGAGCATTCTTTGTTTTCTTGCCAATTTCCTCCTCTCCCCGCCTGACTCCTTCCTGGAGCACAGTTGCATGTGTGCTGGCCAGACTGCAGTACTCCCTTTCCTCTGCCTTTTCTCTTCCCCTACCCCCCTTAAACGCTTTCCTCCAATTCTGGCCTCTTGCGCATCCCCGATTTTTCATCGTCACACCATTGGCGGCCGTGCCTTCAACTGCCTGGGCCCTAAGCTCTGGAATTCCCTCCCTAAACCTCTCCGCCTCTCCACCTCCCTCTCCTTTAAGACGCTCCTTAAAACCTACCTCTTTGACCAAGCTTTTGGTCACCTATCCTTGTGTCTCATTATGTGGATTAGTGCCTTGGTGTCAAATCTTGTTTGATGACGTTTCTGTCAAGCGCCTTGGGAGGATTTACTACATTAAAGGCGCGATACAAATGCAGGTTGTTGTTAATGCTATATATCATTTATTGTGTGAGTACCTGAGAGATGCCCTTCAACCTGTTTCCAAGCCTGTCCTGTCATTACTCTGCATCACTGGCTCCCAGTGAATGCACAGTTTCACTCGCCTTCCAATTCTTCTTCTCACTCCGAGGAAAGCCGCTCCCCTTGGTGCCTGGCTAAGATTGGGAGCTTGCTGTGCATGTATCGTAGGGTGGTATCCTACTCCTGTGTGTAACTGGCACACACAGTGCCGCCAGATCACGCCTCCTCATCTCAACAGTCAGCAATATCTATGCGGATACTTCGAAACTCCTTTAGCTGCAGTAAAGCTTGAGCTGATTGCAGTCGACAGTATAACCAGTTTCCGTTCAGTTGCACTATGGAGTCGAAACCCACCTCGCGCTGTTGGGACGGGGTGTTGATTTGGGATGTTGTAGTAAAATCAAAGCACCTCCAAGGTCCCTGACCTGTTTTAAAGGGAACGCAGCTCCTGTGTTGCTGGTGTGTTTATCGCTTGATTCTTGGGAAAGAGTGAAGTCCCCCTCTCTCCCTCCCCCCCTCGCCCCTCCCTCCCCCCCCCCTCGCCCCTCCCTCCCCCCCCCCCCCTCGCCCCTCCCTCCCCCCCCCCCCTCGCCCCTCCCTCCCCCCCCCACCTCCTCCCTCCCCTGTTTACATTTAAACTGGACCGCTGACTTGGTCAAAGTTTATTCCATTTTTAGAAAATATCTTTGCAGTCAGATTTCCCCCCTCCTCCCCCAACGATCCCTGGAAGCTACCAATTACCAGCAAAATATTCCCTATTGATTAAAGTGAGATGCTGATGACAAGAATCCTGCTGCCTCCCAGATCCAGGTAGAAAAAGCTGTTGTGTTGGTGACGTGGTCGGATTTTGTTGTATCTGCTCGCAGTCAGAGACTGAGGCTCGGGGGAGCGTCAGAAAAGCTATTGTGCTGAAGAATTTTAATATAACTCTCTTGATCAGACTACGAGGGAAATACAAACCTCGCCACAAGAGTCTTTAGAATACTGTCAGGGTTTTTTTTTTACCCCTCCAAAAAAAGCTTGGATTGCAAAATGCAAACCGTCTGACCTGTGCGCTGGGAGAGCAGGTTAATACAAGAAGGGCCCCATTGTTGAGAGGACGCAGGTGCAGCCAGCTCCCACTGCATTAGGTCAGGCTCATAAGAGAAGAGATGAGAGATGTCTGGGGGCTCCAAGGCGGTCCTTGATCTCGATCTGCATGCTCACCCACATGAACTTTCAGTTGGTGTGTGTTACGGTCACGGTACAGTGTTTCATTTGTTGGTAGAATTATGAAATGTGGACTTTTTTTTTAATCACAACTATCACTTTTCCAAGTCTTTCTCTTAAAGCCCCGGGTGCCCAGTGCGAAGGTGGCATTGATAAGCGTCTGTGTCCTTGCATTGGCCTCCGCCAGCACACACACTATGTGCTTTGACTACGTCCTATGTCATTGAGCAGCGCCTGCTGTTGTACTACTGCCAGAGATCCTATACACATACGCCAGTGTCAAGGTGACGCAGGATCTTTATTTTGTGCGAATTATGTGCTCAAGGTGAGGGAGGTTGGTGCTGGGGAATGGAAAGCTCTGATTGCTGTCCTCCAGTGCCAACGGCAAACACTCCCAAGGCACGGGTTAGATACAGAGTAAAGCTCCCTCTACACTGTCCATCAAACACTCCCAGGGCAGGTACAGCACGGAGTTAGATACAGAGTAAAGCTCCCTCTACACTGTCCATCAAACGCCCCCAGGGCAGGTACAGCATGGGTTAGATACAGAGTAAAGCTCCCTCTACACTGTCCCATCAAACACTCCCAGGGCAGGTACAGCATGGGTTAGATACAGAGTAAAGCTCCCTCTACACTGTCCCATCAAACACACCCAGGGCAGGTACAGCACGGGTTAGATACAGAGTAAAGCTCCCTCGGCACTGCCCCATCAAACACTCCCAGGACAAGTACAGCACGGGTTAGATACAGAGTAAAGCTCCCTCTACACTGTCCATCAAACACCCCCAGGGCAGGTACAGCATGGGTTAGATACAGAGTAAAGCTCCCTCTACACTGTCCCCATCAAACACTCCCAGGGCAGGCACAGCACGGAGTTAGATACAGAGTAAAGCTCCCTCTACACTGTCCCATCAAACACTCCCAGGGCAGGTACAGCATGGGTTAGATACAGAGTAAAGCTCCCTCTACACTGTCCCATCAAACACACCCAGGGCAGGTACAGCACGGGTTAGATACAGAGTAAAGCTCCCTCGGCACTGCCCCATCAAACACTCCCAGGACAGGTACAGCACGGGTTAGATACAGAGTAAAGCTCCCTCTACACTGCCCCATCAAACACTCCCAGGGCGGGTACAGCACAGGGTTAGATACAGAGTAAAGCTCCCTCTACACTGTCCCATCAAACACTCCCAGGGCGGGTACAGCACAGGGTTAGATACAGAGTAAAGCTCCCTCTACACTGTCCCATCAAACACTCCCAGGACAGGTACAGCACAGGTTAGATACAGAGTAAAGCTCCCTCTACACTGTCCCATCAAACACTCCCAGGACAGGTATAGCACGGGTTAGATACAGAGTAAAGCTCCCTCTACACTGCCCCATCAGACACTCCCAGGGCAGGTACAGCACGGGTTAGATACAGAGTAAAGCTCCCTCTACACTGCCCCATCAGACACTCCCAAGGCAGGTACAGCACGGGTTAGATACAGAGTAAAGCTCCCTCTACACTGCCCCATCATTGCAAAAACATGTCTTAATCGGGAGAAGGTTGGGTGATTTGATCGTGTGCTGAAATATCCAGAATTTTGATTGTTACGTTGCTGTGAGTGGGAAAGGTTTTGTACATTTAAAGTTATTGAGCAGGAGCAGGTATTGATGCAATGAGGGTTTAATCTGATGCACCCTTTGTTGCTCAACCTTCTCTTTGACCTGCGCAGCTGATCCCGAGATGGATTTGTAAAATGCCAGCAGTCAGATCGCCCTGAAACAGTCTCTGCATTGCTGGCACCCTGTTCAGTGAAGAGATGCAGAATCTATTGATTTCACAAATTGAAGCTTTTCCCCCCCCCCTGATTCGTGACCCTCGCCGTGGGAATACCTTTAAAACAGATCCCCGAGTGATTCCCATCGACTCCAGTATAACCATTGACTGAAATAGTCGATTTTCAAACAAAGTGCAAGAGACACTGGTTGGCAAGTTTTTTCCAGTGGCCTACAGTGACCCCTAGAGGGCTTTGAGGAAATTGCAGTCACCCTGCACAGAAAATGAAGTGAAGCTACAGCAACTTTTAACTAAAACTTTTCAAACAGTCGTCTTTAATATGTATTTTTTTTAAATGCAGCTTATGTTTTTCTTAGTCTGCCTTCCCTTCCTTTTGTGTTCATTTTTAATAACCTGGGCTTGACACTACAGTATTGCAAGAGGTGCCATCCTTCGCCTGAGATGTTAAACTAAAAAATCTGCCAGTTTTCCTTGACTGGCAATTAGCTGGTGTGTGGAAATAGGCTGAAGTAATACTTTGTTTTAATAAACTATTCCTCTTCCAACTGGAAAGTGCCTGGCCTCTGCTTGGTGACCACTTGACTGAGATTGGGAACTGGCTGTACAGAGGGACTGATCTCGTTCTACTGCGTGCTGCACTTTCTGTCTTTATATCTAGTCCCCCGCCCACCCCACACGAGCGAGAATGCTCCAGGCATCATGAGTGTGGGGCAGGCTTGATGGACCAGCTAGTCTTTTCCTGCCCGTTATTGTTGTATGTTCACAGCTAGGTCTTGATACAGCAAAGCTACTGGACTTGTGCAGAGAACGTGTGTTCAAATCACACCATGGCAGTTTAAGAATTCGAGTTTAGTTTTTAAAAAATCTGGAAATAAATAGCTGGTATCAGTAAAATTGACCATGAAGCTGTCAGATTGTTGTAAAAAACCCAACTGGTTCACTACCTGCCGTCCTTGACCAGTCTGGCCTATATGAGACGCCGGTCCCAAATCAATGTGGTTGACTCTTAATTGCCCTCTGAAGAGACCGAGCAAGACACTGCGTGGTATCAAACCGCTACTCAGTACTTCGAGAAGAAGGCCCAGCAGCACCTTCTCAGAGCAACTAGGGATGGGCACTAAATGCCGGCCTTGCCAGTGGCACCCACATCCCAAGAATGAAATCATTTATTGAAAAAAAAAATACCCAAATGATGTAAGCGTTAAAGCTCAACATCTCATTCCCTGCACTGCCTGTGGAATCTGTTAAACACTGTGCAACCTTAATTTGTACTCGGGGACAATTGCTAACAGGAGCGAACATTTATTACTGCATTTGTGGCTACTTGGCACAGTTTGGAGCGAAGCCCTAACACATGCCGAACCTGCAGCAGCTGCTCCAGAGGCTCCTTGGACTCTACTGTAGGATCTGAATGTGCAGCGATCTCGTGTTACTGGTACCTGCGGATCTCTGTGTCCTGATTTAGGATTTGTTCACCAGCGAGGCAGCAGTGCTAAAAACAAATCTCCGCACTCTCAAAATTCAGAAAGAACACGCTAACAAATAAGAACTATAAGTGCGCACGGGGGTGAGTTGTCGGGGATCGGCAGCTGCAGCTAGGATACTCTCGCCCTGCCCTCCTGGCTGTTTATTTAAATAAAGACTTTATTCACTTATCGTTCAAGTTCGTCATTTGGGTGAGGTGTTTTTAAAATCTTTGTGCAGAGTGAGGTCTTAAAGTACTGAACCGAATGTACAGTGTAGCCAGACTGCCCTTGAAGATGCTGTATTTAGAGCAATGATGAATGTTTCCACTCGCGTTGCAGGGAGGGGAAGGAGTTGGTCTCGGTGTCGGAGATTCCCCTGCACACACACCGGGTGGTGGCGACGTGTCACTCGCTGGTACAGATGGACGATGGGACATTGGTCGGCGATCCCCTCGAGAAGGCGATGCTAACCGCAGTTGACTGGACACTCACAAAAGGTGAAAAGGGTGTTTTTCTGTTTCCATTAATACGGTGCTGTGAAGATGGGCACATGTTCCATTAACTGTGGCGCCTACCAATACAAAACAAACAGGCAAAAGGATATATAGTTTCTGAAGGTACTCAATATATGGTGATTTCATTAATGGTGCTTTGGTATCTGAAATTCGAGTTATAGCTGCTGCTGTTTTTAATGGTATAGTTATCCTGCAATGTATAATTGTTTGATGAACCAACCCATTTCATTTCTGGGGAAGTCCTGATTTAGGATTTGTTCAAAATTCAAAAAGAACACGCTAACAAATGAACCAACCCGTCTAGCCAGGACCGGATGCAAAGAAGCTGTGGTTACTGTATATGCTTATATGTGTGTGCGACTTGCTTTCTTGCACAATCTCCTTCGAATGCTGCTCTCTCCTTGCGCTCTCGCACCCCCTCAATTCTGTTTCTTTTTTCTTATTTCTCTCTCTCGTCGCACCCTGTGGTCAGTTTTCCTCTGAGCTCCCTCCTCTGGTCTCTCCTACTTGCTCGTCCACCTACTTGTGTTGAAATTGCGACTCATCGCATTGTGTCCTACTTTAAATCATTCTTTCCCAGGAGTTCAAAAACCTCGACCACTGATCCGCCCGTCCTCTGTATTTTACTTCCAGATTTAGTTAGTCGTCTCTCTTGCTTGCCTCCACTTTAGTGATGTCCAGCAGGTGGTGTCTTAATGTAAAAAAAATCCAACCGTTTTGCAGCCTCGCCACTAACCCTTGTTGGTGTGGCTCTATTCCATTTGTTCTTGGCCATACAATATGAAAATGATTGACAGGAAAAGACCCATTGGTCCATGCAGCCTGTTGCACACCGTTGTGATGCCCTGTGTATCACATTATATACACTTCCCACAATGTTCCCTCGAATTTTGGGGGCGGGAAGGAGGGCTGCGCGGCCCCTTTAAGAATCCGCTCTTGCGCGGTTTTTACATTTAAAAGCCAGTGAGCTGGCTGCACGGGTGATCCAGCCAGCTGCACGGCTGCGTAACTTAAAGGGATCATTGCTCCCCACCCTACACGGCATCATGTAAAATCTCCTAGGAGAGGTGCAAAACCAGATAAAACCCCAGGCCAATTAGGGGCTAGGGGAACTGGAAAACATCCCCCCCCCCCCCCCCCCCCCCGGTTAGGCGATCAAAATGAGTCCAGATCACATTGACCTTGATTTGTATTACAGGATACCTACTTCTAATAGGCGGTGATCTCCACCCCAGTCAGAAACAGGTCCAGTTCTCCCTTGAAGCGAATCAGTGTTCACTGCAAGAGCCGACAACCTGTTCCACATCTCTATTATCAGAAGAACTGCCTAACATCCGACCTAGTTCTGCCCTTGCATAACTCGTAAGCGTGACCCTCCCACCCCGGGAATTAATCTTGAAATAATTGGTCTACATAACCACAAGCTAGTCCCATTATTATTATAAATCTCGATCAAATCCCCCCCTTAAGTCTACGCTTCTCTAAGGTGTGGAGACCCAGCTCATTGAGCTTATCTGGGTAACTAAGGTGTTTTAGACTGGGAATTAATCTTGTGGCCCTCCTTTGCACCCTCTCCAGAGCCTCAATATCACCCACCATATGAGGAGGCCAAAACTGGACCCAGTATTCTAACTGAGGCCCAACCAAGGTCTTGTACAAGGACAAAATGATACGCTTTGTTTTAAAGTGAATTGTGTTGCGTCTACACCCTAGAACCCTGTTCACTTGAGCTATAGTTTCACGGCATTGGTCAGGAACCTTCAGTGAGTGATGCACTAAAACACCCAGATCTCATTCTTTCACCATTGACTTGTATTCTTTTCCCTATAGGGTATATGTATATTTAGCATTTGACCAGCCCACGTGCATAACTCTGCATTTTTCTAAATTAAACATCATTCGCCAAACATGGACCCAATCCCTCAGCACATTGAGTTGCGCTTGTAGTAGTCGAGCATCCTCGACAGTCCTGACTCTCGCGCATATATTGGTATTGTCCGCAAACTCACGGATCATTCCCCCCAACACCTACATCTAGATCATTAATGAAAATAGTAAATGACCAAGGTCGTAACACCAATCCCTGCAGGACACCACTGGTAACCGGTCTCCAAGTTGATCCAAATCCATCGACAAACACTTTCTGCCCACGAGCATTCGGCCAATTCTCAATCCACTGCAGCAGATCACCACTAATTCCACAAGATTCTATCTTGCAGAGTAACCTATTGTGCGGTACCTTATCAAAGGCTCTCTGAAAGTCCAAGTAGACAGTGTATGCCAGGGTACCCTCATCCACTAACTTGGTGACGACTTCAATCAATTTCCAGAAGCTATGTTGTGTGTCCCTATAAAGCCTTCTCTGTCTAAGTGGTCATAAAGTGTATCCCTAATGATTCATCTTGCATCTTGCCTATTACTGACGTCAAGTTAATGGGCCTATAGTTACCCGGTTCTAACTTTATCCTCCTTTTTAAAAATTGGAGATCCGGACATGGGGCCTGTCCCATCTCCTTAAAGGACCCTCTGGCGAATATCATCTGGGCTGGCAGCCTGATATTTTACGGTTCCTTACTCTTTCTAAAGCAATATCCTCATCTATTTTAATATTAACAGTTTAATTGTTAACAGCCCCACTTACTGCTTCAGGAGCAAAACGATGCAAAAACATTTCCAAACCTGCAGTAGCGTTTCGATAAGCCAATTTAAAATGTTGTTTTTCAGTCGCCTACTGTGCAGAAAAGTTGCCGAATTCAACAGAACATTTTAAGAACAAAACTTTGCCTCCCTGTTGACCTTCATTCCCCAGATGAGAAGGTTTTCCCCAAAAGTATCAAATCGCAAGGTCTGAAAATCCACCAGCGCTTTCACTTTGCCAGCGCGCTGAAACGCATGTCAGTCCTCGGCTCTTACGAAAAGATGGGCTCCACGGATCTCCAATACATCAGTGCGGTGAAGGGAGCGCCTGAGACACTGCGTAGCATGGTAAGAAGCCTGGCCAGGGCATTGAGCACCATGTGAATCTGAAGGGATGCGTAGGGACCTGTGGGGAGGGAGGGGGGTGGCGGTTTCTACTGTTTTCCATTTACATGGTAAACGTGTGCAAAAACTGCCCTTTATTTCACTATCAAACAGCAGAAGTCTTATTTCTTTCCCCTCCATCATGCTTCCACCCCCCGCCCCGCTGCAACAGTTCATTGTAACCCACAGTCGCCTCTTACTAAGTGACAGTGCACTCAATTAAGGTAATTAGCAAAAAATCGAGGGGGGAGATGGAAATAAATTTACGCATTGAGTTATGATCTGGAATGCACCGCCTGCCTGAAACGGTGGTTTAAGAAGATTCAGTAGTAACTTTCAGAAGGGGTATTTATCCAATTCTCTATTAAGAGCCGGCATAGACGCGATTGGGCCGATTGGCCTCTTTCAATGCTGCAAGATTCTATATCCACGTAAAGTCGAGGTGGCGCAGTTCATCGTGGAGCAGCGGCAGTGAGTCAGGCTCTCCATTCCCAAATGTGAGTTTCACATCGCAGAGATGTTGGGGTGAGGCAGTAGAAACACCTGCTCCCTGTGGGGGCGTGACAACAGAGCCCAGGTCACACGTGTACACCTTTCAGATGGGTTAGGACTGGCTTTGGGAGGAGGTGACCCGCTCACACTTGATCGGTGATGTATGGCCTTGGACAATGGAGGAGCCCAAGGACGAGAGGAAAGGTTTAAGCTAGAGGATAAGAAAATTTACATCTAAGTGCAAGCTATGTATAAATAATAAAATTTATCTTTGAAAAATCAGAAACGTTTTTGATTACATTTACATTGGGTAGCCTTGATTTTTGGTGCCAAAAACCATGATCTAACTCCATCTTTTGACCATGAAAATATTTGAAAGTTAACAAAATATTCTCAGTTGTGAGCCAGTGTTTAAAAATTGAGGGATAGCGAGCCCTGTTTGACTGGGTAGGTTCTGCATTATCTTGCGGAAAGCCAGAGATTGAATTATTGAAACCTTCTGTCTAATTTCCCTTGTTGCAGTAGTGTTCCTCCCGTCCCGGAACAGGCCGTGTCATGTAGCAGTTCCACTGAGGGGGGCCACAGCTCCAGTGCTGTTCTGCAATTGGCTCACAGAAAGAGCTGCTGGGGTGGCTCACTTTCCTAGGTATTTTTGTCCCTTCCTGAGAGGAAGGACGTGTCCTCCACTCCTTGCTGATCGCCAAGGTCTTGGCCACAATTGGTAACTCGCCATGTGAGGGCATTGGCACAGAGCCATCTACTGCTGTACCAGGTGTTATTGTGATGCTTCAGGAACCCATCACTGGTTTGCTTTTATGCATCGTATTGTACGTGGTTTTATTGATTCTATTGTACATGTGGTTGTTTTCTAGTTCTCTGAGCGTCCCCAAAACTATGATACTGTCCACACTGAGATGTCACGAGAGGGAGCGCGTGTACTAGCCTTGGGATATAAGGAGATGGGACACCTCAGTCATCAGCAGGTAAAAATATGCTTGCACTTCTTAACTTGGCTCGCACACCAGCAGGTAAACCTCTTCTGTACAGGTCACCATGCTGAACTGAATCTTTGGAATTCTCTGCCCCAGAGGGCTGTGAATGCTGAGTCGTTGAGTATATTCAAGGCTGAGATCGATAGATTTTTGGACTCGTGGGGAATCAAGGGATATGGAGATCGGGCAGGAAAGTGGAGTTGAGGTCAATGATCAGCCATGATCTTATTGAATGGCGGAGCAGGCTCGAGGGGCCGTATGGCCGACTCCTGCTCCTATTTCTTACCTTTCTTATGTACAGGTAACTACAGGTAGCAATGTTATCCTGTACGCACAATGACGATGTCCTGCACAAGTGACCATTTTACTTCAGACGCCAGCAGGTGAACCACTTTTCTGCATAAGAACAAGAAATAGGAGCAGGAGTAGGCCAATCGGCCCCTCGAGCCTGCTCCACCATTCAATAAGATCATGGCTGATCTGATCCTAACCTCAAATCTTCTATAACTCTCCATCCCACCCGAACCCATGTGATCTCCCGGGAGAGGCGAAAAACCAGATAAAAGACCCAATGGCCAATTTGGGAGAAAAAATCTGGGAAATTCCTCTCCGACCCATCTAGGCGATCGAAACTCGTCCAGGAGATCACTCTGTCCCTATATTTTCTACAGTACTTACCTTCTGTAAAGGTGATCTCCACCCCAGCCAGGAACAGGAATAAAACCATCTCCTGAAATCTAACACAGAATTAGAACACAAGAAGTAGGAGCAGAACCAGGCTACACGGCCCCTGGGCCCACTCCACTACCCACAGGGCCATGACCATTCCGAACCTAGACTCATGTCCAATTTCCTGCCCGCTCCCCGTAACCCTTAATTCCCTTTACTTCTAGGAAACTATCTATTTCTGTTTTAAATTTATTTAATGATGTAGCTTCCACAGCTTTCTGGGGCAGCAAATTCCACAAACCTACCACCCTCTGAGTGAAGAAGTTTCTCCTCATCTCAGTTTTGAATGAGCAGCCCCTTATTCTAAGATTATGCCTCCCAGTTCTAGTTTCACCCATCATTGGGAACATCCTCACCGCATCCACCCAATCAAGCCCCTTCACAATCTTATATGTTTCAATAAGATCGCCTCTCATTCTTCTGAACTCCAATGAGTAGAGTCCCAATCTACTCAACCTCTCCTCATATGACCACCCCCTCATCCCCGGGATTAACCGAGTGAACCTTCTTTGTACTGACTCGAGAGCAAGTATGTCTTTTCTTAAGTATGGACACCAAAACTGTATGCAGTATTCCAGGTGCGGTCTCACCAATACCTTGTACAACTGCAGCAATACCTCCCTGTTTTTATATTCTATCCCCCTAGCAATAAAAGCCAACATTCCATTGGCCTTCTTGATCACTTGCTGCACCTGCATACTAACTTTTGAGTTTCGTGCACCAGGACCCCCAGATCCCTTTGTACTACAGTACTTTCCAGTTTCTTGCCATTAAGATAATAACTTGCTCTATGATTTTTCCTGCCAAAGTGCATAACCTCACACTTTCCAGTATTGTATTCCATCTGCCAAATCTCTGCCCACTTACTTAGCCTGTCTATGTCCCTTTGCAGGTTTTTTATGTCCTCCTCACTCACTACTTTCCCTCCCATCTTTGTATCATCTGCAAACTTTGATATGTTACACTCGGTCCCCTCCTCCAAATCGTTAATATAGATTGTAAAGAGTTGGGGACCCAGCACTGACCCCTGCGGAACACCACTAGTTACTGATTGCCAGTCTGAGAACGAACCATTTATCCCAACTCTCTGCTTTCTGTTAGATAGCCAATCCTCTATCCATGCCAGAATATTACCCCCAATCCCGTGATTTTTTATCTTGAGCAATAATCTTTTGTGTGGCACCTTGTCAAATGCCTTTTGGAAGTCTAAATACACTACGTCCACTGGTTACCCTTTATCCACCCTGTATGTTACTTCCTCAAAGAACTCAAGCAAATTTGTCAAACATGACTTCCCCTTCATGAAACCATGCTGAGTTTGTCCTATTAAATTATGTTTATCCAAATGTCCCGTTACTGTCTCCTTAATAATGGACTCTAACATTTTACCAACCACAGATGTTAGGCTAACAGGTCTATAGTTTCCAGCCTTCTGTCTACTACCCTTTTTAAATAAGGGTGTTACATTAGCAGAGTGATCAAATTAGTGCTCAAACCAGTAAGTAATTCAATACCTGCTCACTACGGACAGTACATTACCATTGTGCCTGTGTTGTATGCAGACTGGGCATGGAACAACAAGTTGCATTTATACAGTGCGTTAGAGGAGCGTAATCAGACACAGTGGCACCAAGCCAAAGAAGATATTCGGGCAGGTGACCAAAAGCTTGGTCAAAGAAGTAGGTTTTAAGGGTCATCTTAAAGGAGTGCGGAGAGGTTTAGGGAGGGAATTCCACAACTTGGATCCTAAGCCTAGGCAGCTGAAGGCACGGCCGCCAATGGTGGGGGCGATGGAAATTGGGGATGCGCAAGAATTGGAGGAGTGCAGAGATCTCTAGAGGGTTGTAGGGCTGGGGAGATTATAAAGATAGGGAGGGGCGGGGCCATGGAGGGATTTGAAAACGAGGAGCAATTTAAATTCAAGGCATTGCCAGACCGGGAGGCAATGTAGGTCAGCGAGCACAGGGGTGATGGGTGAACGGGACTTGGCGCGAGTTAGGATACGGGCAGTGAGCACAGGGGTGATGGGTGAACGGGACTTGGCGCGAGTTAGGATACGGGCAGTGAGCACAGGGGTGATGGGTGAACGGGACTTGGCGCGAGTTAGGATACGGGCAGTGAGCACAGGGGTGATGGGTGAACAGGACTTGGCGCGAGTTAGGATACGGGCAGTGAGCACGGGTGATGGGTGAACGGGACTTGGCGCGAGTTAGGATACGGGCAGTGAGCACAGGGGTGATGGGTGAACGGGACTTGGCGCGAGTTAGGATACGGGTAGCAGAGTTTTAGATGAGCTGAAGTTTAACTAGCCTGTGTGTGATATGAGAGCTAATACATGAAAACCTCAATCCTCCCGTACTTTGAAAGGGGTGCGATTTTTTTTTTTTTTTTTTTTTTTTATGGGACAGATTGGTGCATCTTAGAGTTTTGTGTTTCTGCAACAAATCCTTGCCCTTGCACTACCCTATCGAGAAACCTTTGGACCAGTGGATTCCCGCCAGCAGCTTCACTCGCTGTGGTTGGGTGGGGTGGTGATGTGTTGGTGGGCATCCCTGTTCTGCTCTCGCACCGTGGCTGGGAGCTGTACAGGAGCAGCCTGCAAATAACTCCTGACAGAAGAAGCCTCTGCCCTGTGGTCACTGTCAATGCACAATTTGTCCTGAGCGCTATTTCGGTTTGAGTCAGTGGAATAATATTTACTGGGTCCTGTGTGGTTTCCAAAGCACAGATTTTGCATTCTTTTATATATTTAAAAAAACGCATGAGAAAAATCAAAATTGACTCCAGTTACTGTCAGTTGCACTGACGCATTAAAATTCTGGAGTGAATTTAATACTGTATGCTTGGGAAAGGGAGAGTCTTCATGGGTGAATGCATTGCCTGGTGTGCTGCTGAGCCAAATAGCCTTAAAGGCCCCAAATTGCCTCCTTGGTTGAAACATAGAAACATAGAAGATAGGAGCAGGAGTAGGCCATTCGGCCCCTCGAGCCTGCTCCGCAAATCTCCACTATCCTCCCACTCGCAAAGACATGCAATGTTATTTTTATATTGATGGTCTGTGAGGACCATCTCCTCAACACTGATCTGTAGCCAGTAAGTGAAAGTTGTGTGTGCGCATTTTTAGCAAATGCCCAATATTGCAGTCTGAATGCTTCAATGCTGCCCCACGGGGTGATTTCAGAGCATGTTATCAGCCCGGACAGCGGCTCCTGTAATCTATACATTAAAAATAGTGTGTCCTTGCTGTCCACTTTTCCCATTTTACGTGTCCGAATTGGATCAGTGGGCATCACTCTCGTTCAAGTCAGAAAGTCATGGATTCAAGCCCCATTCCGGGGACTTGAGCATATTATCTCGGCGTTGCCTTTAGTGCAGTGCTGAGGGAGTGCTGCACTGTTGGAGGCGCTGTCTTTCGGATGAGCCGTTGAACCTGTCTGCAGGTGGATGTAAAAGATCCCATGGCACAATGCGAAGAAGAGCAGAAGAGTTCTCTTGATATCCTGGCCAACAATTATCCCTCATCCAACCTCACCAACACAGTTTAATTGCTGTTTGAGCGACTTTGCTGTGCCCAACTTGATGTGTTTCCTACGTTACTGCAGTGATTGAACTTCAAAATGATTTAATTGGCCTGAGTTTGTGGAAGACGCTATATAAATGCAAGTTTGTTCTTATTATAAATTCTTGTGTCGACATATATAATGAAAATGTCCTTATATAAACTATTTACACTGTAACTCTATCCTCCTGCAGCACCTGCTGGGAGGGTGTAAATACAGAGCGACATTTTCCATTATAAATGGAAAGTTTGCATTGGAAATATAAAAATAAGGACAGAATGTATGAGTTTAAAATCGGGATTGAGTTACATCTGCACGCCCTGGTTCAATTATCCCCCATTCCTCTAACCCACTTCACTCGGTCTTTGTTCTCCATGTGCAGTGCCATAGATCAGTTGATCACTAGATTAAAATGACACTTCAGTCCTTGCCATGAGGGATGTCGAAGCTTCTATATTTTCCAACGAGAGACGGGGTTCCTGTTCTTTGGGTAGTTGAGACTGGGGGGCCTTGCATTACATCCTATGTTGATATTATTGGTTCTGTTTGCTGTGATAGTTCGAATGTGCAGAAACCTTTTTTTTTACCTCGTTCGCACAAGCCACTTTTACATTGCACTAGGTGTCACACTAGTGCCCTACTCGAGCATTCAGAGACTTGTGTATTTAATGAGATGTAAATTTGCCTTCCAATGTTCCTTGGCAGTCGGCAGGACTGTGGGGTTTGGAGTTTTTGGCAGTAATAGCCTTGTTCATGCGGGAGGTAAAAGTGTTGGTGCTGCCAGATTTTTTCCTTTCTGTAAGAGCTGCTGTTAATTTTGTCCCCGTGTTTCTTTCTCCCCCCCTCCCCAGGTCCGAGAAATATCCCGAGAGAAGTTGGAGTCGGACCTGAAATTTGCTGGCTTCATGGTCGTTTCTTGTCCCCTCAAGACTGATTCGAAAGCAGTCATCAAAGAGATCCAGAATGCATCACATCAAGTAGGTGTACCTTCCAATTAGACTGCACGCGGTAACGGTGCTTCCTGCAGCGGCCTCTGGTCACTTCGTTTGTTGGCCAGGTGGGCCTCCATTGTGAAGAGTCATTAAGGTCTATTGGCAAGTGATCACCTCACTTTGTTGATGCATCTAACGGTGAGGTGGGCTTCAGGGGGTCAAGTGCCAAAAGTAACGATGCGTGATGTTAGAAACAAATATAATGGCGGCTGTTGCTGGGTGGGCGATGATCACCATAGCAACACACTAATATATTTGGCTAACGGACCTTCTGTTTTTGACTTTTCATTGAGAACTCTAATATTTCTTGCATCTAAAATGTTAGTGCCATTGGGAAAATATTAATCCCCAACCAAGCCAAACATAGCCATAAAGTACAGATATACTAAATTACATTGTACAACTTTAATTAGATTAAGTAACCGTTTTGTGTTTTTTTTTCTTTTCCATCTCATTCTTCCCTTTAATATATTTTCTCTCAATCCTGGTTGGTTCGCTCTCTGTCGCTGTTCGTTCCTTTTTTTTCTCTTTTTCTCTCTCCTTTCCACTTCACTCTTTTTCCCCCTCTCCCCCCTCTCTTTCTCCCTTCCCCCTCCCCCTCTTTCTTTCTCCCTTCCCCCTCCCCCCTCTTTCTTTCTCCCTTCCCCCCCCCTCTCTTTCTCCCTTCCCCCCCCTCTCTTTCTCCCTTCCCCCCCCTCTCTTTCTCCCTTCCCCCCCCTCTCTTTCTCCCTTCCCCCCCTCTTTCTCCCTTCCCCCCCTCTCTTTCTCCCTTCCCCCCCTCTCTTTCTCCCTTCCCCCCCTCTCTTTCTCCCTTCCCCCCCTCTCTTTCTCCCTTCCCCCCCTCTCTTTCTCCCTTCCCCCCCTCTCTTTCTCCCTTCCCCCCCTCTCTTTCTCCCTTCCCCCCCTCTCTTTCTCCCTTCCCCCCCCTCTCTTTCTCCCTTCCCCCCCTCTCTTTCTCCCTTCCCCCCCTCTCTTTCTCCCTTCCCCCCCTCTCTTTCTCCCTTCCCCCCCTCTCTTTCTCCCTTCCCCCCCTCTCTTTCTCCCTTCCCCCCCTCTCTTTCTCCCTTCCCCCCCTCTCTTTCTCCCTTCCCCCCCCTCTCTTTCTCCCTTCCCCCCCTCTCTTTCTCCCTTCCCCCCCTCTCTTTCTCCCTTCCCCCCCTCTCTTTCTCCCTTCCCCCCCCTCTTTCTCCCTTCCCCCCCCTCTTCTCCCTTCCCCCCCTCTCTTTCTCCCTTCCCCCCCCCTCTCTTTCTCCCTTCCCCCCCTCTCTTTCTCCCTTCCCCCCCCCTCTCTTTCTCCCTTCCCCCCCTCTCTTTCTCCCTTCCCCCCCCTCTCTTTCTCCCTTCCCCCCCTCTCTTTCTCCCTTCCCCCCCTCTCTTTCTCCCTTCCCCCCCTCTCTTTCTCCCTTCCCCCCTCTCTTTCTCCCTTCCCCCCCTCTCTTTCTCCCTTCCCCCCCTCTCTTTCTCCCTTCCCCCCCTCTCTTTCTCCCTTCCCCCCCTCTCTTTCTCCCTTCCCCCCCCTCTCTTTCTCCCTTCCCCCCCTCTCTTTCTCCCTTCCCCCCCTCTCTTTCTCCCTTCCCCCCCTCTCTTTCTCCCTTCCCCCCCCTCTCTTTCTCCCTTCCCCCCCCTCTCTTTCTCCCTTCCCCCCCTCTCTTTCTCCCTTCCCCCCCCTCTCTTTCTCCCTTCCCCCCCCTCTCTTTCCTCCCTTCCCCCCCTCTCTTTCTCCCTTCCCCCCCCTCTCTTTCTCCCTTCCCCCCCCTCTCTTTCTCCCTTCCCCCCCTCTCTTTCTCCCTTCCCCCCCTCTCTTTCTCCCTTCCCCCCCTCTCTTTCTCCCTTCCCCCCCTCTCTTTCTCCCTTCCCCCCCTCTCTTTCTCCCTTCCCCCCCTCTCTTTCTCCCTTCCCCCCCCTCTCTTTCTCCCTTCCCCCCCTCTCTTTCTCCCTTCCCCCCCTCTCTTTCTCCCTTCCCCCCCCTCTCTTTCTCCCTTCCCCCCCTCTCTTTCTCCCTTCCCCCCCTCTCTTTCTCCCTTCCCCCCCTCTCTTTCTCCCTTCCCCCCCTCTCTTTCTCCCTTCCCCCCCTCTCTTTCTCCCTTCCCCCCCTCTCTTTCTCCCTTCCCCCCTTCTTTCTCCCTTCCCCCCTCTCTTTCTCCCTTCCCCCCCCTCTCTTTCTCTCCCTTCCCCCCCCTCTCTTTCTCCCTTCCCCCCCTCTCTTTCTCCCTTCCCCCCCTCTCTTTCTCCCTTCCCCCCCCTCTCTTTCTCCCTTCCCCCCCCTCTCTTTCTCCCTTCCCCCCCTCTCTTTCTCCCTTCCCCCCCTCTCTTTCTCCCTTCCCCCCCCTCTCTTTCTCCCTTCCCCCCCCTCTCTTTCTCCCTTCCCCCCCTCTCTTTCTCCCTTCCCCCCCTCTCTTTCTCCCTTCCCCCCCTCTCTTTCTCCCTTCCCCCCTCTCTTTCTCCCTTCCCCCCTCTCTTTCTCCCTTCCCCCTTTCTTTCTCCCTTCCCCCTTTCTTTCTCCCTTCCCCCTTTCTTTCTCCCTTCCCCCTTTCTTTCTCCCTTCCCCCCTTTCTTTCTCCCTTCCCCCCCTCTCTTTCTCCCTTCCCCCCCTCTCTTTCTCCCTTCCCCCCCCTCTCTTTCTCCCTTCCCCCCCTCTCTTTCTCCCTTCCCCCCCTCTCTTTCTCCCTTCCCCCCCCCTCTCTTTCTCCCTTCCCCCCCCTCTCTTTCTCCCTTCCCCCCCCTCTCTTTCTCCCTTCCCCCCCCTCTCTTTCTCCCTTCCCCCCCCTCTCTTTCTCCCTTCCCCCCCCTCTCTTTCTCCCTTCCCCCCCCTCTCTTTCTCCCTTCCCCCCCCTCTCTTTCTCCCTTCCCCCCCTCTCTTTCTCCCTTCCCCCCCCTCTCTTTCTCCCTTCCCCCCCCTCTCTTTCTCCCTTCCCCCCCTCTCTTTCTCCCTTCCCCCCCTCTCTTTCTCCCTTCCCCCCCCTCTCTTTCTCCCTTCCCCCCCTCTCTTTCTCCCTTCCCCCCCTCTCGTTCTCCCTTCCCCCCCCTCTCGTTCTCCCTTCCCCCCCTCTCGTTCTCCCTTCCCCCCCTCTCGTTCTCCCTTCCCCCCCTCTCGTTCTCCCTTCCCCCCCTCTCGTTCTCCCTTCCCCCCCTCTCGTTCTCCCTTCCCCCCCTCTCGTTCTCCCTTCCCCCCCTCTCGTTCTCCCTTCCCCCCCTCTCGTTCTCCCTTCCCCCCCTCTCGTTCTCCCTTCCCCCCCTCTCGTTCTCCCTTCCCCCCCTCTCGTTCTCCCTTCCCCCCCTCTCGTTCTCCCTTCCCCCCCTCTCGTTCTCCCTTCCCCCCCTCTCGTTCTCCCTTCCCCCCCTCTCGTTCTCCCTTCCCCCCCCTCTCGTTCTCCCTTCCCCCCCCTCTCGTTCTCCCTTCCCCCCCTCTCGTTCTCCCTTCCCCCCCTCTCGTTCTCCCTTCCCCCCCCTCTCTTTCTCCCTTCCCCCCCTCTCTTTCTCCCTTCCCCCCCTCTCTTTCTCCCTTCCCCCCCTCTCTTTCTCCCTTCCCCCCCTCTCTTTCTCCCTTCCCCCCCTCTCTTTCTCCCTTCCCCCCCTCTCTTTCTC